>NC_134534.1:180669885-180991965 GCF_050624435.1 Tenrec ecaudatus
ACCACTGTACCACCCACCAGGGCTCCTCCTGTAAAGACGACAGCCTAGAAAATCATATGGGGGTGGGGTGGGGGTGGAGCAAGACATAAACTGAGAAGGTTCTAATCTGGAAAACAGATGCAGCTTTTTGCACCTCTGAACGGAATGCCCACTCATGAGGAGTAAAATCCGAGAAAAGAAGAATGGAGGTAGAAAAGGATAGCTCTAACAGCAGGAATTTTATCTGACGTCCATCTTTGCCTCCTATCTCTTCACTGGATTGCCCACCAACAGAGAGAGACCCTTCCCCAAACACAAACCACGGGGTGTCCTTCAGTGTCTGAAAACTCCTCCGGTGCATCCCAGTGAGCTTCGCATAAAACTCAAATTTATGCCTCGGACTTCAAGCCTCTAGATGGTCTCTCTCTCTCAACTACCACTCCCACCTTACATCCCACCCCCCAACGCTCCCCTTTGCTCTCTGCATCCCCTCAGTATTCACCAGTCCCCCCCCAAAAAAAAAACCACCAAAAACCAGGGCTGCTCTAAGCAGTCTCAGGTCCTTTGCCGGAGCCTCCTCTGGCATGTAACGAAAGCAGGCCACCTTCTCTGTGCCCAGTTTCTGTCCTCCAGAGCGCTCATCTCAATGGAGGGCTTTCATTTGCTCGTTCTCTTCTTTAAGGTCTGCCTTTCCCAGGGGAGCGTGCGCCTGTGCAATGAGGGATGAGTTCCTTCTTGTTTACTGTTGAACAACTGTTTCCCATGCCTGGCATACAAGGATGGATGGATGGATGGATGGATGGATGGATGGATGGATGGATGGATGGATGGATGGATGGGTGGATGGGTGGATGGGTGGATGGGTGGATGGATGGATGGGTGGGTGGATGGATGGATGGATGGATGGATGGATGGATGGGTGGATGGATGGATGGGTGGGTGGGTGGATGGGTGGGTGGATGGGTGGGTGGGTGGATGGATGGATGGGTGGATGGGTGGGTGGATGGATGGGTGGGTGGATGGGTGGATGGGTGGATGGGTGGATGGATGGGTGGGTGGATGGATGGATGGATGGATGGGTGGGTGGATGGGTGGGTGGATGGGTGGGTGGGTGGATGGATGGATGGATGGGTGGGTGGATGGATGGATGGATGGATGGGTGGGTGGATGGATGGATGGGTTGGTGGATGGATGGATAGATGGATGGATGGGTGGGTGGGTGGGTGGATGGATGGATGGGTGGATGGATGAGTGGATGGATGGATGGGTGGGTGGGTGGGTGGATGGATGGGTGGGTGGATGGATGAGTGGATGGATGGATGGGTGGATGGGTGGGTGGATGGATGGGTGGATGGATGTGGTTTTTGTTATGGGCCACAGCG
Source organism: Tenrec ecaudatus (assembly GCF_050624435.1). NCBI lineage: Eukaryota > Metazoa > Chordata > Mammalia > Afrosoricida > Tenrecidae > Tenrec > Tenrec ecaudatus. Next base: position 180,671,247 of record NC_134534.1, read on the forward strand.
ACCCTGTGCACACCAGAACAAACCCTGCCCAGTCCTGCGTCATCCTCACAGTTGTTCCTGTGCCCGAGTCCATTGTTACAGCCGCTCTGTCTAGCTGTGTGCTCTTTATGGCTGACTCTGCCAGGTATGACCTCCTCCCCCAAGGGCTGGTCTCTCCTGATAGACCATGTTCAATGTTCTCAGCCAACACGACTTGAAGACCTCTATTCTTCTTTGGCCTTCCTCATTCCCTGTCTGTGTTTCACATGCACATGAAGCCACTGCCAATGCCGTTGTTTGGGTCCGGGGCACCTTACTTCTTCAAGTGGACATCTTTGCTCATTGACCACTGGGCACTCATCTGTCGCGCTGTTGGCAGGTGGCGGCTTAGAGTTACTATGCTGCTGGAAACTATGCCACTGGTAATTCCAATACTGGCAGGCTCACCCAGAGGGGACAGGGCTCAGTGGAGCTTCCAGACTAAGACAGGCAAGGAAAAGGACAGGGCAGTGTACTTGCGAAAATAAGAGGTGGCCAGTGAAAAACACACATAGCCGTGGATGGATGACAGTGTTTTCCAGAATCTTGTCTCTGCTTTCTCTACTTACATGACTTTCGCTCTATTAGACCCGGCTACAAATTTCTTGGCAGTGTCTAACTGGTGACAATTAGAGGTGAGGCAGGAAGTCTTAGGACATGGAGCTGGGGGTACAACTTATTATTCCACAAGTAATAGCACATACTCTTTAAAACATTTTAAAATTAACCAGGATCAATACATCTATCATTCCATATTTCAGCCAGGTCAAGTAGAATTATTCAATTACTACCACAGTCTCTTTTTCTACATGGAATCCTTGTCATCGTCTCCCCCCACCCCTACCGGTGTACCCCCCTCACCCAGGAGTCCTCATTCTGCTTGCTGTCCCTATAAGTTCATCAGTCCTGGGGTTCATAGAGCATAAAATGGAAAAGCATATAACACAGCTTCAAGCGGGTGGCCTTCCAATGACATCACACTTTTGAGATACACCCTCATATGAACAAATAAACAAACAAAACCATACAAACCAAAAATACATAAAGTTTTGGAAACCAGATCAGGTTCAACTCGCATCATAGAGGAGCTTTACAGACAAAGTGTTAACTGTTCAAGCCAGAGTTAGGTCTTTGATCTAGACTCCTCTCTCCCCAGGACTCTGCTTAGTGCCCCTCTTCTCCCATCCCTCAGTGTTAGACGGGGAGTTCTCCGCGGCTCATTTCCTAGGGAGTTCCTCTATTGAATCTTGGCTCCCACTGTCATCCATCGCCTTCTGCACACCGGATTCTCACCATTTAGGCTCTGCTACTGATCCCTTCCTTCGACTTCAGATTATAATGGCATGTGCTCTTTATAGATTTTTTAAATTAAATCATTTTATTGAGGGCTTGTACAACTCTTATCACAATCTACACATACATCCATTGTAGCAAGCACATTTATGCATTTGTTGCCATCATCATTCTCAAAACATTTGCTTTCTACTTGAGCCCTTGGTATCAGCTCCTCATTTTCTCCTCCCTCCCCGCCCCTTCCCTCATGAACCCTTGATAATTTATAAATTATTATTGTTTTGTCATATCTTACACTGTGCGACATCTCCCTTCACCCACTTTTCTGTAGTCCGTTCCCCAGGGAAGAGGTTATATGTAGATTTTTAAGATTATCCCCTCCAAAAAGTAAAATAGGCTCAAAGGCGAATTTTCTTATGAGAGAGATAATAAATACCTTCTGCATGTGCACACACTCACATGTGTGGTCTTTGCCGTCTCTGTGTGTACAAATAGTGGAAGACTTGCAGAAATTCTGCCGAGTGCTTTTGTATAAACAGAATGTTCCTTCTTTGCAAGAAAGCTAAAAAAATTCCAGCCAAATCTGGAAAATCTGTTTTTGTCTCAAACCTCTTAGAGCACTTTCTCTAGGATTTATGATGTCTGAGAAATTTTATACCTCGAGACACTGAAAGCCAAAGTGGACAGAAATTAGAAGGAGTCATTGGAAAGAATTCTACCTCCATATACTGTTCTCCTCCAAATGTGTTACTTAATGTGGTTCTAGGAAAATATGTGAGAAAGAGAAGAGAGAGAGAGAGAGACTTCCTTTTACCTGACTGTACAATTTGTAGCAAGGTGGTCCAAGACAGAGCAACCGAGCTGCTGGTCAGGGGATGGGAGCCAGAGAAGGGCCTCACCAGAGCAGAGGCCAAAGCCAACTGTGGTGGAAGAACATCTGCACTGTGGGTACGACCCTAGATTTGAGGCTCACCAGCATCCAGTTCAAGTCCTCCGACAGTCTCTCATTGACTCGGTAATCTTATGCTTCCTTCCCTGGAATCTCAGTCTCCTGTCCTATACAGTTGGCATGACTAAGGTATTAGACGTGGTTGACTAGAGAAACAAATCCAGAGACCCTCATAAACGTACGTATAAGTGAGAGCTTTTTATCAAAGAGTAATTGTACATTATGAAAACATCCAAGCTCAGTCCAGATGACATCCATAAGTCCGATATTAGCCCATAAGTCCATTGATCCTTCTTTAGACTCAGGCAGCATGTGCAATGATTCAAAATACAGAAAGACCACAGGCCAGTTGGTGCAAAGTCTGTGGATCCAGTGGTGGTGGAAGTATCTTCAGGGCTCTTGCAGGTCTTAGCGTGACTCCATGTGGCTTCTTAACAGGAGCGTGAAAGTATAGAGAGAGAGAGAGAGAGAGAGAGAGAGAGAGAGAGAGAGAGAGAGAGAGAGAGAGAGAGAGACCCACTTCCAGGGAGAAAGAGGAAGTTTCCAGAATCCTTATGAGAAGGCCATGCCCACAAGGAGGCATCATCAGGCTGGCTTGATTGACAGGCTAGACTCCACCCCTACACTTATTTATCAAGTTGACATGAAATTATGTAAACACCCCCATATTTTCGATACTGTTATGACGATTAAGAAGCCCGGTGGGTTTCGACTCCCGTACAGAGTTACAGTCTCTGAAACTCACAGGTGCTGTTTGACCCTGTCTTATGAGTCAGAATCGACTTGGTGGCAGTGGGTTTGGGTTTGGTGGCACTGTGGTTGAGTGCTCACCTGCTAAGTGAACAGGTGGAGGTGAGAACCTAACAGGAAGATGGGGCGGCCTGCTTCCGTGTAAAGATTGCAGCCTTGCAAACCCTGGGGGGGGGGTGGCAATTCCACCCTGTTCAATGGGGTCCCTAGGAGGCAGAATTGACTTAAAGGTCATGGTTTATTATAAGGATTAACAGAGGTTAAAAATGGGGGCACAAACAACATAATTTTAATTATCACCTTCATCATAACACAACTCCTAGGTCACCTTAGCCCAGAGTCCATGCTCCATAAACATTAGCCCAAGTTATGTCTTGAGCTCAGCCTGGTTCAGTAAGAATATGCGAACCATGGATGTCACTCCTAAAAGTGAATACACATGGACTGTCTGAGAGGAATCCATGCAGTGAAAACAGACATAGAACAAAGTTGAACTCTCCTGGGAGAAGGAGTCTGTTGAAGCCTTCCTAATAGCCGCATTAAAAAGCTGGTGAAATTCATTTCTATGATATTCTTGAACTCAGGATGAACACCACCTTGTGATTTTAGGATGTCATCAAGGTACATAATTCTTACAAGATTTCATCTTTAAAAATCCAGCAAGTCCGGCGCCCTCCTGGTGTGTTTCAATTCCGAATCACTACATGTCATGTGACTACTTAACAGCTACCCGGGTCGGGGATCACTGCTTCAGAGAGCACAGCTCCTCTTTGGGGCCCACAGAAGCACCCCGAAAGCTCCCTTGGACAGGCGCCCAGGTGGATTGTAGCTGGAGACGCTCCCCGAGCAAAGCCCCACACCCTTCTCTCGGGAAACAAGTGACAAGGCTTTGCAGCAAGAACTAGACACGTCTCTTTCTGAAACCTCTTAAGTTTCAGGGGACCGTGCCAGCAGTCAAACCTGTTAGGGTAGATTCGTGGCCTCAAGAATCTTCCTAGTAGTTAAGAGAGGGGGGCACTCAATGGCCAGGTCCCCAGATCAAGTCTGCCCTTCACACACTCGCTTTTTCAAGGGGAGTCGCGGTTCAGCTGGGACATTACCCAAAGCTGCAGGGGGGCAAGAACCATCGCCATGGGGTCGATGCTGACTCCTAGCGACCCTGGAGGACAGGGTGGAACTACGCCTGGGTTTGCGGGCTGTAACTCTACACGAGCAGAAAGCCTCGTGTTTCCCCTGCATAGCGGCTAGTGGTTTCGAAGCGCTGACCTTGCGACTAGCAGCCCAACGTGTAATTTACTGCACCGCCCCGGCCTCAAGGTGGAAAGGGGAAGGGGAACTCTGTCATTGCCTGTAACTTACCCAGCATGGATTCGAGGCCAGAAACTCCATGGGGCAGTTCCACTCGGTGACGCACGGGGTCGCCGTGAGCCCGCACCCACAGTAATGGGTTGGTTGGTTGAATGCCCACTTTTCCTTTTCCCATGAAATACTAGCGAGCAGCCAGCAGATGGCAGCCCAACACTTGGAACAAGAACTCCCAGCGGTGAGAGCAGCAGGACCAGAAGGTGGTCACAGGTGGGTCGTTGCCTCAAGGTTAGGACCTGATTTTAGGATTGGTGGCAAAGACGTTTATGTTGTTATTGTTCAGGCTGAGTTAGATACTCCGATCTAAATCTTCACTTACTTTAAAAAAAAAGAAGAAAAGAACCAGCAAACAGTAGACAGGCCAAATCTAGGCAACTGTATGTTTTTGTGCAGCCTGAGAGCTAACAGTGTGGCTTTTTGCAATTTGAAGTGGTTGAAGAAAAGCGTTATAGTAATATTTCATGACATGTGAATATTATATGAAAATTAATTTTCAGTGTCCACAAAGTTTTATCAGAACACACAGACACACACACACACACACACACACACACACACACTTGGTAACAGCACTTTGGATTGTCTTCACACTTACTTTTTCAGCTCAAAAGATAATTTACAGAATTTGAATTACAGGACACGCCCTGAGAGCCATCTGTATGCCTGGCTTCCCTCTTCTTCCTCTTCCTCCCTCACCCCATTAGCTCGCACACGAAGTTTGGGAAGAGGTGTCCCATCCGCAGTGCAGTGTTTCTGAGGAATACTTGCTTGGCCAAATCCGACACACGATTCGCGTTGGTTAAAGAGCACACGCTGGGAGCTCGTGGCGCCTCCTTCATTGCTCACAGTTTGCTGAAGGTTGTGACTGCCTCACAAGGAGGCATGAGAATGGAAACCACATGATCCAAGGTCAGATTCCGATGCCCTGAAGAAACCCACTGCCGTCAAGTTGAGTCTAACCCAGTGGTTCTCCACCTTCCTCACGCCGTGACCCTTCAGTACAGCTCCTCATGTATTGGTGACCCCCAACCATAACATTATTTTTGTTGTTACTTCATCACTGTCATTTTGCTACTGTTATGAATCGTCATGTAACTATCTGATAGGCAGGAAGTATTTTCATTGTTACAAATTGAACGTAATGAAAGCATAGTGATTAATCACAAAACAATATGTAACTATATATTGTGAAATATTATTTCTAATGAGAAATAAATGAAACTTTGTCGTGAAGCATGGTGCAGCCTGGGTAACAGTCTTCATACCAGGTACTCATAGGTGGGTGAACTGCATGTGGGCAGGCCCGCCTGGAGAAGGACAGAGGAACGGTGTCTTGGTTCCTAAGACCATCAGAAATAGGTGTTTTCTGATGGTCTTAGGTAACCCCTGTGAAAAGGTTGTTTGACCCCCAAAGGGGTTGCAACCCACAGGTTGAGAACTGCTGGTCTAACCCATATTGACCCCGTAGGACAGGGTACAGCTACCACGCGGGGCTCCCCAGGCTGCATAGCTTTACAGAATCAGAGTGCCACACTTTCTCCCCCAGAGCTGCAGGAAGGGCTGATCTTTGGGTTAGCGCCTGAGCACTTTAACCACTGCGCCACTAGGGCTTTATTCTAATGACAGTCCATAGAGTTTCAACTTTATTTGGCTTACCATCCATCTACTGCACAAGAAACTGAGAGGTGCTCAGCGCCCCGCTGGCAATCAAAACCTTTGTACTCTAGTCCCTAACCCAGGATACAATGCAGGGCTCCTGCCCCTGAGTTGTTTCAGTGCCCCCAGTGTGCTCTTGCCCACTTCGGGAAACACTGGATTGCACCATCGAGGAAAATCTCAGATCAACACCAGGGGTGCCATTTTCCTCCCAGTCCACACAATGGCTTCTTCCAATTTACTAGACCAACTATGTAATCGCTGGAAAAGGAGCTGGCTCAGGTGGATCATCATCTGGCAACCGGACATGTGTTTAAATAATCTATATCTGCTCTTTTGAGGAGTTAGCATCATGATGTCGTGGAAATTCGTAAGCAAAAGTGAATTAGTTTTAAAAAAGATAAAGCAAAGGATTTTAATTGTTAGATGCTGTAGTACTCCTTCCTTCCTTCCTGAACTTATCCGTGTAGTGAAAACATGAACTATCTGCTGGGTGTCTGTTACCTGAAAGGTGCTGTGCTGGCCATCACGGGATAGGGAGCCTGTCATTTCTCAGGAGGCCCCAGTGTCGTAGGGCTGACCAAGGGAGGTGACATTTAAGATAGCTCTTGAAAGACGGGTTGAGACTTGTAAGGGTTCATAAGGGTGCTCTGGGTAAAAGGAACAAAGGCAGAAAGGTTGAGGAGGAAATTTTTGGCAGAAATGATCAAGTCTCAGGCAGGCTCAAGGGGACCATACGGGGCCGATTGGGGTAATGGAGGAGGTCTGTAGAGAGAGGACGAGGTGGCAGAGGTGCATGACCAGTCGAGGGTATGTGTGAACAGTTAACTGGTCCAGTGCACACTGTCCTTCAGGTGGGCAGTCATTCGAGGAGGTCCAGTTCAAGGAGCAGAGCACCGTGCTGGGAAATAGAGTTAGCCCAGTACACAAGTTAAGAGGCCTGGCTAGAATCCGGTTCCCGATTCCAGAGTTGTGGAGAGCACGCACAGGGCAGTGCACAAAAGCACAGAAGGAAACAGCGAGAGACAAACTCTCCGTTTAGGCTAACACAGAGGAAAGTTGACAAAGCTGAGACTCACTGCTGGCCCACTGGCTGGCAGCAGGGACCCGCAGGAACGGGAGAGACTCGGGAGCCCTGGAGGTTTGGCCAGCCCAGCACACCTTGTACTGCAGGAAGAATGAGCTAATTCCAAACCCATCCAGAGTTGGGCTCAGAGTGTTGATTTGTTTCTGTTAGGATGACCTTGGGACCTGGGAAGCTGCATGGAGCGAGGAAAGATCAAGGCAGAGGACACGAAGCGAGACCCATCAGACCATGGGAAACATCTCAGCGGAAATGGAAGGAAATAAGGGGAGAGCCAGAGGCGGCCACTCTGAGCGCCAGGACACAGAAGACGAACGGAATGCCACGGGTAACTGGAAGCCCAGCCAGCTCTTGGCTAGGAAGCGAGGTACAGAAGGCATTGTCGTAAAGAGGCTATCCTGACAGCCAGGACCGTTACCCAGACACGAGCCAATGACCAGAATCCGGACGGAGGAACAGAATGAAAAATCTGTTTGTTGTTGTTGTTAGGGAGAGAAGTAAGCTGCCATTGTACCCCCACGGTTCACTTGATGGCAGCCATCTAAAAGCAAAATACAGAATTCATGAGTTGCTTTTCATCTTAAATATGACACTGATGAGGAAATTTGAAAAATACAAAAGAAAGTGTAGAAAATAGAATCACTCCATCAGTCTTCCTGCTTCCAGGATAACCATTAAGGGCGTCTTGGTATATTTTCTTCTCGGCTTTTTTTCTATACCTAGTTATTTAGATATTTTTGTGGTTTGTTTATTTTACGAGGTTGTGATAATGTTCTCTGTACAAGGACGAGTCAAAAAGTATTGCAACAAAAATCATCACAGACGCTTTTATTATGCATAAAACATATCAAGTCATGAAGTGATTGTTTCTCAACGCACATCCCATCTAATTCAAGGCTTCCATGTTTGCAACCTTTCCTCAAAGAACTCTGCATGCTTTGATTTATTCCTCGTCAAAATGGCAGTGGGCATCCTGGAGGGACCCAAGCTGTGTTTCTTTGAAATGTCCGTTGAGTTTCGAGAACCAGGAAGAGAATACAGGGACAAGCTCAGGCCTGTCAAATGGACAGAGTACAGTTTCCGCAGAGACCAAGTAGATGCCATGTCCTGAAAAAAAAATTCCTCCACGCAAGAATAATTCCTAGCCTTTCCCTGACCTTAAAAAATATCCTTAAAGTTTCTTTAGAATAAATGCCTGTGATCATCTATGAAGATTAAAATGTATCAGGATGACCCCTTGGGAATCCCCAAATAATCTCTGTAGCTTTCTGACTTGACCTCTCTCTTTTGAAGGTTACCCCAAGACTGTGGGTTACGTGTTGGGCTGCTATGCATAAGGTCAGCAGTTTGAAACCACCCCCTGCTCCACAGGAGAAAGCCAAAGCGTTTTCCTGTAGAGAGAGGGACCGTCTTGGAGGCCCACAGGGCCGGTTTGACCCTGTGTAGTCGGATCTCTGTCAGTAAGAACTGGCTTGCTGCAGTGAGTCTGGCGCTGTGGTGAACGAGACTAACATCATCACGTGACGGAGACACCTTGTTGGCATCCCTCCACTGCTCATTTGGATCCATCTGTGTAGACAGGCACTGGTACCCTAGGAGCAAGAGTTTTAAAATCTGCTCATACATTTTTATGCCTGGTTTTCATTTAAACGTGTCAGACACAGATAATCCACACTTGACTTATGACAAAGTTTTGCAGACAACTCAGCCATTGGGTGATTTTGTTGCAATTTAAGGTCTTTCCCCCCCCCCTCAAGTTTGCATCATGATTGCCTCTTCTTATCAGTACCTTCTTACACCTATCGCTATCTGTCCATGGGGGCTGGAAACATGACACACGTAGTTACTGATAGGCTTTAATGCACACGTAAAAAAATACACACATGATTGCCCATGACAACCAGTGTGGGCTTGGTGGCAGGTCTCTCACAGTCGATCTACCCCGTGAACATCTGCGCATGATATCAGTTCGTGATGCGCCACATCATTGCAGGTAGTACAGATTACAAACGATGAATGTACTGCAGAAACACCAACCCCCCTCCCCCCCCAAGCAAACAGATGGACCTACGTGCTGGCCTTCGTTACTCTAAGACGTTGCAAATCTGTGCTGGTCTGCAGTCTAGTGAGGAGCGGTCGGTGTCGTGCCGAAGAGCATGGGTTCTTGGGCAGAGGCCTGAGTTCAGATCCTGGCATCCGCCGTGTTCTAGCTCTGCGCCTAACGCCCCCCGGCCTCGAGTTTCCTAGCTGTCGTCTTGTAGTGACTATGGCCATCTCCCAGAGCTCTGAGGACCAAGCAAGTGAACAGATGGCTTTCACCGCCACTGAGTCCTCGCAACTGCCCTACGGGTCCCCGAGACCGCGGGTGTCTGTGGGAGCAGGCAGCATGGCGGTCACCCTCGGAACAGCCTGCGTGGTGAGCGCCCACTGCCCCGTACCGTCTCCAGTACTGAAATCCCTCCGCGAAAAACATACAGACATGATAAGGATTAGCACTTTGCTAAGTAACTCATACATGTGTGAGGTATTTGGAGATGGCTCCTTCAAAGTTAAAAGTAGAGAGATTCACGAATGATTTTGGTGTCCTACATGCCGGCAGGAAGTCTAGTTTGGAAGGGTACCCGGAGTATGGAGGGAAGGTGGGGTGGAAAGGGGGAACCGATTACAAGGATCTACATATAACCTCTTCCCTGGGGGACGGACAACAGAAGATGGGTGAAGAGAGACATCAGACAGTGTAAGATATGACAAAATCGTAATAATTTATAAATTATCAAGGGTTCATGAGTGAGGGGGAGCGGGGAAGGAGGGAAAAAATGAGGAGCTGATGCCAAGAGATTAAGTGGAGAGCAAATGTTTTGAGAATGAAGAGGGCAACGAATGTACAAATGTGCTTTACACAATTGATGTATGTACGGATTGTGATGAGTTGGATAAGCCCCTAATAAAATGATTTTTTTAAAGAAAGGAAAAAAAAAAGCAGCTTTACAGAGGGCGCCCTGGTGGCACCAAGGGTTAAGCATCAGCGCTGCTCGTGGAAAGGTCGGAGCATGCACCACTTGCTCCGTGGGAGCAGGAGGAGGCCGTCCGCTTCCATAGCGATTTGCAGCCTGGGAAACCGGCCGGGCCGGGGGCAGTTCCCCTCGGTCCTCCAGGGCTGCTGTGCTGTGGCTTCAACCCGATAGCGCTGGAAAAGCACACATCACTCTGAACATATCAAGGTTCAGTTACCAGGCCAAAACTACACGCGCAGGCGGCAATGTCTCAGAGGGTGTAGACATAAAAAGGTGTGTCCTCGTATAGGGATGTGGAAGCCGGCATCTGCTATCTCGAGGATAATTAGATCACTAAAGATCAAGCGAGGGTCCCAACTCTGGAGCACGCTCGTCTTTAAAGGAGAAAATGACACCGATCGGAGACGAAGTGCAAGACTGAGCTGTGCACAGAGGCCGAGCATTCTTGGGTGTGGCTGAGCTCTGGATGCTAAGAGGTGACCTCCTCCCAGAGCCCTGCGTGGTTGGAGGCCAGGGCCACTGGTCTCCCTTCCAGCCTCTGGGACGGAGCCTGGAAAAAGAGAAACTAGGGCACACATCTGACCGGGTCCAGTTCTTCCGTTTCTTTGCTCACCTTTCCCTCCGTCCTCCCGCCCTTCTTTCTGGCTCTGCTCCCCTGGCTGAACCCTCTGATGAGCAGGTTGCTTCCCACACACCTGGAGAAAGTTAGAAGCAGGCCCTGTAGAGCCCTGTGCTTGTGCGTGGTGACAGTGTACGGGGAGGAATCAAGGCTCCCGGTCTGCCGCACAGACCGTATTCTGCAAGTCAGAGGAAGATCACACCTGCCCTTTGGGTACCTTTGCCATTCCCTTTGGGAGACGCCTGAGTCACTCCCCGCCTGTGGACACTTCAGGACAACCAGACGGAAGGGCCACTCCCTGGGCCGGGCACATGCATTTTCAAGGTCTCACCCTGTGCCTTATTTTAAAGGTAAAAAGAAGGCTGTAATTCCCCCCCACCCCCCACGGAAGGGTTATAAGGAAGGGATGATTCAACCAAGATGCAGTGTAGCACTGACGAATCACACATCATTCCTCTAGTTCCTCAACACTTTCCCCCATTACCCCACCCAGTTCTACCTTACAAATGTGGCTGGACCAGCGAGCACACATTGGTACAGATAAGAGCTTTTGACACATGGAATCCAGGACAGATAACCCCTCAGGAACAGTAGTGGGAGTAGCGATATCATGAGGGTAGGGGGGGTTGTGGGGGAGAGAAAAGGGCAGAAAGGGGAAACCCATCACAAGGTTGGATATAGAAACCCCCACCCACAGCTGAAGGGGACAAATAACAGAAATGTGAGTGAAGGGAGACAACGGACAGTGTAAGATACGAAATGATAACAATATATAATTGATCAAGGATCCATGAGGGTGGGAAGGTGGGGAAATAAAGAGGAGCTTGGGAGGGGGAAAAAGGGGACTTGATGCAAAGGGCTTAAGTGGAGAGCAAATGCTTGGAAAGTGATGAGGGCAAAGAATGTACAGATGTGCTTTATACAATTGATGTGTATATGGATTGTGATAAGAGTTGTATGAGCCCCTAATAAAATGTTTAAAAAAAAAACCCAGAAATACTGACCAAAGGGGATGGGGAAAGAAATCAATCGAGGCTAGGTAAATCTAGAGAGGCAGTAACTAGATTAATGGGTTCTTGAGGGTACAACAGGGGAAGTTGGGGGGTTAGGGGTGGTAGATAGGTATTAACAATGAGTACAAGAATGAAGAAAATGTTCTAAAACTGATTGAGATGATGATTGTACAACTCTTCTTGATATGATTGAACTATCAAATTGTCTGATCTGTGAATTATATGCCAATAAAACTATTGAGAACCCCCCCCACAAAAAAAATAGGAGTTTATACCAAGGGCTCAAGTAGAAAATGTTTTGGAAATGATGATGGCCATACACATACAAATATGCTTGACATAATTGATGTATGGACTGTTATAAGAGCTGTAAGGGCCCCCAATAAATGATTTTTTTTAAAGGAGAAGGCTGTATAATGGGCCTGCTAAGAGGCCTACAGAGATGTACAAGAAGGGCGCAGGGGCAGGGGCAGAGAGGAAGGGCTATTTTACAACAAGTTGGGGAAAGTCTGTGTTGTATGGAAAGTTTGCAATGGAAAGGATGATCATGTCAGGAGTTCAGGTGAGAGCACAGAGCTCGGGAGTGGACAGGCCTGTTGTGGTGACGCCCACAGGCTCTGGGCACAGTCTGTGTTCCAACTCCAGAGGAGCCACTTGATCACTGCGAGAATTCCTTCATGCCCTGTGCCTCAGGTTCTGTGTCTGTAAACGTTGCCACTGGTGATGCAGATGCTATGTACTTATCTGTGAAGCATGTGGCTGCTTCCCAATTGACTGGTGTTTGGAACCCACTGGGAGACCTCGAGGGAGGAAAGGCCCGGCCACCTGCTGACGTAAAGATGAGAGCCTGGAAAACCCTCTGGGGGAAGTTCAACAGATGGACGGTGATGGGCTGGAATTGATGCTGACTATGAGAACTAGATGCATTACTCTACCTGTTCATGAACTGTTTTTATTTTGGGGTGACAGGGAGCCCTGGAAAGACCTGGTGGCAAACAGGCAGAACAAAACCCATCCTGCCATTCTGGACAGCCATTCAGGCAGCTGAACATCTCAACACCAGGTAGACCAGGTCGACCCAGTGCCTGCCTCCCTTCCCTCCATGCTCCTTGTCATTGCTGTGCACAGGGAGCCTCAGCCTCCTGTCACTAAAAGTGTAAGCGGTCCGGGAGCAGGAACTTCCATGCGCTACATCCAAGAGGGGCTCCCCTGTTTTCAAAGGAGGTAACTAAATAAAATGAAGTTTGCTTTGAATGAAGCCCGAGTTCAACAAGTCACCAGAGGGAGGAGGGAAGGAACAGGGACTGAAAACCGGAAAGGGCTGTGTTGGGGGCTGGGGGCTTGTGCTGGGGCAGCAGGCAGAGGAAAAAAGGGAGGAAGCAGGGGTAGGAGTTCAGGCTGCACAGATGCAAGCCACATCCCTCCTGGAGTACCCATGGGAGGATTTAGTGGGGCCCAGCCAGGGAAATACATTTCTATTTGGTCTATTCCAGTCTGTGGCTCTTTGAATATTAATTTTTGGAACTGCTTATTTATTCAGAGTGCATGCATCGTGTTTATAATGTCCTCCCCCGTGGTTCTGTCATTCTTTCTTATTTCACGGATTCGAGCTTCAAGAGTGAGTCCATGTTGGTGGGACTTCTAATTAAAGGAGGCCCATTTGAACACCAGTATACTGGTCCATTCGTGTTCTGGTTTCTAACGTGCTCATTCAGAAATTATTCTATTAACCATCTTCCTTCTGATCTTAGAGCCCTGGTGGTACAGTGGTATGGGTTGGGCTGTTAATCTCAAGGTCAGCAGTTCCAAAAACCATCAGCCTGTCTGAGGGAGAAAGATGGGGCTTTTACTCCTGTCAAGAGTTTCAGCCTCAGGGATCCACAGAAGCAGTTCTACCCGGTCCTGGAAGGTCGCTATGAGTCAGAACCGACTTGATGGCAGAGAGTGTGGAGTTTCCTGATCTCTTCAAGGGCCCTCTCCAGCTCTTTCCTAAAGTCTCTAGTCCTTATTAATTTAAAACCAAAGGAAAACAAACTGTGTGACTCTGGACACTGGCCTTGGCTGGTGAAAGGAAGGGAGGGCAAGTCCCTCCTATTTGCATCCCAGGTGCCTGGAGTTTTAAATACGCTCACAAGGGCAAACTCTTTTATACATTTATTATCTTCTGATCTCATTCTTTTTAAAACAATTGTTTTATTGGGGGCTCATACAACTCATCCACTGTGTCGAGCACATTTGTACACGTGTTGCCATCATCATTCTCAAAACATTTTCTTTCTACTTGAGCCCTTGGGGTCATCTCCTCATTTCCAACCCCCTCTCTCATGAATCCTTGATAATTTATAAATTATTATTTCATGTCTTTCACTGTCCAATGTCTCCCTTCACCCACTTTTCTGTTGTCTGTCCCCCGGGGAAGGGGTTATATGTAGATCATTGTGATCGGTCCCCCCTTTCTTCTTCACCTTCCCCTTGTCCTGAGAGGTTTATCTGTCCTATATTCCCTGTGTTTCCAGTTCCTATGTGTACCAGTGTATATCCTCTGATCTAGCCACATTTATAAGGTAGAATTGGGATCATGGTAGTGGGGTTGGGGGAGGAGTTGTATGTTTCATTGTTGCTATACTGCACCCTGACTGGTTCGTCTCTTCCCTGAAACCCTTCCATAAGGGGATGTCCAGTTGCCTATAGATGGACTTTGGGTCCCCACTCCACACACCCCCTCATTCACAATGATATGATTTCTTGTACTTTGATGCCTGATCTCTGATCCCTTTGACACCTCGTGATCACACAGGCTGGTGTGCTTCTTCCATGTGGGCTTTGTTGCTTCTCAGCTAGCTGGCTGCTTATTCATCTTTAAGCCTTTAAGACCACAGATACTATATCTTTTGATAGCCGGGCTCCATCAGCTTTCTTCACCACATTTGCTTATGCATGCATTTGTCTTCAATGATCATATTAGGAAGGTGAGCATCATGGAATGAAGGGCAAACTCTTGACTCCATTTATTTTCCTTGCAAACCTTGATCACCTTGAAATTATTCCCTTTGAAAAATTTAAATGCAGCTGTGCTTTATTTTCTCTGCCACCTCACCATGTGCTGTGCCCAAGCCTGTGACCTGGCTGTCTTCCCTGGAGGTCTTCCCAGCAGAGTAGTCTATCACGAGAGATGGCAGAGATTCTGGAATTAGAGATGGCTTCGGGCTCACCTCTCAGCGCAGCTGCCATCCTCACCTGTGCAACGAGGGGGCGATGAGAGTACCTGGCTCAAAGAGCAGTTGTGAATGTTTAAAAAGACAACAGGCGTCTGATCAATCAGTCAATACCAGAACATCTAATTGATTGTACTTTTCAAAAGGCCTTCGCATGCAGCCTGTTAAATGACTTCTGCATGGGACACCTTGGGATGGCTATGATGGAAAAAATGAGACGCCAAGATGATGAATGAGGAAGGCTACTTCTGTGACCAAACACCAGGCATCACTAGATGTGAGGACAGGAGAAATGGCACCGAGGTCACCTCTGACATCCTCCACTGTTGGCGCAGAGAAGCCAAAGCACCAAACTCACCACCATCAGGTGCATGCCAACTCACAGTGACCGTAGAGGACAGGTAGAGACACCCCTGTGGATTTCTGAGACTAAGGCCTTATTTTTTAAAAGTTTTATGGGTCCTTAATCCACATATCACACCATTCAATAGTTCAGTCCTACCAAGAAGAGTGCTACAATCATTACTGAAATCAATTTTAGGACATTCCCCACTCCCCATGGTTAAATCACTTTTGAAATGAGTCGTGTAATCACCATCAGCTGTAGAGAGTGCTCCCTCCCCTCTCCCACATCCATTGTTTGCTCCTCCAACCCCCTGACCCTCCTTATCTCCCACCTCGACCCTCCCTCCCTATCAACCCTTATATCTATACCTCTACTTCTCCTGTGCTGTGAAAACTTGAAAACCCAACAGAAACAGTGAAAAAAAATGTGGCGTGTTAGTCTGAGTTGACTAGAGAAACAAATCCAGAGATGCTCATGTGTGAATAAGAAAGAGTTTGACATAAAAGAGCAATTGTAGATTGAGGAAACATCTCAGCCCAGTCCAGATCAAGTCCATAAGTGCAATATCAGCCCAATATGTCTATAAATTCCTCTTCAGACACATGCAACACATGCAATGACGCCAAATGCAGGAAGATTACATGCCAGTGGGTGGAGAGTCTTGTGGATCCAGTGGCAGTCAGTGCTGGCAGGGTCTCCCTGTGGGTCCTTCAGCTCCAGGGCTCTGGCTCCATCAGCATAATTCCACCTGTCTTGTCAGCAGAGCGAGTGTGTCTGGCCTCCAATGAGCTATTTATCTCCATTGTGCCTCCAAATGAGGTCATCAAGCTGCAACCTGATTGACAGGCCAGACTCCAACCCTTCGCAAGTTGACAGGAGATGATGTAATTGCCACAATTGGTAAGGATAAAATAATAATAGTACAGAGATTAAGAAATACAGAGAGTGGGTAAGAAGAGACTGGAATAGCTGGTGGTTTTGAATTGCTGGCTTGTGGGTTGACAGTCCAATTATTATGCCACAGACACCACACCAGCCTGAGGACAATTGCCACCAGGCAGAGGGCAGACACAACTCCATCGTCTATACTTTTTAAAAAAAATCCTTTTCTGACCCCGACCCACAGCACTCTCCTTCGCCGCTGAGTCCGAGGATTCATTGAGAGTCACTCAGAGCTCACAGGCAACGCTCATCACTGTGGGGGCTCAGAAGGAAAGCTAGCAGGCTACAATGCGATAAGGATGCAGTTCTTCGGTCCGCTCCAGCACCTCTTCTCATCCAGGCCATGGCCATGTCTCTTTCTGGTCTTCAGCCTCTAGGCCACATGGGCACTTGGCCTCTCCCTGAACAGCCAAGTGCCAAAACACTCTTGTACCACTGATGGTTGTCCAAAGGGCACCCCACTGGGCAAGTCAGCCCCTGCCGAGGGCACTCGGCTTTCTTCTGCCTGTGGGAGGGAAGCCTGCTGCCCCAATCCCTGGTCTTGGCCTCTGATTCCACTTCCACTTCACACAAGGATCTCTCTTGGGGTGGCTCTTCTTTTCTTGATGGCCAGGGCACTCTCTGTCCTCCTGCCTCGGAGATGGCTCACTCATATACCCCGTGGAATGGTGAAATGGGTCCCATGCAGACATTCGATGGGAGTCAAAAGACATGCACCGGGGAGCCATATCAGGTAACTTCACATCACCATAGGACAAAGGTGAGCACACCTGACCCAAACCATTGTGTCCTCAATCACCTCCTATGCGTGTGAAAGTAGGTCATTGAATCAGCATGGCCGAGAAGACCTGGTGCATCTGAACAAGGGTGGTGGCAAAGAAGATTGAAGTACTGCAGGCTGCCCGAGAACCAACACATCTGTCTTGGAAGAAGTCCACCCAGAATGCTCCTTAGAGGCAAGGATGGTGAGACTGCATGTTATCAGGTGCTTTGGACGTGTTCTTAGGAGAGAGCAGTGCCTGGAGAAGGACCCCATGCTTGGTAAAGGAGAGGAGCAGGGGGACAGAGGAAGACCGAGAACGAGAAGGAGGGACACAGGGGCTGCCATAATGGGCCCACGTGCAATTGTGGGGATGGCCATGCAGGACGGGAATCACACTGATTTTTTATGATTGGGGGTTTTGTTCCTCATTTTCCTGCCACTTTATCAGGACCATTTACTGTGGTTGCTGCCGGCCGTTGGGCACCATGTAGTTCTTCCGGCCTCCGAGTCATGGAGGCTGAGATTCGTGCAGACCGTTAGTCCTTCAGACCAATCGCTTCCATGCATCTTTGATTTTCTTCAGACCACTCATTGCACATTAGCTGACCGTCCACCAGCTTCTGAGCCCCAACACTTCTCAGAGTCAGATAGAGAACGCCGTCTTGGTGCACTGTGTCGTGCCAGTTGACCTGGGTTTCCCCAAGATGAGGGTCCTGAAGACCCAGGCCCAGCAGCTCAATGAGTTTGGCTTTTTTTGTTTCCTCGTCCCACCTCCCTGAGTTTGGCTTTAACTAAGAAGTGTTTGTAATTTTGCCCTCTGTATGTGCTACTATATTCATGGATAATTTTGCAGCAAATGCAAATACATATGTAGAAATATCCTCTGCCAAATATATATATATATATACATATATTCATGAGTACAGTCCCACTCACCTTCCGACACCTGTTCAAGGTGTGGGCATGTCTATGGATCTGCTGTAGTTTACTTTATTGCTGCTATTGCCAGACTGGGTGTCTGATAGGACTTACCTCTGCTGCCTTTAATTCTTGTGCTCCTCTCAATGTCCTTCTTTGCCTTGATCATTTTGTCCTGAGCTCCCCCTCATTGTCCATTGACCTCCTTCAACCAAATGGACGTGTGGCTCCCCTCTAGTTAGTGACTCCCCCCAACCCCCCACCTGCTCTGAATACCATCCAAGAATGCTTCTTTCTGTATGAAAACGGGATCTTGACTCGTCAGAATAGCCGTCGCAAACCATAGTTATCCTCTGGTTTCTGACTCATTTCACTGAGCATCGTGGCCTCGTGTTCTCCGGGCGCACCCATATTGTGAAGCCAGGGGTTGGAGCCCCAGCTGGTCCACAGGAGAAACAGGCCGCACTCACAGAGATTTACACCCTCGGAAGCCCAGCCGGCAAGCTGCGGCTCTGAGTCAGAATGGACTTGAGGGGATTGGGTTTTTTGGTGTTTGGTTTTGTTTGGGTGAGGATTAAACGTTTCACTGCCACTTCCTTTATCAGTGGAAGACAGACACCCTTGAAGAGAACTTTGGGTATAACTTTTATCTCAGTCGGGCAGACATTTCTGCTTTTCAGCCATTGGGATTGGCCCCTAAGTGATTAAAATCCACAATAGCCAGGATGGCCTCACGGGAAGCGCAAGTGCCTTTTCATTATCTGAACAAAGCAAACTTGGCCGCTTTGGGGGAAGTTCATTAATTTAAAACGGAAAATAATCAGCTCCGGAAAGGATGGGTGGGAGTGTGTCTTCCTTTTTTCCCTGTAAATTGGAGGAAAAAAAGATTTTTGACTGAAAGATGGCTTGGCAAGAAGTCTTACTCTCCAAATGAAAACTCATGTTGAGAGCAGAGAGGTGGTGGCCTCTTGTAAAGTCTACAGGGAGCAGAAAGGCATGTCTGTCTGTGTGGATCTGTCTGGCGTTTTTTTTTTTTTTTTTTAATTTGGCAGTGGCCTCTGCTGCAAGTCCCGGCCACCACATCAGGCCAACGTTCTTCAGCAGGTGTTCTCGGTAATAATTTTGCTGCTATTGTGGCCTGGTACCTTTGAGTCAGGTCTGGCTCATGCTGATCCTCTGGACAACTAAAGGAAACGCTACCTGGTCGTGGGCCATCCTCACGGCTGTTCTTAGGTTGGAGACATTGTTGTCACTTTGCCAATCCCTCTCCTCCAGGCCCTTCCTCTTCTTCGGGACCTCTCACCTTTACCAAGTGTGATGTTCTGCTCCAGGGACTGGTCTCTCCTGACAGCCTATCCAAAGTCAAGGAGTTGAAAAGTCTCATCATCCTTGCCTGTAAGGAGCATTGTGGCTGTATTTCTTCTGAGACAGATCTGTTTGTTCTGTGGGGAGTCTCTGGTACTTTGCATT
Organism: Tenrec ecaudatus; assembly: GCF_050624435.1. NCBI lineage: Eukaryota > Metazoa > Chordata > Mammalia > Afrosoricida > Tenrecidae > Tenrec > Tenrec ecaudatus. The sequence goes on from NC_134534.1 coordinate 180,690,662, forward strand.
CTTCCACGGTCTTCCTTATTCAAATGTCCAACTTTCACAGGCAGAGGAGGCAATAGAAAAATATCATAGTTTGGGTCAGGACTACCTGATTCCTCTAAGTAAGATCCTTGCTTTCAACACTTTCAAGGGCTTCTGCGCAGCGGATTTACCCAGTGTAGTGCCTCCTTTGATTTCTTGGTATTGGCCTTTGCTATCGAATAGATCCCAGTTCATTGTGTGGCCAGGCATAACCTAATGACACTTGGCCCCATTCTATGCCATCTTCCTGATTGTTGGCATGTCTGAGTCCGCTGTTGTGGTCACTATGTAGGTTGAGTACCTTCCCACCTAGGAGGGTCACTTCCTGCCCTATATTAATCCTATTCTTCTGTGCGCCGTGTGGTTTTGTCTGGCCATGCCTGTCTTTGTAGTCTCTCTGAGTCTGGAAGATTTTGAAATACCAGTAGCTTAGTTTCCAGCCTCCTAGCAACATGCGACCACAACCACACCACCAACTGACCAATGAGGGGTGGAATAAGACTGTAACATGCCTGCCGATTCACTATACATTCCTGGTGGTCTGTCTGATTCTTCTTCTCTATCCCCCTTTCTGCTTTTTCCAATTCTGGATTCATGCTATAGGAGGGCCAGATGAGGCTGGCAGGTATAAAGGAAAAGTGTAATAGTGAGAGTGGTGACACCAGGAGGGGAAGGGGGAAGGCGGGGGAGGATGGGGAGCCGATCACAGTGATCTGCCTATAACCCCTCCCTGGGGGACGGACAATAGAAAAGTGGGTAAAGGGAGACATGGGTCAGTGTAAGATATGACAAAATAATAATAATTTATAAATTATCAAGAGTTCGTGAGGGAGGGAGGGCAGGGGAAGGGGGAAAAAAAACCAAGGAGCTGCTACCAAGGGCTGAAGTCGAAAGAAAATGTTTAGAGAATGATGATGGCAACAAATGGATAAATGTGCTTGACACAAGGGATGGATGGTGGATGGATGGATGGATGGATGGATGGTGATAAGAATTTAACTAGACCACGATAACATGAATTTTGTTTAAAAAGAACTATCTTTTTTTTAACATTTTATTAGGGACTTATACAACTCTTATCACAATCCATGCATACATCAATTGTATAAAGCACATCTGTACATTCTTTGCCCTCATCATTTTCAACAAAGCATTTGCTCTCCACTAGCCCCTGGCATCAGCTCCTCATTTTTCCCCTCCCTTCCCACTCCCCCTCCCTCATGCGCCCGTTGATAATTTATAAACTATTATTTTGTCATATCTTGCCCTGTCCGGCATCTCCCTTCACCCCCTTTTCTGTTGTCCATCCCCCATAGAGGAGGTCACATGTAGATCCTTGTAATCGGTTCACTCAACCTCTACCCTCCCAGTATCGCCCCTCACACCCCTGGTTCGGAAGGTATCATCCGCCCTGAATTTCCTGTGCCTCCAGCTCCTATCTGCACTAGTGTACAACCTCTGCTCTATCCAGACTTGCAAGGTAGAATTCGGATCATGATAGTTGGGGGGAGGAAGCATTTAGGAACTGGAGGAAAACTGTATTCTTCATCGGTGCTGCATCGCACCCTGACTGACTCATCTCCTCCCCTAGACCCCTCTGCAAGGGGATCTCCAGCTGGAAGAACTATCTTTTTAAAAAGAAATAATGAAAGAGAAAGTAGAAATCAACTGCATTATGTGTCCCTGTCAGTAAATATGGAAGAAACTTATCTGCATAAGCAGCTCATTTTTGTTTACCCTCCTGCATTTTTCTCTTCTTCGGTCTCCTGTTTTCTCCTCTTTCTCAATGAACTTTACTCTTCTTTCTCTTACAAATTCCTTATTTCTCCATCTTTTATTTTTTTGGCCTTCAATGACCTCTCTTTTAGTCTTCGTCATTAGCTTCCTCGTCCTTACACTCTTCCTCGGGAGGAGAGGAGCTCTGGATCTCATGTTCTACAACCTGCGACCGATCGGAACAAGACAGGAAACTCAAAGCTTGGTTCATGTAGCAACAACATTGACCGAAATACTTAGGACAAAATCCAGTCTGTTTTCTCCAATTGCTCTGTTACATTAGAATGCTTTTAGTTGTGCTATTGTAATATTTGTTAGAATTGCAAAGTAAGACGTTTTGGCTTGTCAACATTTCAGTGTTCTTTGCTTGGTAACGAAGTGTTATCACTTCATATTTGTACATAAATTTAGGTTGCAATGTATCTCTTGCGATTTTTTGAATTAGTATTTTTTCTTCTTTTAAAAAAATCATTTTATTGGGGGTTCATACAACTCTTATCACAATCCATCCATCCATCCATTGTGTCAAGCACATTTGTACATTTGTTGCCCTCATCATTCTCAAAACATTTACTTTCTACTTGAGCCCTTGGTATCTGGTTTTTTGTTTCTAAGACATTAAAAATAGTCCTTGATATATCAGATGGTTATGGATTTAATTGTGTCCTGTCCCGGCTTCCCCCTCCCCCTCAAAAAAAATCCATGTGTTATAAATCCCAGCATCTATTTCTGAGGAAGTGGATTATCTTTGCTGTGTTAATGCGGAAGGGTTAGTGTAGGGTGCATTTTGTGTCATTCCCTTATGGAATATAAGCTGCTGTCACTAGGGGCCATCTGGTCTGTTCTGGCTCACAGAGAGCCTACCGCAGCACAAACACTCCGGTCCTGCCCCATCCACACACTGTTCCTGCCCTTGAGCCCATTGTTGTAGCCGCTGTGTCGTGGAGCTCATTGAAGGTCTTCCTCTTCCTCGGTGTCCCTCTGCTTTATCAAGCACGATGTCCTTTTCCAGGGACTGGTCTCTCTTGACAACGTGTGCAAACACGTCCAGGCCTCAGAAGAGCACCTTGGCCTTACTTCTTCCAAGACAGATTTGTTTGTCCTTTTGACAGTCCCAAACAAACAAAGGTCAAGTTTTGACTGTTTTGTTTGGGTGGTCTTTGGTTATTCCTGTTTAAAATGGTGAAAATGAATGTGATCAATAAGCAGCTGACGTTGTGCTTTGGCTGGTAGAGAGGGCTTAGAGTTTTTAAACTGACTGGGTTTGGTTCATCAGGCTATAGCTTCCTGTTGTTTGTGTGCGATGGACATGCTTCATGATGGTGTGCTATTGGGTTTCTCTTATGGTCTCACAGTTGGTGATGCCACGCCAGCAGCTCAAAAGCCTCCCTGATGGAAGTGGTGATCCCATAGAACTCAGCAACCACCACACGCCAGAGTTTAACCGATTGCTTCATTGATTGTCTAGATTTATGAACGTGATGGAGAAAATGTTACTCATGCCTATCACACTAAATGCACGTTGTATCTGTCGTCATTGCACTGTGACTGGCATAAAAAATGAGGAAATGCTCTCCTTCTAGAACTTTTATTTGGCTTATCAAAGAAGGCATTCACACCACAGTGGTTTCTCTTCCATTGTCCTCATTCCCGTAAGCAAACAACATCCATCCTGGGAACGATGTCCATCTGGTTGCTTACCATGCAGCACTATGTCACCGAGGGTGCAGTGTGTCAATGATGCAATCCCACCGCTTCCTCCCACTGAGCGCATGACAGTTCACTTCACGCCACTCTTCCATCGGCTGCCTCCCCAGCACAGCTTGGAAGGACACCACTCTTACTTGGCTTTCTCAGGCTTTACTTTTGGATTTCTAATTTATCCTTAAGAAGGATGCTCACTCCAGGTTTCTGGTCGATATTAGCTAGAATGCTAGATTTTTTTTTTGTTCAAATACTTTCCTACATACTAATAGGAAACTTCTGCAGCCCGTTCTGAGGAAAATTTCCTATTTTTACAAAATTCTTCCATTCTCAACAAATCTGTATATTCTTTCCAGAGTTTTATGACCATGTGGATTCCAGAGTCCTTGCGACAGTTGGCAAATCTCACACTTACACAAAACACCATTCCACGGCCCCTTTGAAAACATGTAGAAATCATTGCTTCTGCCTCCCAGCATGCCATTTCTCCTTTGTCCATTCAAGACCTTTTTTGGGGGTCCTGCCCCCTGACGCCACTGAAACCACTTCTACCCAAGTCACCAGTGGCCTTCATCGCCCCATGTCCAAGGAGCAAGGCTCTGTCCTGGTGCCGGCATCACGTTAACCAGGGGGCGCCTGTCCTTCTGAAACAGCTTTCTCTTCTTGCCAGCGGGACATCACTGCCCCGTTCACACACTTCAACTCTGTGATCTTCTCGACTTGTGCTTCTTCCTCACATTGGCCCCTAAATGTGCCAGGTCCTGGAGTCCCAGACCTGAGTTCTCAGCCCTTTCTCCATCTATCCAGTTACCTCGCATTGAGCGCAACCTAGGTGCTGATGGTTGTAGCTTTGCTCAACTCCTGCTTAGACTGTGATCCCCTCGGTATCTCATTAGCATCTCCATCTCAACACAGGTGAATCCCAGCTCTCAATATCCCCCCCTCACTCATGTTGCCTTCTTTCCTCCCTCAGCTAAGAGTGCTACTTGTTGCTTCCTCCAAGTCATAGAACTCACAGGAATTTCTGTCATCTCATCTGTACAGCCCTGCCCATCGGTAAGTACTGTTTGTTTGGTTTTTTTTTCCTTCTTTAAAAATATACCCCAAACCCAGTCACTATTGACCTAACCCTTTTTCCCATTGTAGTTTGCGTGAAGGGAAGCTCAACATCCTCATGGCCAGGAGCGTTGTAGCTGGACTTATCCCAAGATAGATTTCATCATCGTTCCGACAGCCCATGACACTTGCAAAGTTCTTTAGCAACACCGCGATTCAAATGCATCCATTCTTCCTGCCATCTTCCTTATTCATGGTCCAGCTTTCACATGCATTTGAGGAGATTGAAAGTATCATGGCTCAGATCAGGTGCGTCTTAGTCCTCAGAGTGACAGCTTTACTTTTATTTTTTTAACACTTTTGGAGCAGGTTTGCCTAAAACTACGTCATTTGATTTCTTGACTGCTGCGTCTATGTGCATTGATTGTGGATCCAAGCAAAATGAAATCCTGGGCAACTTCAGACTTTTCTCTGCTTATCCAGGTATGAAGGTCTTGATTTTCTGCGCACTGATTTACAGTTCCTACTGAAGGCTTCAGTGTGATCTGCACTGGCAAATGCTTCACGTCTTCCTTGCTTTCAGCAAACAAGGTTGTGTCCCAGATGGCTAATGAGCCTCTCTCTAACCCTGGGGCCATGGTCTTCCTCAGAGCCCAGTTTCGCGGATGAGACTCACTCAGCATAAACACTGAGGGAGTTTGGTGGAAGGATACGATCTTAGCACACACCTTTCCCAATTTTAAACCATGCAGCATCCCTTTGTTCTGTTTGTGCTACTGCCTCTGTTTTTATACACATGTCCCACGTGAGCGCAATAGAGTGTTCTGGAATCTCCACACTCCAAACTACCCATAGTTTGTTATGAGCCATGTAGTTTAATGCCTTTGCATATGAGAGGGCACCCCCGAAAAAAAAGATTTTTTTCTGCAAAGCTGTGTATTTAAATTTCTTTTTACAAAATAACCTTATCACCTTCAAAGTCCTCTCCATGACACTTAATGCGTTTGTCAAATCTTCGATTCCGTTCTTGGAAACATTTCAAACTCATCTGTTTGAATGGCTGACAGCACTTCCTTGTTTTTTTCTTCATTTCTTCCATGCCTTCAAATTGCTGTCCTTTCATGTCCTTCTTCATTCAAGGAAACACAAAGAAGCCACACAGAGTGAGTTCAGGTGAGTCATGTGTGTGGGGCAAGAGAGGCATGCTGGTTTTGCCAAAAACTGGCACACTGAGATGTCTGTGTGATCAGGTACATTGTGGTGGTGGTAGAACCAGTCCCCCATGTACCACAAATCAGTCCTTTTTGGTTTCACACTGTTATGCAATCTTTTCAGAACCTCTAAATAGAAAGCTTGATTAACAGGCTGACCTGGTGGAACAAACTCCAAATGTAATATGTCAGCATCTTCCTCTGTTTGGGAAGTTGACAGATGTCCAGAATGAGGTTTGTCAGCAATTGACACTTCACCTTTTTAAAACCAAGGAAACCACGTGTACACTTGAGTGAGTTCCAGAGCGCTGTCCTTGTAAACTGTGTCCAACATCACAGCTGTTTCTGTGGCATTTTTCCCAAGCAGGAAACAAAAGTTCACAGCTACACACTGTTATTGTAAATCAGAGACTACAAAGAATGAGGTTCGAACACACTGCTTTTATGAAAAAATTCACTGTGACCAGAGAGAACCTTCCCAGGCAATGCCAGTGGACGCAGTAACCCAGAGCTAATTGCTCAATGCTCGCCTAGCAAGAATAAATGCATATTACGATAGCTCCACTCCACCCAGCACAATTCTGTTTTTGGGGGTGTACCTCCTTGTAGTCCTTAAAACACAAATAAATCTCTTGGTATTCTATGTTTCGGCAACGATCCATATGATGTCAGCAATCATATCTCTTGTGCCATCTCTTCTTCTGATTCCATCTTTCATTTCCAACAGCTTCCTATTGATGCTGTAACCATTATTGAGTTATCTTCAGAAAAATTTTATTTGCATATTATGTTAATGATATGATTCTATAGTTTCTGCCCTCTGTTGTATCATCTTTCTTTGGCATGGGCACGAGTAGGGATCTCTTCCAGTCAGTTAGCTCCCTTCCAAATTTCTTGTCATAGAGTCATCAGTGCTTCGCCAGCTTGTTGAAATATTTGAATTGATATTCTGTCAATTTCTGGCCCTTTTTACTTGCTACAGCCTTCAGTGAAGCTTGAGTATCTTCCTCAGTACCACTGCTTCTTGACTGCGAAAATTGGAGGACTCTTTAAATGGTTGATTTTTGACCAATTCTTTTTGCTACAATGACTCAATGTGATCCTTCCATCCTCTTTTCTTTTTCTTTTTCTTTATGAGAAGTCCCCCAAGGGGATGCACCATTCCTGGAAGTACTGCAATACCAGGTCGATGCGTGGAGTGGATGGAGCAAGCTCCTATTCCAACTCCCTGCTCCAAAAATCCATTTAATATCTTGTCCTCGGATAGAGACGTATCAGATATTAAACTGATAAGAACAGATACTACACTTGATCTTAGCCAAAAGGCCGAGAAGCGATTCTTCCATCCTCTTCTCATGCTTCCTGCCTGGTTTGGTATTTTGCCCTTAGGATCCTTCAATATGACAACTCAAGGCTTGAGTTTTTTCTTCAGTTAATTCAGCTTGAGGATAGGCTGACTATGCCCTTTCTTTTTGACTTTTTAACTCCTGGTCTTTGCACATTTCATTTAAAAATGTTGTCTTTTTGTGCTGCTCTTTGGAATTTTCAGTTGATATCTTTTATTTCACTCTCCCCACTTGTTTCAGGTACTCTAACCATCACAAATTTCAGAGAGTCTTCTTACATCCATTTTCATCTTTTCTTTCTTTGTTGTCTTTTTAACAATAGCTTGCTCTCTTTGTGTACAATATTCTCAATCCCACAATTTGCCAGTCTTCTGTCATTAGTGGTCAGTTCATTTAGTTATCCACATTTCTCTAAAACAGAGTCGGTTCCATCAAGATGTTTAAATTTACTAGCGTGTATACAAACCTGTTGCCAAGGAGTCAATTAAAATCACAGGAACTTCCTAGGACAGAGTCGAACGTCTAGGGCCTCAATCTTTCTGGGAGGTACGCTGATGGTGCAGTTTAGCTTTCACTGTAACGACGGCAGCTGCGGAGTCCTGGGGCACAGTTGCGTCTACCCTGGAGGGGGGCCTTGACTCAGAATGGATGGGATAGCAATGGGACTGGTGTGGAGAATCTTGACAGAAGCAGACTTGTACAGATTTCATTCAGAGGGGCTGGTGGGTTCAGCTAGCCATCTTTAGGCTAGCAAGGCAGCACCCAACAGCTGCATCTGGTCCTTAGTCATATACTGAGTCTGTCTTAACAAATTGTAGGTGTCCTTCTTCCCTGGGTCCTGGTAGCCCTTATTTGTACCTATTCTCTTTTGTTCCTGATCAGACTTTGAAAACCTTTGATCATTTTATTGGCCCTTTAAAAGAAATAGCATTTATTTTTATCCCTCAAGAGAACTTCCCAAAACTTATTTCAGGTGAACATAGAAAGTAGTGAAGCAAAAAATGATATTTTTGAATTTCCTAATAATAAGTTAAGGTTGTAAGTTTTCTTCTGAGTATCCCGTGGAGTCCATCCCACAGGTTTTATTGTCAGAGCCCTCGTTTTTAAATGGTTTTATTCTTGCTGTTGAGAATATGCAAAGCAGTTATTGTTAGCCCGTTGCTAGGTGATGCTGAGCTGGGTTCTGACCCAGAGTGACCTGAAGTACTACAGGAAAAAATACCAAGTAGTCCTGCACAGTCGACGGTCGCTTTGTTTGAGTTCATCCTTACAATCCTCTTCATTCCGTTCCTGAATTGTTCCTCCCCCATTAATGTAAACTCGCTGCTCCCTACATTTTCCATCTCAACCTTGCTAAGTTGTTGTTGTTAATTTGATTCCATATGCATAGTTTATTAAAATGGTATCGTACTCAAGACAGGCCTTGACTAAATAACCTAAACTACTGTTGGTTTAATGATGTGTGTGTGTGTGTGTGTGTGTGTGTGTGTGAATTTTATGAGGATGGCAAGGGACCAGATGCTGCTTTTTTCCTTTGTGCATTGGGTACACATCAGTGGGAGCTGACTCAAGGGCATGTCACAGCAACAATTGTTTGTCTTAAAGAAGACATCAGGAGATATTTTTACCCTAAGGTTTAAAGTTGGCCTCGCAGCCATACGTTCATCTAGGCTCATGACACCAGAAAATCTGAATTCTCTGAGATTTTGAAGTTCTGCTCTACATTTCCCCTCTTTTGGTCAGGAATCTAAACTCTTTTTTTCAAAATGTTCAGAAACAGTATCTGGGTACCATCCAGTTCTTCTGATTTCACAGCAAAAGAGGCAGTGAACCCCATAGTTCTTCTACCCTCTTATTCCAGACTCTTCTTCCCCTGTTACTCAGGTAAAGAGACAGGTTGTACCTTGAGTGGGCTTTTGAAAGTGTTTAAGAACCCAGGTACTACATGAAATGAAGTAAGATCAATACATTAAGCAAAATAGTAGGCCAATTAACTGGAATGTCTCTTAAAACCATGACCTCAAACCTTCAAACCAAGAAACCAAATCCTTCGAGGTGTTTGGTTGAACAAAAATGGGCTCAGAACAGCTGGATGTTTGGGGGATAAAAAAAGAAGTCTGTTTTTGTCTCTTTTTATCTAGATAAAGTTTCTTTGTTTAATATTGTGAATTTTAAATTGCACGCTCATTCTTCTTCAGTTGTTCAGAAACTTTCAGAAACCTTTCATTTCTTCTTCCTTCTTTCTCCTTAATGACCCCTCTTCCCTCCACACACCCACCCCTCACCCCGGCCCACCTCTCTCATATTTCTCTCAGCCAAAATTATGTGCGCAAATCCAAGTCTGAATATTTGGGAGACAAATTCTGCTTTTCTCAACTCAATGGCAGTGAGTTAAAGAAAATTAGTCCCAGCTACTTCACAGTGACTCTTTTTAAAAATATCAACACATGTCTCTTTTCCAAATGGAAATAATTCTTGGTAAATGTTTGCTTGAAAAAATTACATTCTAAGAAATAAGATTAAGATAATTTAGACTGCCAATTTTTTTCTAACAAAACTTAGTTACATTATTTCCTGTGCTGTTAGTTTCACCACGTATAACGTTGCATAAGGGAAGCTCACCGAATGGCATGTAACCTTTTCCTGTTACTTCCGAGTAATTTATTCCAGCTGGAAATGTATGATGTGTGCAAAACAGGCTCATATAATTAGAATCTTAACACATTGCAATGAATGAAGCAGAATTCTCCAAGTGCCATAAGCATATTCTTTAGAGCCAGATGTGAATTTGTTTCTATTTGGACCTAGTTATCAACTGTTGGATATTTGGCATGGTCCTTAAACATTCTAAGTCCTTTTCCACTTCTGCAAAACACAAAAGGTTATACTTGGTCTCCAGAGTGGTTTGAGGGTTAAATGTGATAATATAGTAAATTATGTGCCACAATTTCCATGCTCAATAAAAATATCAATAATTTTTACATAGTAGATACAAAGTATATATGTGTGTATAGTATTATGAAGTGTGTAGTATTATGAAAATGCTGAAAAAATCATTTCTAGCAGGTTTAAACTGTTAATATTCAAAGTACTATTTCTGAAAAATAACCAAACTCATGGCTATTGAGTCGACTGTAAACTGCAAACTGAAAAATAAAACAAAAACCCACTGGTATGGAGTAGATTCTGACTCGTAATGACCCTGTAGGACAGAATGGAACTGTTTCTGAGACTGAAAATCTGTTGGGGAGCAGACAGCCTCATCTCTCTCTCATGGAGTGGTGAGCAGATTAGAGCTGCTGACCTTATGATTAGCAGGCCAATGTGTAACAAATGAAAACTTCCACATCTGAAAAGAAAAACAAAAACTTAAGAGGTTTAAAACTCCCATTCTCAAAATAGTTAAGTAGTACCCTTTCAAATTTAATTTGGATAATAAATTACTTAAATGGAGTGAGAGGGGACTGTCGTTAGGATAGCACTTACGGAGCTGGATGGGGGGTCTCAGTGCTATACTCAAGATAAGCCTCTTGCAGTTCTTTACTATCCCCCACTCACACACATGACCTGCTGGCAGTGCCTGCTTATTTCGTTGCAGCTAAGTTGCCTAAGACATAGTGCTAATGATGCCGAGATTTGCAGTCACCTGGTTTCTATAAAAACACAAACTCCTGTCTTCTGGCGGTCAGAAGGAGAACTGTCACCTGGTTTCTATAAAAACACAAACTCCTGTCTTCTGGCGATCAGAAGGAGAACTCAAGGAGAGGCTGGATGGGATAATCCAAACCAGCACCGCAGCTGAATCAACAGAGGAAACTGCCTGTTCAACTAGCAGTGAGCGTGCAGTGCCGTCTTCCCTTATACAGCCTAGAACATGGCATTGCCTCATGTCTGAAACCTGGAATTCCTGCCGGCGGCCCCAGACATATCAAGAGAGGAGATGTGAGAATAGAAACTGTTCTAAGTTTCTAGGTGAGGATAATGCTCGTTAAACAGTAGCAAGTGAACATGGCTCTTAGGGGGTATCACTGTCAGCCTGTCCTTCCTTTTTCAGGAAGGCAGTCAGAGGTGGGTCAATGGTAGAATTCGCATCATCTCTGTGGGAGACCTGAGCTTGACTCTGGCCAATGCACCCCGTGCACGGCCCAGGGCCCGCTGTTAGCCAGGGCTTGCATGTTGCTGTGCTGCCTAGCAAGGGGCCCGGGTGGCACTGCCAGGTAAGCACTGGTTGGCTAATTGTAAGTGGTCGGTTCAAACCCATCAGCTGTTCTGTGGGAGAAAGATGAGGCTGTCTGTCCCTGCACAGGTTTACAGATTTGGAAACGCAACCTTCCTAATGCCGCAACCCTTAAAGCCGCTTCTCATGTGGTGACCCCCAACCATAACATTATTTTCGTTACTACTTCATAACTGTCATTTTGCTACATTTATGAATCGGGCAACTCCTGTGACAGGCTCGTTCGACCTCCAAAGGGGTTTTGACTCACAAGTTGTTCTAGAGAGGGATTCTACTCAGTCCTTAAGCGTCGCTATGAATTGCAATCAACTGAATGGCGGTGGTTAAGAAAATGAATAGCCTTCAGCAACATTTCCAGACTAAGAAAAGAGGAAAATCTGGCAATTGATTTTCTGAAAATCAGCCCGTGGAAACCCTATGGATCACAAGGGTCCAATCCGACTGTGCACGAGGTTCTCATGAGCCAGAGGCTGGCTTCATGGCAGCTAACGAGGATGTCAACTGCATCACTTCCACTCCATGCTGACTCGCATGACGTCAAGTACCAGGGCTCAAGATTGCACTGGCTGAGGTGTGAAGTATGGTCTATTGCCGTTCAGGCCACATCGTGGTTCTTATCTGACATTGCTGTCGTGAGCCACCGTCAGGTGAGCCCATTTACAATGGGATGGGACCTTTGTCATTCCTGGGGTTTCCCCTGATTTTCAGGCTTTCCCATGAGGCTCTTTGGAGTCTCTCCATAGACACAGTTTAAAGGCTGTGGCAGTTGCGTAATCTGTCAACTTAAGAAGGGGTGGTCGTCGTTTGATGACTTCATTTGGAGGCACGATGGAGATAAATAGCTCACTGGAGGCCGGACCCACACAGACTCTCTCTGCTTCGTCTTCCTGTTGACAAGCCACATGGAGCTACATGGATGCAGCCAAAGCCCTAGAGCTGGAGGAGTCATGTGGAGACCCAGGCCAGCACTAAGATGCTTCCACCACCACTGTATGCACAAGACTTTCCACCCACTTGCCTGAGATCTTCCTGCATTTGGCATCATTGCATTCCTCTAAAGAGGAATTTGTGGACTAGTATCAACATATGGAGTAATATCAGAATTATGAACTTGACCTGGACTGGGCTGGGTTGCTTTCTTAATGTACAATTGTTCTTTGATATGAAGCTCTTATACACATAGGAGTGTCTCTGGATTTGTTTCTCTAGTCTACCCAGACTGACATAAACACCAACCAAGACTTTGAGAGGATTTTATATTCTGATTTTGGGGCTCTCCCTGCCATTCCAAGATTTCTGTGATGAATTCTAAGCCATTGAGCTAGCCCCGTTCTACACCCTTTGACCACACAGTCCAACCAGACTGGCTTTTTTTCTTCAGTTGGAGCCGCCCCACATGGCTTGGACGAGAGAGGGCCCTCAGAGAAACATCCATGGAGTAGAGGCTTTCCTTCAGTAAACGTCTGCTGGAAGTCCGTCTCCAGTCCTTTCCAGCCACTTTCATACTATTCCATGGGATCAAAGGAAGGAAGGACATCAAAGACTCAGGTGTGTTACACAGGGTTCTCCAGAGAAACAAAACCAGGACACTTTGATTATACATATAACTTAAAGAAATAAACAGCTAATTTGTCCACGGAGCACTATAGAGGGCTCAGTTCCACTCACTTCCATGAGACAGTTAATACACTGGCAGTCCTTCAACTCACGAGGGATGCTGGGCACAAGTCAAGGAGGCAGACAGCTGAGTCTTCTGTAGAGCAAAGCAAGCAATCTGGCCACAGGCAGCAAACAGGGCAGGTCACCACCAGTGAGCCAGATGACAGAGTGCGATAGTCCCCAGCTCAAGTGATGTACACACCAGCAGTGTGGTGAAGCAGGTTTCAAAGGATCATCACACGATAGTGACAGAGTCCATAAGTTGGGTGTCCCACAGGCAGTGTGGCTCACAAGTTGAGGGAGAGAACTAGCTGAGGCAGCTACACTGGTCTGAACATCAGAGAGCAAGGGACAGAAAGACGAGGCTCACTGTGTAATTTACCTCTTTGTCCTTCAATTAAACTGCAACCTTATTAACCCCATATGTGTTTATTGGCCAAGTTGGCACAATAATCCTACCTATCACATCAGGGAACAAATGAGTCCACATGATGAATAGCCTGCATGCAGCATGGCCTTTTCTAGCTTGATACCAGAAGACCTAGAAGGTACCTGGGCATTACTACCAATAGGGATGCAATACAACAGTGGTTCTCAACCGGTGGGTCACAACCCCTTTGGGATTGAATGGCCCTTTCACAGGGGCCACCTAAGAGCATCAGAAAACATATAAATATTTCACGATATATAATTACATATTGTTTTGTGATTAATGACTATGTTTTAATTATTTTTAATTATGTTCAATTTATAACAATGAAAATATATCCTGCATATCAGAGATATTTACATGACAATTCATAACAGTAGCAAACTTACAGTTATGAAGTAGCAACGAAAATAATTTTATGGTTGGTGAGGCCACCACAACATGAGGAACTGTATTAAAGGGTCGTGGCATTAGGAAGGTTGAGAACCACTGCAACAGAAGATTCCAGACAGAATGAGAGAAAAATACAGAGCAAAATTCAAGGCCCTCAGAAAGGCCTGATTTACTTGGCTGATAGAGACTAGTGGAACCCCCGAGTTTATTTCATATATATATGATTTTATTTGAAGCTTAATTTACTCCCAAGCCATACTTTTTTCTTCTCGGATATCTTTTTCTTCTGGGCAACGTCCTCTTCGGGTTTAGGAACAGTTTGTCCCTTTTCAGTGAGGTGCATCTCAGTGGGGCAGGGGGAGCTCGTGGACGGGGTGATGCGACCAGGCGCGCTCTCGGTCCGGCGGTGCATCGTGGGGGCTTTGTGCCCCTGGGGGTGCCCAATGTCTAGAATGCACATCTAAGTCCTTACGTTCAGGGTCACTCTCTGCAATTTTAAGCAAGTGCAGCAAAAGTATCAGCATGGGCCATGACCTTGGGTCCAACCCCACGGTTTGGCCTGGATACACTGACCAGCCCCACCATTGTCCCGTCGGAAGGGCACTCCCTGCTTCTGCAAAGTGACGTCTTTCAGATACTTGGTGGCTTTCCGGATATGCAAACCCTTGATGGTCCGGGCACTTCCACGGATGTTCTTAAAATGGACCCGCAGATTCGACCCTCTTGATTTGCATGGCTTTGCGGGGTTTTCTTTTGGAAGATCACCTCATGCCACTCCGGGGAAAGCCCTAAATACCTTTGAACTTGGAACTGAAGCTGCTCCTGGAGGCCATCTTCCAGTCAATAATAGGCCAGATTCGAAAATAAATAATCTTGCCAGTGAGTAATGTCGTCCCTTCAACAACGGACCAGGTGAGACCAGAGGGCCAACATTTACCTAAAAGTAATGGCAGAGAATGGAAGGCCGATTAATGGCAACAGAACAAGCAGATGGCAAACATTGAAATGTTGACACATTGTCAAAATTGCAACCAATATCACCGAAAAATTGCATCAAGATTATTCATTTGGAACCTGTTTTGTTTTGTCAACTTTCACCCTAAAACTCCCAGAAAATGTTTTTTAAAAAGTGTACCGTTGTCATCTAAAGAAGGGTTAATACAAAGGAACCAACCAGTAACCGGTTTGCATTGACTTCCTTCTATCTCAGGGTGGCCCCGTGTTCAAGTACATCTGATCCGAGCTGTGCCCAACAGGATTTTATAATGATGATCACTGTAGTTTGGGTAAGTTTACATCATGGAAGGTCACATAGCAGATTAGTTTTCCGTTCAACAATGTTGACACCTTTTGTTTCAGGACCTTGGTTGCAATCCCCTCAATCTAACAACGTCCTTCCACTTCCTGTCTGGGTCAAAAGGGTTTTCGATGACTGGTTTTTCAGAGGTAGCTCAACAGGACTTCCTTCCGAGACCACTCAGCGGACTTACACCTTGGACCCCTTCGTTTTCGCTAGCCAGGCAGGGATCGTCGGATACGGGCCACTCCGCTGTTCCCATGAGCGTTGTCCCACTTGTGTTGACAGCTGGGTTTGACAGACGTTAAGGAATAGCTCTGGGGGAAGCTATTAACAATACTTCATGGTGTTTTCTTCTCATTGATTCCCATTTCATCTCTAAGTGGGAAGCGAAGGGGGGGTATCGCTGTTTTCACTGTACAAAGTAAGAAGCCATCGAGGGGGAGAAAAGTGCTTATGAACAGAGCATTTCAGTCAAGGCATTGGGAGCATTTATCTATTTCCTGTTGGGCTGGGTTAAGACCTGTAAAGCTCTGAAAGCTAACGAGATTTAAAGACGTGTTGCAGTGGACAGCTGGAGAGAATGAAGTGCAGTCACGACCGTGACAGTGGCTAGCACTGTTTCTGGCACGTATGTGGAAAAGTTGAGGAAGGTGCTTATTATTAGCCAAGTTAATGAGGAAGGCAGCCAACGAGCATCGCAGCTATTTGGTGTCAGAAACAAGATCTCAGAGACTTCTCTCCCCAGCACCTCCTGACCACGATGTTTATTCAACTGTGGAGTGTCTCCAGTACCCTATTTGCTCACCTGTTTCTCCATTCCTGCTTCAGGTTGCCTGGGTTCCCCAGACCTTTGTCTGTCTACCCCTATCAACATGCATATATAAACTCCAACTTAGAAGCTGGTGACCGAGTGTACAGGAGAGGGCATCTGTGCAAATCCGCTCTTGAACCTTGTTGAAAGGGATCTTATCGACTTCTTTTTACAGCTCACAGTGTGGCCAAGCCCGAGGGTTTAGATCCTTTTTTAAAAGGCCAAGTGGTCTGTGCACAAGAGGCACAAACATTCACATAGTCCTTTCTGCCCAGTGGCAGAGCATGCTGTTTAAGTGGAACTTGATAGCCCTCCTGATTTAGACACTCCCTTGCTTCTTTTTGGCATAGACATTATTCATGGCCCCTCCTGCCAATGAGCTGCTGCTAAGCCGGTAGGCATTTGGGATCTTAAAAGCTTTCAAGAGACCATGCAGTAAATGTCCTTCACCCAACTGGGGAACCAATGAAGAAAGGTTGCTAAGGAACCAGCAGAAAGAACAGCCTTTCCTCGCTAGGGGAGGAACTCATAAGGAAGAGACTGTACCAACCACCATCTCCCGTCAATGCCCAGCCATTGGGAGGTGGCCCTGTGCCGGAGACAGCAGACAAGTGCTAGGTTTCTGGAGGGCTTCGCCTGGGTTCTTGCTTCGCAATGCTGAAAGAACTCCTGCTGCAGAAGCCCATTTGTCATCCAAGTGGCTTTTCTGAGGAAAAGGGAAGTTTCAGGTATTCCCAGGGAATCCCAGGAGCCGAGAGCAGGAAATACCAAAAGAGCACCCTGAGGGAGAGGCGTGAGAAGGAGCTGGGGACCCAGGGCCCCCGCCCTCCGACCTGTGAGAGCACACCTGAACAAGAGAGGAAGGAGTCCATGAGGCTGGGCCTTCCTGTGGCAGGCCCTTACCACCTCCGGCTGGAGAGGTGTGGTTGAAGGTATTAGCTGAGCAGATTGGCCAACTTTAAGGGCCTCTGGGTGATGTCATGTGGCTGAGCCTAGTCTGTGTACCTAGGTGGACCTCCCACCTGGTGTAGGGGGCTTGTGTCTGAGCATGCTCAGTTTGGATCTTTCCATAGGTGTCTAATTAATGTGCCCGGTTTCTTTCCAACCCCTTTGTTGTGGCCCTGTGTAGGCACTGGGAAGACATCCCCCCCCCCCGCCCCTTAGTCCCTATTCCGGCTATCTGACACAATAGAGCAAGAGGTTGTGAAACAAGGATGAGAGCTGTCTCAGGGAGCTATTGTTGACAGCTTGATGGACAGCGAGGAGCGCGGGCCACCTACTTCCATATTAATTACAAAGTCACCGGGCTTACGGAAAGGACACAGAGAGGTCTTGGGATGCTGATGCATGTATACGTATGCAGGCTGTGATCCCAGGAGCCACACCATTATCACTGCACCCCCTCCCCCATCCCCCCCCCCCAGGCTTCCCAGGCTTCCAAGGCTGTTAACTGGCGCATAGGCCAGTTTCTGGGCCTCTAGCTAACTACACTTAAAACGCATCACTCCCGTTTGTCTTGTATTTGCGAGTGTAGCATAAGATGTCTCTTCCAATAAATTTCTGTTTAAAGAGTATTTTATGGTACCCAACGATTCCACTCAAGAGGATTGAAAACATACATTCACATAAAACTCTGCACACAAATATTCATAGCGGCACGATTCACGAGCATCAAAAAAGCAGAAGCGGCCCAAGCCCCATCAACAGATGAATAGATAAACAAAATAGGGCATATCCTCACAACATACCATTACTCAGCTACAAAGAGAAATGAAACCCTCATTCATACTACAACAGATGAACCATGTAAACACAATAGATACTAAGGAAAAGACACCGGCCTCACAGACACATGTTGTGCGATTCCATTTGTTTGAAATGTCCACAATAGGCAAATCCATCGAGGCAGAGTGGGGGATGCTGATTAAGGGCCCCCAGTTTCTTTGAAAAGGAACAAAAATGTAAAATTCTATCAGTCCTGTTGTGTTTCCATCACCGATGTGATCGACACAGCTGGTTTCATTGAATTGTACAAATGAAAATGCAAATGTGTACCTATATTTTTACAATGATAAAAAAAGGCTTTTCTAAATTAGATCGTGTAGTCTATACATAATCTAAAACCCACCTTATTTTGCCTTTAAGCGGATGACTTGTACAATTTGTGGTCTCATTAAAACATCTCAGTAAACTTTTAAAATAAATTTTTAAAAGATTATAGACATGTAGATAGCCTCAGTTGCAGCCTTTTATTTCAGATTCTATTTATAAGGAACTCTGGTGGGGCAGTGATTTAAGCACTGGGCGACTCTCTGACAAGTCAGTGGTTCAAATCCACCAGCTGCTCCATGGGAGGGAAGTGAGGCAGTTTGGTTCTGTGAAACGTTACCAACTCAGAAACTCAGTAGCAGGTTCTATGCTGTCCTTCAGGGTTCTTGGATTCAGAATGGACTCTGTGGCAATGGGTCGGGTATAATATTCATAATTTCCTTTTTAAAAATCTTTTCATTGTGGTTTGGGAAAAGGTTTACAGGCCACACTGGTTTTCCATTCCATCATTTACACACATTTCATTGTGTTTCGTGGCATGGATTGCAATCCTTACAAAGTAACAACATTCCTCCCGTGTCCTCTCTGGGTTGACTGCTCTGTTCACCCGTTCCCTTCCCTTCTAGTCTTTCCCCTGGGAAAGCTCTGTCCTTTTGATCTTGTCGGATCGATCGGTCTGAGTGGCCTCAGTAGTCATTGCTCAAGCCTGGATTTGGAATCACCCTCAGGACTCAACGTTCAGCCAAACTCTAGACAGGCCCATCCAGGAAAAATAATCTCTAGGAAGCACGCACTCCTTACAATTTCATTAAACTACAAATGAGATTCAGTTTCTTGGTATCTATCAAAGAAAGCTTCTCAGCTGAGAAACTATTTGAAATATTAAAAGAATCCAGTAAGGTTGTTGGTAGAAAGACGGGGCTTTCAACTCCCGTAAAGAGTTACAATCTCAGAAATCCATAGGGGCAGTTTGACCCTGTCCTTTAGGGTCGCTATGAGTCGGCATCGACTTGATGGCGGTGAGTTTGGCTTGGTGTTTTGGCAGTGAGATTGTTGATCACATGTAAAAATCGTAACTCCTAAACTCAAAACGTAAAATCAAATGAGAGACATTATCCAGTCAGGCAAAACAACAGTATACTCAAACCATAAAATATTTAGGAATGCATATAATAAGGTAATGTACAAAGGATATTAAATAACTTTTGTGCAGCAGGGCAAGCATCATTTGGTATTGGAAGATGTTGCTGCCTAAATTAATCAGGAAATCCAAAGTCATCGCTGTCCATTAGAAGAGAGGGAGCAGGCAAGCAAACTGGATGGATCTGACTACGGATGGCTGAGAGGTTCAAGGAATAGCCAATACTGCTTTGGAAGAGGATATGAATGGGAAGTCCCTTTACACTACATTCTAACACATAGCACAATAAACACAAAATGTACCAAGGAGCTTCAAAAATGAGTGGAAAATTTTCATGATCTCTCATGACAAGTCTTCCTGAAATTTTGAAGCCTCCTTGTATTACAATCACACAATGGTTAAAACACGTGGCAATGTAAACGCAACTGCAGTTAAACAATGTGCCAATATAAATGCTCCACTGGATAAAATGATGTGGCAATATAAAAGAAACAGCCATAGGAATGGAGCAGAGTTGCTAGACTAGTGGGTATCACATTGTAGTATAGGATAAATTATTTCCAATTGGTCCCACATGGTATTTGGACAAATGGAGAGCCATTAATCACAGCGGGACTTATATTTTCTGGCAAAATAAAGTCCAATTATATGGAACATGCAAATGTTAAAAATGTGACAGGATTTTAGGGGAAAAGACGAGTCAATGTCTTTATACATTTGGCATGAGATCTCAATTTTTGGAGAAAAAGGATAAGCCCTTTCTTAGGTAGAGAAATCAGATCAGAAATAAGAATTTCTCCATTTGCAATGGAAGCCCGCCTTTAATTCTAAAAAGGCGCTTGTTACAGAAAACATTTTGACAACAGAATTCTGTCGTTAGTAGCTGCGTTGCTTCCTCCCCATGTGCGCAGGGGTTTGAAGGGTCGGCTAGCTGTGAGGGCAGGGGTTCAAAACCATCAGTTGCTCCTTGGAAGAAAGATACGTTTGTCTGCTCCCATAAAAATTCACTGTCTCAGAAGCCCAAAGGAGCGATTCTATTCTGTCCTCTAGGATCTTTATGAGTTGAAATTGACTTGATGGATTGGGTTGGAACCTTGGGAAACAGATGACCAAGCCTCTCCTCTGAGGCACCTATCTCTAAGTTGGCCCAAACTGCTAACCTTTCAGCTAGTAGCTAGCCGAGTGCTTAACTGTTTACACCACCCATGGACTCCAACCTTAGCAATCTACCAGAGTTTATAAACTTATACATCTAATCCTTGTCATATTTGAAACTATATCCTACTGACTAACGATAACGGTACTATCAACATCAAACTCAAGTGTTTTTATAAAACAGACTTTAAGGACAAAACCATACTTTCATGATGTGGCTTTGGACCCGGAACCTAGGTGGAAGGAAGCTCATTCAAATTTGATCTTACCACTTTTGGTTTTTATTAGGCATTTCTAAATGAAATCCAAGAGAGCTGAGGTTTTGTTTGGGTTTAAAATTTTTTTTTTTATTATTAACTAGTCACCAAGACTCTATCGCACTCAGAAGGTGCTAGAAGTTGAAGTCAAATAAGAAAAGCATTCACGGTTCTCAGGACAGAACAACGCTGTGCAGGAGCACAAAAGCCTCCTTGGCTGATTGGCTGTGATTAGAAGAGAGCATCAGTTTCAACAACTGATGGAAACAAAAGGATCTGCTTGTTCCCCAGGTCAGGGGACTGATGGAACCCCAAATCAAAATGCCATTCATTTCCTCTTGTCTTGTAAGGAGTCATTATTCACGCGATTTTTCGCCCATGGAAGCTTTCCAGTCACCAGTTTTCTCTTGGCTACAGCAAGTGCACACATGCAACTGTGCTGTCCGGGTACAATAGAGGCCACTGTGTCGAGGGGCTTCCAGCCGCTGCTGTGAGACTCGAAATGCCACTTGGTACTTGACTTGAAAATTCATGCCCAAACATGTCCTTAAATGGTCTGAGCATGATTCACATGGCACCCCTGCCCCCAAACAGGTTAAAAATAGAAACCTCGTGGAACAATGGGAAGTATACAAAATAAACCATGAAGCAAATGCATGAGAACTCACTAGATCAACCTGGATCGATTTCCCCTCCCTCCTATGAGTCTATGATGGACTGGAGAAGTGGTTTGCCAAATTACTATGCAGGTCTGCTAACTATTTCTGCTATGGACTAAAATGACTTTTAAAATTATATTTCATAGCTGCAAAAAAATGAGTAAAAAAAGGCTTTTTTCCTTTTCCTCTCGTTCTTTTGTAGTGACAGACAAGTGAATGGGAGGGCCATGTGTATCTTGAATCTCTCTGCCCAGAGCAACTTTCCACAGTTCAGCAAAAACATTTTCGTGCCTCTTTGGCAAGGTGAAATCAAACTGGAGAAGCTGGACGGCTCTGCCTGGCCGAGTCCGGGCGGGGCCGTACCCTGAGCTATTTTGGATCCAGGCTTGCAGCCATCGGCCTTCCCTGCGAAGCACCGCGCTGGGATTTTTCAGCGCGGATTACATATGCTCTCCTCCCATGTCAAGGCTGGTGGCCCGGACAAGAATGTGCCTGCTCGCGCAGGCATCTCCAGCCTCCCCACTGCCTTCTGTGTCAGCTGATACTCTTGATCCTCAGGGTAAGGCCTGGGCTCAGGGGCTGCGAGGACTTGAGCTCTCCGTGTATTTAAAAATTGAAGCTCTTTTTTCTGACCCCCTTCGAACTCACTGGAGTTCTGGTGATGTAGTGGCTACAAGTTGAGCTCTAACCAAGGTCAGCAATTCGAAACCACCCACTGCTCTGTGCGCGGAAGAAACATGAGACTTTGTATTTCCGTAAAGAGTTACGGTCTCAACAGGGGCAGTTCTACCCTGTCCTATAGGTTCACCATGAGTCAGAATTGACTGGAGGGCGGTGCGCTTGGATTGTCCAGATTCTCATAAAAAGTTAGTCTTGGAAACTCACAGGGTTTATAGGGTCGCTATGGGTCAGAATTGACGGGATAGCACCGAGTTTGATTTTTTGTTTTTTTCTTCGTAAGGAGCTCTGGCACTGTAATGGCTAAGCGTTGGGCTCTAACCACAAGGTGCACAGTTCAAAACCACCAGCAGCTCTGTGGGAGGAAGACTGGCTTTCTACTCCAGTAAAGAGTTCCAGTCTTGGAAACTCACCAGGGCAGCTCTACCCTGTTTTATAGGGTCATTTTGAGTCAGCAACAACTCGTTGGCAAGGACTTTGTTTTTTGGGTTTTCTTCTCAAGGGTTCTGTAGAATGTTAGGAATTGCCGGGTGGTGAAACGGCGAATGCGCTCTATTAGCCAAGGGAAAGGTTTGAGGCTCGGGTGCGCCCAGAGACAGCAGGTAAGAAAGGCTTGGTGATCCCCATCCGGCAATCAGCTGTGGAAGATTCCACAGAGCTCAGGTCTACTCCGCCACGTAGGAGGGCCGCCCAAGCTGGGGTCGCTGGACAGCACCGGGCTGGTGTTCGGTTAGAGGGACTTGGGGTTTGCCAAAATCGAGGGTGTGGCCTGGCTGCTCCTGGTACTTTCCCTGTGAGGCTGGCGGGGAGTCCAGGGCAGTAAGCTGGTGAAAAACAGCACGCCGCGAGGACAGGTGATTTTCAGGAATTTCGTTTCCCAGGCCGAGTTGGGCTTAGAGAACAAATCATTTCGGAGTCAAGTGCTTGGAGGCCAATGCTGAGTGCTGTCAGGAAGCCGCTCTCATCCGACTCTTTCTTTCTTTTTTTTTTTCCTTTTTAAAATCGAAACCAAAGAGTTGATGGTTCACCTTTTGGGAACGTGTCAGTTCCTGCATCTTCTCCACACCTTTGAATTCAATGAATATGTATAGAGTGCCTGAGGGGCAGGTCCCTTCTTTACAAGACAACAGTCTTCCATTTAGCCTGCTCTGCCGACTCCCCTCCTATGGGCTTTTGCTATCAGACCAGCAGCAGAATCCCAGTCACCAGCACGGGACCAGACAAACAGAAATACCCGCTTCCCGTGGACTCCAGAGCATGTCTCTGTATTTTCACATCCTGGAAAGTCTTGGGCGGTCTGCTGCCGGGAGCAATCAGCTTCCATGTGCTTTGGAAATGCACAGTATGGGCGGATGCTGTTTCCTAAGCCACGGACCTCGCGGCCTGGAGGGATTTTAAAAGACGGGCACAAACCATTCCTGCTCCCCTAGGTATTTTCTGGGAACTCTGGTGTCAGAGTTGACTGCCAATAGTCCCAAACCACCCACCGCCCCAAAGGAGAACGACAAGGCTTTCTGCTCCCTACAGGTACAGGCCGGGAATCTCTCAGAGGCGGTTCTACCCTGACCTCGGGGTTGCTATCGTGGGAATCGACTGGACGACAGTGAGGGAGGTCGTTCTATCGCATGCTTCTAGTACTCATTATAATCAGTGCCTTCGCCGTATGGCCCCTGCCCAGCAAACAGGCCCACCCACGGCACGCCACACACGGTTTCCTCAAAACAGCACAGCTGTGGAGTTAGATATCAGCTTCCCATCTCAGCTCCATCTGATCGTGGTCTCTCTGACTCCGTTTCCTCATCTCTGGATGAGACTCACGAGGGATGATTACAATATCGGCTGGCCAAGACCTCGCCAACGTTGGAAAGCCAGCACATTACTGTGAGCACTCAGTGTTTTCAGTCGCTGCATATGCAGGTGCAAGCCGGGCAGTGAAGAAGGAGCCGGAAAATGAAGGCATTTGATCAAGATCGCAAGTCCGTGGATTGGCAGAAGAGCAAGCACATCTGTACATCTGTCTCGGGACAAGCACCTCCTGAGTGCTCCGTAGAAATGAGGACAGGGAGACTTCGTCTCACACACTCTGGACATGTTGCTCCTGGAGAAGGACATCATGCTTGGTAAAGTAGAGGGGTGCTGACAAAGCAGAGATGGGTGGACACAGTGGCTCCAACAAGGGCCTCAAATGCAAGAACAATACGAGGATGGCTCACGTGGCAGTTACATAATCTGTCAACTTGAGCGAGGGGTGGGGTTTAGCCTGTCAGTCAGGTCGCAGCCAGATGACTTCATTTGGAGGTGTGATGGAGATAGATAGTTCACTGGAGGACAGACCCATTCTCCCGGTCTTCCCTTCCTTGCTGCGGAGACACTCAGTGAGCTGCAAGAGGCATGTGCAGACCTGCACCAGTGTTGAGATGCTTCCGCTACCCCTGGATCCACAAGACTTTCCACCCACTGGGCTGTGACCTTCCCGCATTTGGCATCATTGCATGTGCTACGTGAGTCTAAAGAGGAATTTATGGACTAGTATTGGACGTATGGGCGAATATCAGACTTATAGACTTGATCTGGACTGGGCTGGGATGTTTTCTTAATATACACTTGCTCTTTGATATAAAGTTCTCTCTTCCACATATGGATTTGTTTCTCTAGTCTACCCAGACTAACACAGCTCAGGACCCACAGTGTTTTGATCTGTGTCGGGTTGTTGTGAGTCAGTTGAGTCAGCTCGACAGCAACCAACAGCAAAACAATAACTAACACCCTGCTTTGCAGGGTCCATCTCATGGCAGACCTATAGGACAGGGCAGAACTGCCCCTGCAGTTCCCGGAACTGTACGTCTCTGCAGAATTAGAAAGCCTCATCTTTCTGTCTTGGAGCCACTAATGGTTTTGAACTCCTGCCTTTGCTGATCATGGCCCAACACATAATGACTGTGTCACGACGAGTCAGAATGGACCTGATGGCAGCGAGTCTGCTTGTCTGTACTTTGGAGGGTTAGGGCCCCTGGCGGCTCTGTCAGGGTTCAAACCCACCAGCCCCTCCGTAAGAGGAAGTTGATACTGTCTGCAGCAGGAAGGGCTACAGTGTTGGAAACCCTATGGAAAGAGTCATAGCCTCGCCGAGTGTTGGAATTGTTTTGTTCGGCTTTGTAGGGTGAGTGTGGTCTGAGTGGTGAAAATGGTTAACACACTCAGCTGCTAGGCAACACCCGGGAGGTTTTGTGTTCACTCAGGGGCACATGGAGGAAAGGCCTAGGCATTTGCTTCTGGAAAAAGTCAGCCATTGGAAACCCGATGGAGCACATTCCACCCTGACACTCTCGGTGTGGCCATGGATTGGAAGCAAACCAACAGCAACCGACAGTAGCAGTAGTGGTGGTGGTGGTCGTGGTAATATTAGCGGCAGTGACATTATTGGGCATTATGATGAACATCATGTGAATTAAAGCAGAGTTTTCAATCCCGAGTTCCAGAGCAGTCAATGGCGGAAATTGAGTGCCTGTCAACTTGATGGGAAAAACAACTGAATCTTAAATTTCACAACCTCTAACAAACTCTGCATTTCTTTTAATTTTGGCAACAGACCCTAGCAGCACTGTGAGCAGTTGTCTGTGGCCTTGTGATCATATTAAATCATAAATGTTTTCATATGTTGTTACAGTTCTGAGCCTAATGGCATAGGGGGAGAAGAACAGAGCTTTCTATTCCTGTAAAGACTTACCGTCTCAGAAGCCCCAGGAGCAGTTCCCCCTGTCCTATAGGGTCACTATGCGTAGAAATTGACTCAATAACACAGTGAGTTTTATTTTGTTTTGTTCTTGCAAAGCAACTCTGTCTTGGATGCAGTTCTTAAAATAACATTTGGACTCATCCGTTTTCAAGCTTACCATAGTATCCAATGGGTTGTTGGATCTTGTACTTTGATATGCCACTTTATCGTTTGACACATTCTGTCAGTATAGAGGCAACCCAAGTTTCCAAAGTGGGTTTTACACCACTTGGCTTTTACGAAAGGCTGACACTAGTATCCATTTTCTCTCAAAAGAAATCTAAAGAGCTTTGATTTTATGAAAACAGACCCCCAAAAAATCAATACTAGCTTTCAGAGTTAAGCCCCGGGCAGCCAGGGTGGCATTGCCAGCCTCCTTCCCAGAGTGAAAACGACACTCCACGTCTTGGCACCAAGTCCACAGCTGACTCGTGTCCTCGAACACTACCCGTTAGCACTAGTTCAGGGTCTGTGTGTTCTGTGATGTGATGGGGCAGATTACTGTCGTGTCTAGGATCGCTCAGAACATTTTGTGGTAGTTACATCATCTGGTGTCAATTTGAGGATTAGGAGTAAAGGGGTGGGGTCTAGCCTGTCAATCAGGATATAGCCAATGAGGCCTCTGTGTGGGCAAGACCTTCTTCTGAGGATTCTGGGAATTCCTGTATTTCTTCCTTGGAGATAGGAGACACACTCTCTCTGCTCACTTCCTTGGAGACTCTCTACTGACAAGGCTCTCTCTGGGAGACATTTCTGAGAAGCCACATGAAGCTACCCTGATGCAGCCAGAACCCTGGGAGCCAGAGAAACCACACAAAGACCCCTGCCAGTGCTGAGATGCTTACAACACCACTGGATCCGCAGGACTTCCCACCCACTGGCCTGTGATCTTCTTGCATTCGGCGTCATTGCATGTGTTGTGAGTCTGAAGAGGACTTATAGATTGGTATTGGACAGATGGCCTAATATCAGACTTATGGACCTGATCTGGACTGGGCTGGGATGTTTTCTCAACATTCAACTGCTCTTGTATATAAAACTCTTTCTTATAAACATGAGTGTATAAGAGTGTCCATGAATTTGTTTCTCTAGTCTACCCAGCCTAACACATTTCTCCCATATAAATTCAAGGTGGTTGCTCTGCTTTATGCGTTTCCAGCTCATGAGAAGTTTCCCAGGAGCACTCTACTTTCAGATAGTGGGGGAAACCTGTATTTTGTTTCTCCCTTTTAAGCATATGAAAGTTTTATTCTTAGAAGGGATTGGTCGGGGGTGGAGGGTGTGAGGTTGACTGTGGCACAGAAAATATGAAAGAATCTCTGAACTAAAATACATGCCAAGGACTGTAAGCTCATTCCTGGCATGTGAGAACCACCGTATGTGCATAGCCAAACTTGCTGCCATCATGCCACTAGACCGCCTGAAGGTAAGTGAAAACCAAAACATCGCTACCAAACCATAGAAACCTTTAATAAACAAAAATATTGAAGCGGGAGGCTGTTGTTTCTCAACCCTCCCTCCGCCTCGGTCTCTGCTGTTCTAAAGGCAGTGTCCTTCCTGGAACCCTTAGTCACGCTGTCCTTTGCCCCGCATCCAAGCGGCCGTTGCGATCCAGGAGGCCCTCGGACTGTGCTCCTCTGAGTGTGAGGCACTGAAAGAAAACCGAAGAGGCAAGCTGCGGGCTGGAGAGGGGAGGGGGTAAGGTTTCCAGGGGAATTCTCACAAGCAAGTCCTTGCCGCCCTTGAAGAAGGCGCAGCTACGTTGTCCCCAAGGGAAAATTCCCTTGGTGAGTCTCTCCTGGCTTTCTCCTCATTGACGCAGTCTTCTGTTATCTTAAAACTTCTTCACCATTAGGCCTGTGATCACCCTGCGTTCTTAAGGAAACTCTAGCAAGATGACCCCCTTGGGTTAAAAAGAAACAAAAACAGTCGCCGGAAGCTGGCCTCTGTCTTGAATTTAATTGGCTTCTTGGAAGTCATTCTTTTGATTGGATGCTTCTTTTTTTTTTTAATTAAAGGACCCTAATAAGACAGACAAGTGTACCATCCACTGATTGTCAGCGTACATCCACTGATTGCAGAGACATATGTAAATTAGTTTTGCTTCTAATCACCCTGCATCTGCATGATCAGGAACTGTAGTATCGGTGCATTTTGTCTCACCTATGTCTATAGGTGTTAGGGCAAGCATGTCATTTAGAACAATTGATACCAGGCTAGCCCAAGGAGGGGGAGATTAAATATGTCCCTGATGTCCAACTTTTCCAAGCCATTATGTTGCTCCACTGCCCCGGATGTTAACTACCACTTGATATATTTCCTCACATCCCTGCCAGGCTCTGCAGTTCACTACAACATCTCCCAGAGATCCCGAAGCTTGAAGGAAGCGGCTCACATGGTTGTGGGTGCTGTTCAGCCCCAACTCTGAAGTTCAGCCATCTGTTTGGAGGATCCTCCTCATCCACCAGGCTGCAGAGGCTGGTGGAACCAGGTCAGGTAGTAGACAGCAGCTCAAGTCCCAAGAACCAGAGGTCCGGCAGAGGCCAGCCAAATGCAGGGACCAGAACCAGAAGCCCAAACTGTCCAAAAGTCAAAGCAGGTTTTGCTTCTACCCACAGCTCCGTCAGGATTCTGACGTCACAATAAGGGAAGGCTTTCCGGGAGGTGTGGTTTCTGACTTTCAGCAGAACACGCCCCCAAGGAAACAAAGGGTGATGACGTGAGCCAGCCCCTCTACTGAGGTGTCCATTCTCCATTCCTCTGCCCTTCATCCTGTAACAGAGGGACGGAAAAAGAAATCCACTGCCATCGAGTTGATTCAGCCTCCGAATGACCTTATAGGACAGAGTAGGGCTGCCCTCTTTGGGTTTCCAAATGATGAATCGTTGCAGGGATAGAAAACCTCCTCTTTTGCCTGCAACACGGCAAGTAGATGCAAACGGTTGACGTCATGCTTAGTAGCTCAACTCAGAGCCCACTGTCCCACCAGTGCTCTGGGAAGAGATTCTCTTCCAGATGGGATGCGAACTACAGGCATGGAATATGGAACGGACAATACGTCACAAAAGAGATTCTAGCTAGAAGGGACTATTACACAATCCACTCCTGCGGCTCAGGAACACTGGTGGCATAGCGGCACAGGTTGGGTTGTGATCAATGAGCAGGTTCAAAAGTTTGAAGCCACCAGCAGTCACTCGGAGGGAGAAAGACAGGGCGTTCCACTCTCATAAGAGTTACACTCTCGGAAACTCAGGGGCAGGTCTGCCCTGTCCTATTGGGTCACTGTGATTTGGCATTGACTGATGGTAATACATTTGTTTGTTTGGTTGGGTGAGGAGCCGTGGTAGTGTAGTGGGTTATGGTAGCTGGGCTGCCAACCGCAAGGTCAGCAGTTTGAAGCCACCAGCTGCTCCTAGAGAGAAAGACGAGGTGGTCTTCTCCAGTAAAGAGTTTAACATCTCAGAATGTGAAACTACATCCTAGTTGCACAGCCGTTAAGCACTTGACTGCTGAATGAGGAATCTAGTTCCCCTGCACCAGCGGCTCTGTGTGAGGCAACGCACCAGCCTGCTCCTGTCCAGATCACAGCCTTGCCCACTGCTCTCCTCTGTCTTATATGGTCACTTGGAGTCAGAATTGATGGGCCAGCACTGGGTTGGGCCTTTGGGATGCATCGGTAGGAGGCTCAGGTTCCGGTCCCAGGCAGCTCACCTCCTGCACAGTCACCCACACTTCGGTCAAGGGAGGTTCACGGGTAGCTGGGATGGCTAACAGGTTTCAGGGGAGCTTCTAGACTAAGATGGCCTTGGGGGTCTACTTCTGGACAATCCGAAGGACACGTCGGAGCAGGACTCGATGTACGGCACTGAGCAGCACTTCCCTACAGCAGCTAAATGTAACAGCGGCCATTTGAGGAAAACAAAGCCCAGTTGGGGCCAGCACGGTGTCCTGGTGAAACAGAGGCAGAAGGAGAACCCCAAACAATACATACTCAGTATTGAGGAACCAGTGACCCAGACTCTGTCACCTATTGACATCCTAGGTAGAAACCAGTGGTTACAAATAAAGGGTCTCCCAGAGAAACCATTTCTGAGGCAGTGAAGGCCATCGTGTGGATGGCCAGCATGTGTGGTCATGAATGATGTTTTCATTATTTGAAGGTCTCCTCAGTGTATTTCACTGAAGACTGTAGACCAGTGGTTCTCAACCTTCCTAATGCCACAACCTTTTAATACAGTTCCTCATGTTGTGATGACCCCCCAGCCATGAAATTATTTTCACTGCTACTTTGTAACTGTGATTTTGCTACTGTGATGAACCAGGTGACTCCTGTGAAAGGATCCTTCAGCCCCAAAGGGGTCAAGCCCCACAGGTTGAGAGCTGCTGCTGTAGACACACATAACTCATAATACAGTTCACTTAGTCTATATAACGATAATTTCATCCTAGGTATAGAAAGCAGGCAATTTTAAGAAAAAAATGAAGCTTTGTTATAATAAAATGAACCCCAAAACCTTTTTTATCTGAATTGGGTGAGGGTCCAATTAATTTATATTCAACAACTAAAATTGCTTGTTAACCCCCTCCAATAGCTTTCCCTGCCCCCTTGTGATTTCTCTTCTCCCTCTTGCAAAGCACTCTCCCCCTCCCCACCCCCATCCAAGCACACACCTGTCAGCCCTCTGTACCATGGCTTCACCTGTCCACCCCCACCTCCCAGCAGCCACCAAGGTGTGCTTCATTTCGTATAAACCATATTACTTTTTGACATTGTATTTCAGTGACTAGCTTTTGTCAGCAAACCCTATCCCTGAAACTCGTGGTCAGCCTCTGCACAATGGAAAGAAATGCTGTCTGTTCTGTGCTATCCAAACATAACTCTCCGGGTCTCTTTCTCATATCTCTTAATCTGAAAGCTCTGCTGAAATTTGCTCAGTGTCATCACAGCATGCAAGCTTCCATGACAGATGATTTGTGGCTTCATAGGAAGTGCACGGGCTGACACTGAACCTGTGTTTCCCACCTGGGAGGGGAGAATTCTGCCACTGAACCACCACTGCCCCTTAGTTAACAGACGAGTTGTTAGATGCTTCTCGAAATATAATTTGCTATGAAAAAACACATACTGTCTATCTAGCTGGTGGATGCTATTTGGATTTGGCTTCACGTAGGTAAAGCAGATGCAAACCTTTCCATCTTCCTGCAAATAGAAATGTAGGGCTATCGAGCTGAGAATACTTCCACAAAAACCATGCTTTGGCTTTCCTTGGTACAACCGAGGCCACAAAGATAATGTTCTACATCATGTTTTGGTGAGTGGCCAATGGGGTCTTAAAAGCTGGTGAGCAGTCATTTACAGTGCAACGATTGGTCTCTCCCTGTGCCAAGGAGAGAATTTATGAAAATTAAAGATTCTAGAAACAATTGGTCAAATGGACCAAAAGACCATGGAGCATCAGTCTCCTCAACTATGAGACCAGAAGAACTAGATGGTGCCCAGCTACCACTGCAATTGAAGGGCTCATATTAGAAGTTCCTGGATAGAGTGGGAGAAACATGTGGAACAAAACTCAAGATGATAAAAAAGAAACCAGGCTTACTGTTTGGATGGAGACTGGTGGGACCCCTGAGACTATGGCCTGTAGTCACCCTGAAGTTCTGGAAAGGAACTCACTCCTTCCTCTCAAATTCCAGCCAAGCAAGCAGCACGCCTGTAAGGGGAACACTAAAGCTGGAAAATTACACACATCTTAACATACCCAACCATTTGAGATCAAAAGGGCAGCATTGGCCTAAAGACAAAATTCAGAAGGGTCAGCAAAGAAGAGGGGTTGGAAACAGCTCTCACAGGGAGTAAGTGGGGTAGGTGATACTACATTGTGAAGATTGCAGTCATTAACGGGAAATAAAATGTGTATAAATGGTTAAACGGAAAACTGATTTGCTCTGCAAATCTTTTCCCAGTTCACAATAAAAAGTTAAGGAACAATGAGGATGAGGAGGAGAGGGAGAAGGAGGTGGGGAGGAAGAAGAGGAAGAAGAAGGAGGAGGAGGAAGAGAAGGAGGAGGTCTCATAAGCTTCCAATAGAGAATCCAGACTTGGTCTAGTGAGCTAAGTGGTGTTTTTAAGCAAGGAAAGAAGAAATGGGCATCAACAGAGACCCTCATGAACTATCCGACACTGAGCTCTGTGTTTGAAACATGTTGCTTCAGCTAGTGATTGTTACCGCCTTGTACAATAGATGTTATGATCCCTATTGTTATGCGGGAGGAAATGGAAATTATGGGATCAGCCCAGTTGCTGAAGTCTTGTTCCGGTCCAAGGTAAACAGAATCCTCATGACCTGACACGGTTGTCATCGTATACTGGGAGGGTCACACATGGGCGGCATGAGCTCCCATGCGAGGCTGCCATCGCTCCACAAAGAGGCCACTTGACTTATGCTCACGACAGTGACCCCAGGGCACCATGTTCACATCTGACAGTGCAAACATTCACTGTTTTCTTATGAAAACTCCCTGATAGGTGTCAGCAAAGTGGCCGGGTCTACAAAATCAGCACATCTGTGTCCAGTTTAGCATGTCCACACATGGAAAGGAAGCACCTTGAAGAACGGTGGCCTTTGCAAATTTGCCCCAAGGCCCCAAACGCATGGGTCAGCTCCCTCCTGCGTCTCCGCGTGCAAAGGCATTTGGCTGTGTGGACCAGAACCAACTATGGGGGCCTAGAGACTGGGAATTCCAGAAGAATGAATTGTGCTCATTCAGCGGACCGTGTGCATGGATCGAGAGGAGGTTGTGGGAACAGGACTAGGGAATGCCGCATGGTTTAAAACCAGGAAAGGTCTGCATCGGGGCTGTAACTTCTCGTCATGCTTATCCAATCTGTATGCTGAGCAAGCCATCAGAGAAGCTGGATTGCATGAAGTAGAACGTGGCATCAGGATTGGAGGAAGACTTATTAACCACCTGTGATGCGCAGATGGCACAACCTTGCTCGCTGAAAGTGAGGAGAACACGAGCACCTGCGGATGGAGATCAAGGATTGCAGTCTTCAAGGGGGATTACAACTGAATGCAAAGAAAATAAACATCTTTACAACTGGACTAATAGGTCAAGGGAGGAAAGATTGAATTCATCAAACAAATTGACTTCCCGTGTTCCACTTCCCGTGGATCCACTTCCCGTGTTCGTGAAAGGAGGAATCAAGAGATCAAAAGACGTGTTTCATTAGGCAAGTCTGCTGCACAGACCTCTTTAGAGTATTGAAAGGCAACGATATTACTTTGAGGACTAAGGTGCGCTTGACCCAAGCCATGGTATTTTCAATCACTTCATATGCATGTGACAGTTGGACATTGAATACGGAAGAGCAAAGAAGAATCGATGCATTTGAATTATCGTGCTGGAGAAGAATATTGAAAGTACCACGGGCTGCCAAGAGGACAAACTATTTTTGTTTATTTATTTTTGCTGCATTTTACATATACATGAATTTATTCCAAATAAAACAGGTTTAAACACTTCTCTAAAGAAGTACAGGCAGAATGCTCCTTAGAAGCAAGGGTAGTCAGACTTTGTCCGCATACTTTGAACACGTTATTCGGAGAGACCCGTCCCTGGAGAAGGACATCATGCTTGGTGAAGCGGAGGGGCGGGCGAAGAGGAAGACCTGATAAGAAGGACTGACGGACACAGTGACTGCAACAATGGGCTCAAACACAGCTATTGTGAGGGCGGCACAGGCTGGGCAGTGTGTTGCTCTGCTGTACACAGGGTCACTCCGAGTCAGCAGCAACTCAGCAGCCTCTTCTAGCTGCTCTGAGGATTTGGTGGCACAAGGGTTACGTGCTTGGCTGCTAGATGACAGGTGGGCGGTTTGCACCCACCCTGTGCCTCTTCAGAAGAAAGATCTGCTGTCCTAAAGATTACAGCTTGGAAAACCCTATGGGGGCAGTTCTAGTGTGTCACATGGACACACGAAAAAAATCCCCCAAACCAAACCACTGCCATCGAGTTGACTACAACTCGTCAACAATCCTATAGGACAGAGTGGAACTCATTTCTGCGACTCCCAGAGACTGTACATCTTTGCAGGAGCCGCCAGCCTTGTCTTTCTCCCCAGGAGCAGCTGGTCAGCTTGAACCACTGACCTTGCAGTCAGCAGCCAACGATTCACCCACCGAGTCAAAAACTGATAGCATCTAAGGACAACTTGCCTCTGCCTCTCTGTGACTACATCTGTGTGATAAAAATTCCAATGGTTCTATTATGTGAAATACGATTAGACTTTTTCCTTTACTATAGTTTTTGTGGCGTTTTCTGTATCGGGCGCCTTCTTTCAGATAAAAGGCATTTGGGTTAATGTCAGGAGAACTGGCGTGGATCCAGACACAGTTTTAGAGAAATAACTAAGTTTTGAAACCTTGATCTGCAAAAGGATCTGGAAGTAGTACAGAAGCCTTTGTCGCCTGCATACATGGCAAACACAAATGACAAGCATGGTGCTCTTCTGTTCTAGAACGTTCTACTATCACGTTAGGATATTGACTTGTCCAGCTCCTCCCTTCTCTCACAAAACCTAGCTCAGCATTTCAGAGCTGAAAGGGACTTGCCTGGCTCACAGCATGTCAGCTTCTTATGAAACTTGCTTCATGTACTTAGGCTTCCGATGGCCATGATTCTGCCTGGCCGCTCTGGGCACCATTAATATAGGCAGGGCAGGACTCCTGCCGAGGTGAAGACATGGAATTTTTCCTCCTTGATGTATTTGATATGTGCACACGAGAGACATGAGACCCTCTGTCACTACCAGGGAGTCAATTCTGACTTACCTGGAGGACAGGGGAAAAGCGCCCTTTTTGGTTTCCACGATTGTAACTGTTGACGGGAGCAGAACATCCCGTTTTTCTTCCTCGGGAGAGACAGTGCCTGAAAAATAAATGCTGGAGCCGAGTTACATAGATGCAGGGTGACAGAAGGAAGATGGAGGCCTGGTGGCATTGTGGGTTAAGAGTTGGGCTACTCCTCACAAAGTCAGTGGTTCAAACCCACCAGCCACTCTTGGGACACAGATGAGGCTTTCTGCTCCCATTTAGAGCCACCTTGTGGGGACCCCACAGGGGCAGTTCTACCCTGTTAGGATCGGCTTGGGACACAAATCCTCCCTGGATTCCGTGAGATGCTCCCGCATTCTTTACACGCACCCGTAGGGCACATGGAGATCTACGAGGCGAAGTCAGAAAGTGCCGCCACTCGGGTTCCGTTTCACATGGGCAGGACTTCAATCCACAGCACATGCTTGACCGTTTCTCCGTTCTCAGTGGGTGGCTGCACACCAGTCCTGCCCGGAGTCCCCTTTGGTGGATTTGAGTGCCTTCCAAAAGCAGTCCAGTCAAAACAGTGGCTCACAAGGGAATCTGCTGGGCTTCGTAAATTCAACGCAGAGACCAGTTCAGAAGGTTCTATTGACTAGGGGATCTCAAAGGGGGAGTCTTTTTTTTTTTTTTTTCCAGTTTCAGATAATTAAAAATAATTATTTGGGACACGCACAACTCTTATTACAATCCATCCATCCATTGTGTCAAGCACATTTGTACATGTGTTGCCATCATTCTCAAAACATTTTCTTTCCACTTGAGCCCGTGGGATCAGCTCATTTTTTACCCTTCCACCCCCCACCCTCCCTCCACATGAACCCTTGATAATTTATACATTTTTATTATTTTTTCATGTCTTACACTGACCGATGTCTCCCTCCACCCACTTTTCTGTTGTCCATCCCCCTGGGAGGAGGTTATAGGTAGATCATTGTGATCAGTTCCCTCTCTCTCCCCCCACCTCCCCTCCCCCTCCTGGTATGGCTACTCTCAGTATTGGTCCTGAGGGGTTTATCAGATAATTTTTAATATATAATTTTATATATAGTTCAGTGTGTGTGGTTTATATAATTTCTCTATCAAACATTTCAATGGTGTAAACCTATGAAAGAAACCTGTGCACTCATCCCCATGATCGATATTAGAACCTTTTCTTCATTCTTGCATTCATTATTATTGATATAAGAATATAATAACAACTCATTAGTCCCCCATCTCCTCGAAACCACTTCCACCACAACCCCAAGCAACTATTGATCCAGTTGCCATCTCTATAGATTTACCTATCCTGGATTTCATACACTGGAAAAACGTACAATTCCCCCTCTAACAACAACGACTACAAAATAAAACACAGAAATACTTCCGTTCGAAAGAGAGAAGAAAACGATAAAATCTAGAACACATTATAGATGGGTCAAGTGGAAAAACAAATGATACGGTGTTAAATTTTAACCTAACGACAGCAGCCTTAATCCACTTTCCAATGCCCTCTGAGAGCAAGGCTAAGTTACATCCTGGCCAATTGGCAGAGCGGATCCTCTGGAAGCTTACTCCACCGGGAGACATAGCCAGCTCATTTTGAGCTTTCAGTGTCATCCATAACCTTCTGGGAACCAGGTGCTTAGACTGTAAGGTCTAAAACGGTTCCCTCCTCCAGGCTAGGGTTGTTATTGTGTACTATAATCAATAGTTCCACAGGTTGGTGCTCTCCTCCCAAATGGACTTATCACCTTACTTAGATGGCTGCTGCTTTTTAGACACGTTTTAAGACTCCAGACGCTATTCTTTCTGATAGTCGCGCACCATCTGCTTCCTGTACCACACTTGGCTACGGCACCCATGTCTTCAGTGATCTGTTCACGGAGTATCAGGGAGGGCTACATCAAAAGAACAAATTGCTCTTAGATTAGGGTTCACGGTTAATTGCAAGCTCAAAATCCATTCATATAACTATCCTTGACACACATACCTGGTCCATTATAGAGATATCATTATCATTTTATTGGGGAATATTATATATCATTCCCATGGGGCAAACGGTAATTCTATGAATAATATCATTAGTCAATGGTACAGGATTTAAAACACTGCTTAGAAAGCTAAAGTATACATGTAAAGGGCAGCTTTTTAGATTTCCCACCTGATAATCTTAGGATATTAGTTATCTGCTTCATCTCACCCTAGGGTGTTTCAGCCTTACGTGTAAAGAAGTATTTCACTGCCTTTCACGTGCTACAGGTGTGCATAATGGGGAGTCCAGCTTGGCTAGGGGGTTTCGGAACCGCACCCTTCTGGTGTGGCCGGAGGAAGGATGGTGTACACCTCTGGATCGCCAAGGGCTGGAGAGAAACTCAGTCAGAAGTCACAGGGGTCATCTGGAAAGGTCTTCTTGAAGCATACCGACAATCCTGAGGGCTTATGTCGAAGTTTTAAGAAAATGGAAAACTGCTTCATGAGAAAAAGTCCAGGAAAGTTGTACCTGTAAAAAGTAATTATTTTTCCCCATCGTGGCAGTGCACAGGCTCATTTTTCAAGTGTGGGAAGGGTTGCTCTATGAGAAGTTCACTGGGGACCTTACTCCACCCACACGACGGTACTGCTCTTGCCCCTTCTGACTTCCTTTTGTTCCCCAAACTCAAAGACTATTTCAGTGGAACATGATTGGAATGCTCCCAAGATGTCCAAGCTGCCATTTTGATGTGGTTTCATCAAAGAGTGCAGAATTCTTCATGGAAGGGCGAGAGAGCGGGAAACGCCGTCTCCGGAAATGAATAGAAGTAGATGGGGACTCTGTTGGAAAATAGTAGCTTCATATTCTGAAATTTTTTGTTTTATAAAGTTTTCTATGATTTTGAAGCAATTTTTGACATGCCCTCATATATTTGCAGCACAATGATTAAGTGCTCAGCTGGTGAAGATCGACAAGTAGACCCCATCAGTCACTTTGGGATCACTATAATCAGAACTGACTTTAACAGCACACAACATGCACATACGTCTGTCTGTCTATCATCTATCTATCTTTACATATATATGTTTTACAAACAAACAAAAACACTAACCTTATTGAGTGGGGCCTCACCAATGACAACCCTCTGTGTTACAGAGGACAATGCTCCCCGTGGTTTTCTTGACTGTCATCCTAAGGGAAGATTGCCAGGACTTTCTTCCTGGGTACTCTAGATGGGTTTGACTCACCAACCTGTATGTTACCAGTTGAGTGCAAGCCATCTGTGACACTGAAGACTACATAGATCCATATATACACATGCATGCACACATATGTGCATGTGCAGTATATAAAAGTAATTTTTACCACAGTTAGATTTATAGTTAAAATTGAGCACACAGTACAGAGTTTCTGCAAACACTTCTGAGGAACACAATTTCCATGATTATTCACATCTTACAGCAGTGAGGTACGCTTGTTACAACTGAGGACTCAGTATGGTCATACTGCTATAAGCTAACACTCATGCCTTATTCATATTTTTACCTAATGACCCTTTTCTGTTCCAGGATCCCCGCTAAGACACCATATGACATTAAGTTACCCTGTCTCCTCAGTCTCCCCTTGACAATGTCCCCAACTTAGCTTATTTTTTATGGTCTTGACAGTTTTTTCGGAGTCCTGGTCAGGTGTTTTGCAGCATGCCCACCACTGAGGTGTGTCCGGTGTTCTTCACACATTTGACAGAGTGATTATGGGATTGGGAGATAAAGACCTGAGCGGTCAAGTGTGCTTGATCTTAGCCTACCAAGGGTATGCATGATGAACTCATCGTTGTTGCTGTTGGCTTGATCACTAGGATGAGGTGGTGTTTATCAGGTTCCCTCGCTGTAAAAATGACTTCTCTGCCCTTCCTTTCCATATGGTTCTTTCTGGAAGGGAAGTGTTAGGTGCAGACTACATTTAGGGAATGCGGAGATACATCCCATCTCCCTGATGATGGGCTCTCTATGTAAAGTTTGGAATTCTTTTGCATGGAAGATTTACCTCCTCCACATCACTCACACACACACACACACACACACACACACACACACACATCTCCTGTTAACTCGTGTGAAGAAGGTTGTTGGCAGGATATTTGGCAGACTGGAAAACACATGCCCAATTCACCATCTACCCTTAACCTTTGTTGCCATAAAGCAGTGGTTCTCAACCTTCCTCATGCTGCGACCCTTTCACACAGTTCCTCATGTGGTGGTGACGCCCCCAACCATAAACTTATTTTCATTGCTACTTCATATCTGTCATTTTGCTACTGTTATGAATTGGGTGACCTCTGTGAAAGAGTTGTTCGACCCCCAGGTTGAGAACCGCTGCCTTAAAAGCATGGAACGTGGGTCTGCATTACAAGGTCTTCTGTTGTAGAAACTGAAAAGTTGGACTTTATGTGAACACTCCTCATTTTCTTTCTTTTAAAAAAATCATTTTATTGGGGGTTCATACAACTCTTATCACAATCCATATATACATCCATTGTATCAAGCACATTTGTACATTTGTTGCCATCATCATTCTCAAAACATTTGCTTTCTACTTGAGCCCTTGGTATCAGCTCCTCATTTTCCCCCTCCCTCCCCGCTCCCCACTCCCTCACGAACTCTTGTGTCAGGGGAAGCCAGCCCCTAACACATCATTACGGGTCCGGTAGGTGCAATTATACAGTGATAATAAGTAAAGATAATAGTAAAATTATAGAGAGC
This sequence comes from Tenrec ecaudatus, assembly GCF_050624435.1. Classification (NCBI taxonomy): domain Eukaryota; kingdom Metazoa; phylum Chordata; class Mammalia; order Afrosoricida; family Tenrecidae; genus Tenrec; species Tenrec ecaudatus. Next base: position 180,729,912 of record NC_134534.1, read on the forward strand.
ATGAGAGATAGAAGAGAAACATTGAAATAAATGGAGTCAGACACAATTCATAGTAGCATGCTCACCTCAGCCCCGCTTGGTGGTCCACGTGGAGGGAGAGAGATATTTATTGCTAGCCCAGACTTTTTATATTCTCTGGGGACATGCAAGCCCCCTAATTACAGGTGAGGATATACATCACAGGAAGGGGCTGTGCTATCGGTAATACAGTAACAAGAGGGGGTGGTCTAGGGAAATACACGCAATAGGAAGAGGAGGGATTGGGGGTATACATGTGACAAGATGGGCGGATCCTAGATTTAGGATGGCAGCTTAACTTTGACCTGTTCTCTGGATCTCCGTAGGAACCATTATTAGTAGGGTGTAAACCCCACCTACAGGGACCAAATAGATGACAGCAGGCGTCCATTGTCCTTAACAGCAGGGAGTGGGGCCCACTGCAGTCTGGCAACTGATCTCCCTCAGGGAGGATGCCTGTGAGCATCTGACCTCCCCCACTCTTGATAATTTATAACTTATTATTATTTTGTCAAATCTGTCCCACACCTTCCTCCACCCACTTTTCTGTTGTCCACCCCCCAGGGAGGAGGTTATATGTAGATCCCTGTAATCCGTTCCCCCTTTCCACGCCACCTTCCCTCCACCCTCCTGGTATCGCCACTCTCACCACTGGTCCTGAAGGGATCATCAGTCCTGGATTCCCTGTGCTTCCAGTTCTGATCTGTAACAGTGTACATCCTCTGGTTTAGCCAGATTTATAAGGTAGAATGGGGATCATGATAGTGGGGGGTGGGGATGGGGAGGAGGACGCATTTAAGAACTAGAGGAAAAGTGTATGTTTCATCATTGCTACACTGCACCCTGACTGGCTCATCTCCTTCCTGTGACCCTTCTGTAAGGGGTTGTCCAGTTGCCTACAGATGGGCTCTGGGTCCCCAATCTGCACTCCCCCTCATTCACAATGATGTGATTTTTTTGTTCTTTGATGCCTGATACCTGATCCCTTCGACACTTTGTGATCACACAGGCTGGTGTGCTTCTTCCATGTGTGCTTTGTTGCTTCTGAGCTGGATGGCCGCTTGTTTACCTTCAAGCCTTTAAGACCCCAGATGTTCTATCTTCTGATAGCCAGGCACCATCAGCTTTCTTCACCACATTTGCTTATGCGTCCATTTGTCTTCAGCAATTGTGTGGGGGAGGTGAGCATTATGGAATGCCAGTTTAGTAGCACAAGGTTTTCTTGTGTACACTCCTCATTTTCAAATGCTGGCAACTAATCCAAACGTCTGCTGAGTTTGTGCTGGCCAGGCGTAACTCCAGTTTGTGGTTTCCAGAGTAGATTAACGACTGCACACGTTATCAATCACATCAGAGTTTCGAAGCATACAAGACACATCCCAGGCCATACCTCTAGATTTAGTGTCCAAACGGGGATGATCTGACTGACTGACTGTACAAGCTTCTCCAATAGTTTACTATCTTTGGTTTCTCATTGGGATTTTGCTCCAGGTCTGCTGCTTTCCATAAACACACATGGGAATTCCAGCTTCCAAATGTAACTCCCACAATACTGCCTCCATCGTCGTCAGCCCATCTCTGGTCAAATGGTGCCATTCACCTTATTTATGCAACGAATTGCCTTGTTTTCCCTTGTTTCCTGCCAAAGTCCATGAGTCGTTGGACCGCCTCATACAAACATTCCAACAAGAGACAGGTGCTCGGTCAGGTGGGCATGTTGCCAATAATGATTGTAAATGCCACACGAGAATTAGGTGAACGGCTTCGATGCTTTACATTCTTGTAAACCAGAAAACTCTCCCCTAATCCACTTCCCACAATACTCTGGGCAAGTACTAGGTGCTCAGTTGGTTGAGTGAATGGCAGTTGTCAATGACCTAACAAAAAAATATTGTGTCAGTGTTACAGCTCTTTTAGAATTTGTCTAGCAGGTTTTCTGATTTTCCCGGAAAACCCACACACACCAGTAAAGCATTTCTTTAACAAATATATATATATATATATATATATATATATTGTGTTAATACATAAGAATATTGATAGATGACGCATGACTCAGCAGGGTTTGGTTCTATTGTACATCAGGTTCATATGATCAGAGCTGACTCAATGAGCTAACAAACTGTAGACAACAGGTTAAGGATAACATTGTGGGAACCCAAAGGTTGACCATTTACTAGCAGGAGCACACCATTCTAAACCTCCCAGAAACTCTTGGTTTCACACTATCACGATGCAGCAGTTGTTTACAGAAGCAGAATCCAAACCTTATGTAGCGAATATCATACATTGTTCTTGTCTGTAGGGGAACCACCAGTCAGTTCTTCAGTTATGCCTTCTATGTCTTGCATTTTAAATTTATTACTGTTCAGCATGACTTTACATGGTCTATTCGCTATGAGGTTTCTGCTATTATTTAATCTTAGAACTTAAGTTTAAATGTAGCAGAGACTTCATCTACCACGTGCTCTTGTTCCTCATCTTTACTGCAGGGAGAGGAGCATTTGAAAAAGGTGACAGTCACAAGAACCCTGCCCGAGAGAGGACAATTACGAAGCACTGAAGCAGAAGCGCCCTATCTCCTAAAGAACTGCCTTTGATGGAAATGCCACACCAAGCAAGGACGTGTTCTCCTCCCATGCACGCCAGAGCACTTTCTTCCGTGTCCCTGGAACGGGTTTCCACTTTCCGTTCCTCCATACACAGCTCCCCATCTTCCCTGTGGAGCAAGAAGTTTCTTAGTTTTCAATGAGTGAGAGGAGGAAGCTCCGCTTTCTAGGTCAGAACTAATTAATGGATGACAATGTTCAGTACTAATTAATGGATGACAATGTTCAGTAATTGCTAGATCTTAAGTAGTGCAAGAGTAAATGTGCTTGCCCTGCTCCCCTGTGAGCTCGATGTGTCAAGGTCAAAGGCGGCTGGGATGCATTCATGGTGGGCTCTGAAGTGCTCATTTCCCTCCAGGTGGGTTTCTCCCCTCAGCCTTGCTATCCCTGGTCTTTCCCTTGAATGTACGCCTCTTGTCACGCTAGTACGTCATGCACTACAAAGTGACGTAGCCATTTGTTTGTTAGGTCTGCTCTTACACAATGAAGATTGTAAAAAGCGCTGAGGCCGATTTTGTTTTCTTTTGGTATGGGGGTTAATTGTTCTTATTTTATAATCAAAACAGAATATTTTCTGATCCTTTTAAAAAATGGTCAATACAACTAGAAAAGTATTTTCCCATTACATCTTCAGATGCCATAGATATAAAGTGTTTTAAAACTACTCCAGATGACTTTAAATTGATAGCCTTTCAGACATGGGTAAGCGGAAGGATTACTTGTTCTTAGTACATGACATGATGATTATATATGTGTGTATACATACGTGTGTGCCTATATATGTATATATACATATCTGAGATATATATATCACTATGAGTCAGAATCAACTCTACTGCAGTGACTTGATCATACACATATATACATACATATGTATAACCATATGTGTGTAAATATCCATATGTGTGTATATACATAAATATATACACATACTTGTGTGTGTATATGGGTGCGTACAAGTGGGCTTCAAAAAGTTCATGGAGCTGGATGAACAATCTGGAGGAAAAACAACGGGACCAACAGTTTCGGGGGAAGTGGGATGGGGGGAGGTGAGGGGTAAGGAAGTGGTGTTAACAAACCCAGGGACAAGGGAACAACAAGTGATCCAAATCGGTGGTGAGGTGGGTGTGGGAGACCTGGTAGGGCATGATCAAGGGTAATGTAACGAAGAGGAATTGCTGAAACCCAGGTGGGGACAGAGCATGATAGTGGGACAGTAGGAAAGTCAAGGGAAATAGAGGAAAGAGCTGGGAGGCAAAGGGAATTTATAGAGGTCTAGACAAAGACATGAACATATGCAAATATATGTATGTGGATGTGGAAATAGATCTATGTGCCTATATTTATAGGTTTAGTATTAAAGTGGCGGAAGGACAATGGGCCTCTATTCAAGTACTCCCACAATGGAAGAATACTTTCTTCTATTAAATTGACATTCTATGATGCTCACCCTCCCCACACAACTGCTGAAGACAAAGTGGGTTAATAAGCAAATGTAGCGAAGGAAGCTGATGGTGCCCGGCTATCAAAAGGTATAGCATCTGGGGTCTTAAAAGCTTGAAGATAAACAAGCAGGCATCTAGCTCAAAAGCAACAAAGCCTACATGGAAGAAGCACACCAGTCTGTGTGATCATGAGGTGTCGAAGGGATCAGGTATCGGGCATAATCAGAACAAAAAAAAAATCTTACTGCAGAGTGGAGACCTAAAGCCCATTTGTCGGCCACTGGAGATACCCTTGTTGCGGGGTGTAGGGGAGGAGATGAGTCCGTCAGGGTGCGATGTAGTACCGATGAAGAATACAGCTTTTCTCTAGTTCCTAAATGCTTCCTCCCCCCGCCCTCCCACCCCCCGCGCCCACTATCATGATCTGAATTCTACCTCGCAAGTCTTGCTAGATCAGAGGATATACACTGGTGCAGATGGGAGCTGGAGACACAGGGAATCCAGAGTGGATGATACCCTTCAGGACCAGGGGTGTGAGTGGCGAAACTGGGAGGGTAGAGGGAGAGTGGGTTGGAAAGAGGGAACCAATTACAGGGATCTGCATGGGACCTCCTCCCTGGGGGGCGGACAACAGAAAAGGGGGTGAAGGGAGATGTCAGACAGGGCAGGATGTGATAAAATAATAATTTATAAATTACCAAGGGTTCATGAAGGAGGGGGGAGTGGGGAGGGAGGGAAAAAAAAGAGGATCTGATGCCAAGGGTTTAAGTGGAGAGCCAATGCTTTGAAAATGATGAGGGCAATGAATGTACAGATGTGCTTTACACAATTGATGTGTGTATGAATTGTGATAAGAGTTGTATGAGCCCCCAATAAAACGTTAAAATAAAGTTCATGGAGTCAACAGAGAGTACTATAAAGATTATGTTTCAAAGTTTGATTGTGGTGATGATTACACCTCTCCTCTTAATATGATTAACCTATTGAACTGTATGATCCATAAATTATATCTCAAAGTGATTTTAAAATTCATGGGAACATTTAATTGAAAATGAACAGGCTTTTTGTCACAAACGTTTTAAAGCCCTCTGTCTCTGTGTACATATATACAGATGTATATTTTTCCTGAATGGACATATATAATTGTACATCTGGTTGAATAGCCAAAAACTTGATCCCAAGAGAAGGAGGCTTCCTGGGTTAGCATGATGGCATTTCAACCTTGCCCCGTGTCTGGGGTGTGTTTCATCGTCCCAGAGGTTCTTCACTATTTTGCTACAATACTTTGGGGACGATGCTGGGCCGAGGACCTTATGCAAGCTCCTACCAAGGTCATCACAGGGTCCTTAGTAACCCAGGTTCCGACCTGCCGCCGGTCTTCTCCCCTACTTTCAGCAGTATTAGATGGCTCTCGCTACTTACGTGCAGAAGTCCTGGGGTAGGTAGCCAACTGCAAATTCTACAGAACCCATTCCTAGAGAGCAGAGAGTGGCTAAACAGCTGAGAATGAATTGACTGGACCGGAGTCAGAGCGGCTCAGACACAAACTCACTGCCCTCAAGTCGCTGCAGATGCACAGTGACCCTTTGAGACAGGGTGGATCTGCCCTGTGAGTTTTCAAGGCTGCAACTCTTTATGGGAGCAGAAAAGGCCCATCTTTCTCCCACAGAGATGCTGGTGGTTTTGAACTGCTGACCTATGGACTGCCATCCAATGCAGACAGAACCACTGCGCCCCCAGGGCTCCAATCACTGCTATTGTAGACATGCATTTTTCTTGCTCAGGACACGATGGTGGATCAGCATTCTCCCCTGGGAAGAAGTTCAAAAGTCATGAGCTCAATGCTTGTTCACTGGGTACATACCCTGTCTGTGTCAGCCCTGGGAGAGGCCCTGGGGAGTCCATGGCGGATACATCAGAAAGACCTCCTAGCATCATGATGACAGTTTCTTTCAATTTTCTATTTTTGTTGTAAGGAAGATAGCATTTTTGTTTGTTTGCTTTTGGTTAAGAATTAAAAAAGTTAAAAACGCTCCTCAAATTTATAAACTTAGAATTTCAGGAAGGGGATGTTAGAGATTGAATTGTGTCTCCCCAAAAGATCTGTTGGGAACGAACTCCTGTACCTGTGAACACAACCTTGTTTGGAAACAAGGACCTTCCACATGTTGTCAGTTAAATTAACACAGGGTCGTAAAAATTAATCAATTAATTAGCACAAGGTCATCTTGGATGAGGACGAGTCCTGATCCATGCACATGGCTCCTTATAAAAGAGAAGAGAGAGAGGAGGCAGGCACGGAGAGAAGCTGGCCATGTGAGATGCATCTACCATCGAAGGAAGGTCTCACTCAGGAGCTGATGGGGTCATCGAATGTTCCCCTGGAGCACAGGTTCCCAAACCTATTTGGCTACTGTCCCCTTTTCCGAAAAGAAAATTATTCAGTGCCCTCTGGAAATTCAAACCTTTTGTACATGTACATACCCCATCATCAAGGATACAATGTTGGCATCTGCTTTGGCAGCACTACCGCCTCACTCCAGGAGCCCTGGTGGGGTAGTGATTACAAGCTGAGCTACTAGCCACAAGGCCAGCAATTCAGAACCACCAGCGTGTTCCACAGGATATAGGCAGAACTTTCTAATCCGGTAAAAAGTCGCAGCCTCAGAAACCTTCAGAGGCCAGTTCTACCCAGTCCTATAGAGTCACTATAAATAGAAATCAACTCCTGGCAGTGGTTTTGGCTGGTTTTATTTTTCAGTTTGTATCATCCCAGACCCCCTCAGGGGGCAGTATCGCTCACTTTGAGAAATGCTGCCCAGCCTGGCCGACATGTTGATTTGAACATTTGACCCCCCTCCGCCCTCCAAAGGGTGAGATAATAACTTGCTAGTTTTTCAAGCACCCCAGTTTGTGCACTTGGCTCTGGATGCCATAAGAAGCCAACAGAGGGGCCTGTAGGAGTTTTTACCCCCTCAACCCCCCTGAGGGCACTCACCCTCACCAACTTGACCGCTGCTATCAGGAAGTGGGGCCAGGTGTGTGTGACAACTCCCGAGGGGAGGGGTGTATCAGTATCTGAGGCTTTTTGTAATTTCAGAAAGTCCTTCAGGTGGATCTAGTATCCTGGCAAATTACTGGACTAAGGAAATTTCTAGTTTCTTCTCTTGGTAAGGAGCCCTGGGAACGTAGTGCTCAGGAAGGGGGCCGTGAACGGAACGAGCCGCACTTGGAGACCACCAGCCTCCACCAGAGAAAAGATGGGGCTTCCTACCTCCGTGACACCAGTTACTGTCTCAGAGAATCCCCAGGCAGCCCGACCCTGTCGTGTGGGGCGCTACCAGTTGAGCTTGAGAGTTGTTTTCATCCCTGCATCCTTCTGCCTGCCAGGATCAAGTCTCCTAGACAGTATGTGTACATGCGTGCGGTATTTGGTCTCCTGTGTGTGTACATGTCTGTGGTATTTGGTCTCCTGTATGTGTACACGTGTGTGAGATGACCATTAGTGGTGGGGAGGAGCCGGTGTGGATTGGTGGGACAGAGGAGGACATTCCACTGAGGGTGCCCCAGTGAGAGCGTGGGAAATGGACGCTCGCAATCCAGGCTGGGGAAAATGGGTCCTTCACGATAAAGCACAACAACGAAGCTACATGAGTGACCAAAAGAAATCCAACCTAGTTAAGTTGATTAACTTTAACACAGGAAGCACTCATGGTGCTTCATGAGGCTTTATGAAGCAAAGGGAGAGAGAGAGAGAGAGAGAGAGTTATACTAGGAACTGGGTTGGTGGTGCAAAGGGTTAATATGCCCAGCTGCTAACAGAAAAGCTGGCGGTTCAAGTCTACTCAGAGATGCCTTGGAAGAAAGGCCTGGTGATCTACTTTGGAAAACCAGTCAGTGAAAACCCTGTGGAGCACAGGTCTGCTCTGATGCACAGGGGTCGTCAGGGGTTGGACTTAGCTCCTGGCAATTGGCATCTCTGTTACCCCACCCCAACCCCCCAGAGTGCCGTCCACCAGACAAAATGGGGTGTTCATCTTATGGAAGTTTCAGAGAGCAAAGTTCCGGATAGTCTATGAATCTACAAAACACATTTTCTTAGCTCCATGCCCTTGGTGTTCGTTAACCAAAGCAGTTTTCGTAGACTCACATTACCACGGCAAGGTGTGAGATTCAGATGTTAACCTGGGGATCCAAGCTACGATAGATGTGAAATTCCAAAATAAGTGGTTTTTAGGAACAAACAAATTTTCTAAGCAAGTGTCTTGACCCCTTGGGGATTCTTAAAAACACCTCGCCCAAAGTGAGATTATAAAAGGTGGAGCAAGTGATTAGGGAAGGGTTGTGTGTGCGCGTGTGTGCGCTTGCGTGTGTGTTGTGCATGCCTGCATGTGAAGGAAGCAGGGCTAGGAGTCCTACTGAATCACTCCATCCAACCCTTCCTTCCTAATCTCACTAGAGAAAACCAAAAAACCAAACTGCCATTGAGTAGTGACCCCCCTGTCCCCTCGCCGGTGGGGTTCCGAGACTGTAACTCTTTATGGGAGTCGAAAGCCCAGTCTTTCTCCCTCGGGACTGCTGGTAGTTTCCAACTGCCGACCATGCAGACTGCAGCCAGTGTGTCACCAGGACACCACCAGGGCTTGAGACCCTCACTAGAGCAGCAGGGGCCGGCAGGCACATGAGGACAACTTGACTTGTCATGTGTATGTTCTGGTATTTGGAGTGTCTGAGATTGCCAAAGAGGAGAGGTTGAAAATATGGCTTGAGGCAGCAGATCAGAGAGTGGGATGGAGCAAAATGGTGGAGAGCCAAACGGCAGAGAGAGAAAAGAGAGGAAAGAAAACACTGTTCTCTGTGCCACAAGGAGACAGCTGTGCTTCCACGGACCCTGGGAAGACAGTATATTGGGTGTTTCCTGAGGGCCAGATGAGGGCCCTTCTGAGAGTTGGACAACACCTGAGAGGCCTTTGCCGTGTCCCTCTACCAGGAGAATCTGTGTTGAGTGGCCGACAGGAAAGCAAGAATCCCGGAAGACATGGCAGCCAGAGAAAACCGTGTTCCCCTGGTCACAAGATGTCTCAAGTGCAGGTCTATGAACGTCAGAAACCTGCTGAGAGATAAGGAGTGGGCTTTCATCAGGCGCGGAGGGAGAGCCCTCCTGGGGGCAGTACTGGTTAAGTATGGACTTGCTATTCATCCTGCTCTTGCATCATGAATATGGGGGAGAATCCCTGAGGTTACAGAGAAGGATTTCTGTCCCCTGCCTAGCAGTAGGTGGCCTGTCTGTTTGGGGCCCGCAGGGGAAATGAACTTGCAGGGTGGATCAAAATACTGGCATTTATATTTAAATTCCAGAATCAGAGCTGTGTTTTCATTAAACTGACCAGATGTATTTGTGTTCATTACCCATGGATTCTTGTTAGTTGCTGTCTGTCCAGTTGATTCCAATTCCTGGTGTTCTAGGTGAGCAAGAACGTTCCCAAACAAAGACTGACAGTGACGGCTGTGCCTCACTTCGGACTGAGAGGTCTACGCCAAGTCCTTCCTTGGCCTAAGTGACTCTGTTGTGCATTTTCCTGTCACACACTACAGCCTGGCACTTCTAGATACATTCCCCACGGTGCCATCAATCGACACACACATTGTTTCTATCAACGATGGGGTTGTGCCCACTGTACTGCACTTGTAAAAGAGCTCGTGGTGAGAAATGGCTGATGCTAGGAGCTTCTAGAAGTTATACAGGTGGGAAGGCTGTGGCCTTAGCAGCTAAGCTAACTCTAAGAAAATAACCCTGCCAACTGCGCCTGTGATTTTCCAAACCTCTCTCACTCTCCTGTAAAGATTTAGTCTTGGAAACAGCCCGAGACACAGGGTCTCTCTGAGTCAGAAGGGACTCGATGGGCAGGGATGGTGTGTTTGGGTTTAACTTGCCAAAGTGTATCTCGATTCCTTCAACCAACTCTTCGCTTTTACATTTCAACAAAACTCAGCATCGTAGTCATGTAAATATATGCTGCAGATGTCCAGATACCAGAAAACGCGTGATTTGGATGGTCAGCTAAAGGCCACCACCCCCAGTGGATGCAGTCACGACAGACTCTGGCAGGGGCCACTTGGTAAATGCTAAGGCTAAGCGACCAGACATCGTCCAGCGGTGCCTCCTTCCTGGCCGGGTTTGCCCTTCATTAATCTCTCTGGGGCCACGGAGCACTGTGTCGAGGGCATCTGGATTCTGTGTTCCTCCGTTTTGCTCAACACGCTTTTGCCATCATGGACCGTGTGCTCAGTTTTACACAGGCCTGTTTTCTCACGAGGACAAGAAGAGAACTCCATAAGGGATCAGACTGCCAACTCCAAACGGATCCATTCTCCCACAGCTCTGGAGGGAAGGGGCAGCCCCCTTTGAGACGACGCCTCCTGCCCGCTGCTGGGACACATCCATTGTGTCTCCATCCTTCACTTCCAAAGGTGCAGGTGTGTCTGCTTCATCGATGGGCTGTCCGTCAAACTGGAATCTCATCTGCTTCATTGACAAACCCTGTCGTTCATAATAGGCTATCATTAGTCTTATCTACTTTGATAGCATGCTTGATTTTCCCATCATGTGGGTGGTAAAAGATCGCCTATAGCTTCCTTGGGGCCTGTGTCTTACTCACTGTTGTATCACCAGACCTAGCCTTGTGCATGGTAAATAGACTTCTCACAGAGCTATGACCGATAGCCTGAGCTAGTGAATGAATGTCCATCCTCCTGAGGTCTCTGAGAAAGGGGGCAGGGGAAGACCTCCTCCCAGACGCTAACCAATTTCGTGGGAACCCGTGTAACAGCATACAGTCTCTTGCTGTGGCCTCCACCTCCTTGTGTGACCTCCCTTGGGTCAGTCCCTTTATGCTCCAGCCTAGCCCCGCTGCGCTCCCCTCGATTCCTCCATGGGACCACTTGTCTTCTTGCTTCAAGGTCTCTGTCCTTCTGTTTTCTCTGCCAGGAATGCTGGGTTGTGTGCCATTGGGTCGATATACACCCACAGTGACCCTATCAAGCTGTGACCGAGTAAAACTGCCCAACAGCGTTGTCCGGGCAGTAATGTTTAGGGGAACAAATCACTGGGTTTTCTTTTCTCCCTCTGCTGCAGCTGTTGGGTCTGAATCGCTAGCTGAGCACGGTCACCAGGGATCCTTATAGGAATGTGCTAGCCCCGAGGTTTGGGAAAACTGACTTCTCATTTAAGTAGCAACTCAGATCTTGCCTCCTTGGAGAATTTCCCCCTTCTTTCCCAAATCAAGGTGCGGCCTCCAGCCTTCCAGCCACTGTGTAACTTTCTCCTTTGCCTTGACCCCTCTCTGAAGGCTGGATCTGTTGACTGGTGCCTTACCTGCCTTTGCCTGCTGATAAATCTCTTCAGGCTTGTCTTGTTCAATGTTAGACGCCCAGTGATTACCAGAATGCTGCGATCACTGAAGATCAACGTGGATTGTCTGAGTAAATGAATAAAATAGTCTTAGAGTATGTCATCTTAAAGCAAGAATGTTCGTGCCGGGCTTTTAGGCTTCATGCGGACAATGAGTTTTGGAGAATGTTCATTCTTTGTCTCCCTTTTCATACTCGGGAGGGTTGTTTCAGACGGTTACCATAAGAAGCTGAGTGTCATCAAACAACAAAGTGGTTCTGCCACAGTTTGGGAGGCTAGAAGGCTGGAATCGAGGGGTGGCCGGGCTGTGCTTTTTCTGACAGCTCCAGGAGGAATCCTTCAGGGGCTTCTTTAGCTTCTGGCGGCACCAGGTGTTCCCAGACTTATAGATGCATTGGCTCTAATCTGTCTTGGTCTTCACATGGCACTCTCTCTCTGGGTCTGTCTGTCTGTCTGTCTGAGACTCTTATCTGGATGCTAGTCCTGTTGGCTTAAGACCCACGCTACTGCACGATGACCTCACGTCAGTTTAACTAATTACAGCTCTGTAAAGTCTATTTCCAAATAAGGTTACATTCCCAGATACTGGTTGTTAGGACTCGATCATACTCTTCATGGCCGTGGTAGAGGGCAGAGAGCAACAAGCAAGCCCCACAGTTGGGCAATGCTAAGTTGCTCTTTCCCCCCTCTTCCTTATGGAATTTAAACAATAGAAGCTAGGCAATTAGTTACTTGCTGACTATATTCTGGGACACATCTTTTCAAACTATCATTTAGGATTATGCTTATCCAAGTGTTCTGTAAACACCCCCCACACACAAAAAAACAACAACTTCCAAACTACAAGCTTTCTTAGGTAAAGAGCTCTTCCAAAGAGCTTTACTTTCTTCCCAGAAAATTGGAGAGAAAAAGAATTTCTTACACTTTGTGTCCCATTTTTGTCCTTATTTCTTCTTGAGTACATTTATCTTAATTACTTTTTCTTACCTTAGATTTGATTTTTGTCACCATATTTTTCATTACTATATGAGAGGGTACCTGCCCCCACCCAAGCCAGGACTTCCCCCCTCCTCAAAGCTATTTATTTAAATTGTTTTAAAAAACAACCTTTACAGTACTCTCCATTACACTTAATACATTTGTCAACTGTGATTCCATTCCTGAAAACATTTCTCAAATGTATCTCTTTGGATGGCTGACAGCACCTCTCTCATTTTTATCTTCACCTCTTCTACGTTGTCAAATCACTTCATGTCCCTCTTCATTCACAGAATTAAAAAAAAAAGTAGCACAGAGTGAGGTCAGGTGAGCAGGGTGCGTGGGGAAAGACAGGCATACTATTTCCCCCCAAAAAAACTGGTGCACTGAGATGGCTGCATAGCAGGTGCGTTGTCATGGTGGCAAAACCAGTCCCCCGTCTGCCACAAATCAGGCCTTTTTTGTTGCACACTGTTACACAATCTTTTCAGAACCTCTAAAAAGAAACCTTGATGAACAGTCTGACCTGGTGGAACAAACTCCAAATGCCCTGCAAGTCAGCATTTTCGTCTGTTTGGGAAGTGGAAGGATGTCCAGCACGAGGTTTGCCATCAATCGATATTTCACCTTTTTTGAAATGAGAAAACCACTTTGTACATTTGAGGTTTTCCACAGTGTTGTCCTTGAAAGCTGCATTCAACATCATAAGTTTTGGTGGCATTTTTTTTTCTGAGCAGGAAACAAAATTTAACAGCTGCATGCTATTCTCTTACGTCAGCCAACACAAGAAATGAGGTTCCAGCAACACAGAGGAACTTCACCCAGCAGAGCCTTTTTCTGTTTGTTTGTTTTTTTCCGGGGGGAGGTATCCCCTCCTATAATCCATGGAGTCATTGGGAGAAGTGCTTACTGTCAAATGGTCTGTTTCTGACCCTCGTAGAAATAAGAACAACTTAACATTGACTAGTGAGGCCATCAGGGAGTGGAGTCCCTTGTGTTGTTATGAGTCGTGTCGTTGGCTCTCCCATGGACATTGGAGGAAACCATTGCCAGGTCTCAACAATTATTGCTTATATTTGGCAGCCCCTGTGTCAATTCATCTCATCGAGGGTCTTCCAATTTTTTTTGTTTTTGCTTACCCTCTACCAAGCCTGATATCCTTTACAGGAACTGGTCCCTCCTGACAATGTGTCTAAAGCACATGAAATAAAGTCTCACTGTCCTTGTTTCTAAAGACATCTGGATGCATTTCTTTTAAGACAGATGTGCTCTGCCAGTCCACGGTATATTTAAAATTCTTTGCCAACACCGCAATTCAAAGGTGTCAGTTGTCTGTTTGCTTAGTCATTGTCCAGCCTTCTCAGACCTGTGAGACAACAGAAAATACCGGGGCTTGGGCCAGGCACACCTTCATCTTCAAAGTGACATCCTTAACTTTCAGCGCTGTAAAGGGATCTGTTACATATTTGTCCAATGCATTGGACTTTTTATTTTTTTAATCAATTTTATTAGGGGCCCATACAACTCATCACAATCCATGCATACATCAATTGTGTCAAGGACATTTGTACATATGTTGCCATCATCATTCTCCAAATACCTGCTTTCTACTTGAGCCCTTGGTATCAGCATCGGACTTCTTGACAGTCGTTTCCATGAGTGACAATCGTGGACCCAACTGAGTTGAAATCCCCGAAACTGCAGTATTTTATCCATTTGTCCTTATGTTACGTGTTGGCTCAGTTGAGAAGGTTTTGTTTTCTTTATATTTAGGTATAATTCATACTGAAGGGTGTCATGTTTGAGCTTCAGTAAGTGTTTCAAGTCCTCTTCACTCTCGCAAGCAAATCGTGTCATCTGTTAGTCAGTCTTCCTCCATGCTCGATGCAGCATGTGTTGTGTCGACCAGCTTCTTGGATCATTTCCTGAACAGATTAAAAAGGTGAAAGCACACAACTCTGGTACATACTTTTTTTCTGATTTTAAACTGCACAGTTTGAACAGCTACCTCTGGGACCGGGCAGGTCTCACAGCCTCAGGAGCACAATGAAGTGTTCTGATTTTGTCAGGCTATCCATCGTTTGTTAGGATCCACCTAGTAGAATGTCTTTGCAAGGTCAATAAAACACAGCCAAACTTCTTTTGGAATTCTCTGCTGTCAGTCAAGATCGATGTGGAGATCAGTGGCATTCTGTTTCACATTCTCTTTATCTGGCTTGACCTTTGGGCAGCTAGCTCCCTGGTGTGCCGCTACAGTCGTGTAAAAGTTGTCTTTAACGTTTTACTTGTGTGTGATGCTAAGGCTACTGTTAATTTCCGCATTCTCTTGTGTCACCATTTTTTAGATTAGGCACAAATACAAGGGGTTTTTTCCCCTTCGCTTGTTTGTTTTTCGGTTGTTGGGCAGGTAGCAGGCTTATGCAATTTTCTTGCATAGACTGAGTGCTTCCAGTGTTACATCTGCTTGTTGAAACATCTGTATTGGTGTCCTGTCAGCTCCCAGAGCTGTTTTCACCAATTCCTTCAGTACCATCAGTTCTGTTCTTACGCTACTGTCTGAAATGGTTGAACACGAATTACTTTGGTTTCTGACTCTATTTCCTATCATTGTTTACAGTGTTGTGTTCTTTTTTTTTTCTTTTACATTTTATTAGGGACTCATACAACTCTTATCACCATCCATACATATACATACATCAATTGTATAAAGCACATCCATACATTCCCTGCCCCAATCATTCTCAAGGCATTTGCTCTCCACTTAAGCCCCTTGCATCAGGTCCTCTTTTTTTTCCCCCTCCCTCCCCATTCCCTCCTCCCTCATGTGCCCTTGGTAATTTATACATCGTTATTTTGTCATATCTTGCCCTATCCGGAGTCTCCCTTCCCCCCTTCTCTGCTGTCCCTCTCCCAGGGAGGAGGTCACATGTGGATCCTTGTAATCAGTTCCCCCTTTCCAACCCACTCGCCCTCCGCTCTCCCAGCATCGCCCCTCACACCCTGGTCAGTGTTGTGTTCTTTTGGAGCTTCCTGGGACTGCAATATTTGGCCATAGATCCTTCAGTACCCAAACTCAAGGCTTGATTATTTTTCTTCAGTTCTTTCGGCTTGAGAAATAAGGTTTTTTTTTTCCCCACTCCGGGTCTTTGCAAATTTCATTAAATATCTTCTCTTCAACCACCCTTTGTAATGTCTGTTCAGCGATTTCACCATTTCTTCCATTTGCACTAGCTTCTCTACATCCAATACCAAGCGTCAGAGCCTCTTCCGCCATCCGCTCTGCCAGTCCTTGTTAAAAAAATCTCAAGCATGTCCTGAAGGGTTTTCACATTCTTTTCTTCATATACTTCCTGCATTGCCTAGCTTTCCGATGCTTATCTTTGGAGTTTCTTTCTAAGGTGTTTACTTTGCTAAGGTTTATTTACTTTGTAATTTCCACTCTAAACCCTCCCCATTGGGGAGTTTTCCTACCATTCTGTTGACAGCGGTGTGCTGTCTGCGCTGCGCGTTGGGTCAGATCATTTACTCAGGAAGCAGTATGGTGGCACCATAGTCCGCTTTGGTGAGTTGAAGGGGGCTCATCCCAGTGCACGCGATTTTGGTGACTCGACGATTATATATTTTCTCTCAAAGTAGAAGAATGAGTCTCCTGGATGCCCTCAAAGTTTGTCCTCGCGACTCCGCATCTGACTCATTTTCTACGTTGTAAAATTCTTTGTCCCTCCTCACCCTTTAATTATAAAAAATATGCTCAATCGGGGACCCAGAAAAACAATACGAAGGAAAAGGTCACCCGCAATCGTACCAAAGGTGCACACATTTTGCCGTTCCTTTGCATATGTCAATTTCCCCTAGAATCTTAAACATGGACAGGAAACCAAACTCGCTGCCATGGAGTCTAGCGACCTGTTCCCTAAGCTCAGACCGACAGCAAAGATCGCAGGTAGATGGGAACGCTCGCATAGGGCGAATGAATGTGCGTTGCAGGGATTCTCTTCCCAGAGGCTGCGAGCCCTGTCTAGCCGCAGCCACCTGCGCCCGAGGACGCCGCGGCGAGAGAAAGGGGCGAGTAGGGGTGGAGCTTCACATGATTGACTGGAACCGGGAGGCGAGGCGCTACAAAGTTACCACCAATCAGAGGTCCGCTTTGCTTTCTCCTACAGGCCAATGAGAGAGCTCTGTTAAGGCGGTCTTCCAGTGGGAGACGCCTCCCGCGGTCGCAGCCAATCAGCAGGAAGCATTCACGAAGCTTCGGCGGCGCAGGCTGCCCTCGGGCGGGGAGGCCGCGCCTCGGCCCACCCCGTTCGGGCCGTGGCCCCGCCCTCGGGGGGCGGGGCAGAGTCGGTGACTCTCCGCGGGCGGTGGGGGCCGAGCTCCCACTGAGCTCGCGTGTTCTGCGCCAGCCGCGCTGGAGCTCCGCCGGTGCCTCGGAATTGTCCTCTGCGGCGGTCGCGGTCGCGGTCTCCTTCCCGCCGGGCTCGCGCTGCGGGGCCGAGCGAGCGGGCCTCCCGCGGGCTGTGGCGTCCAGAGCAGGTACTAGGGCACCGGGGCTGCAGTGCTTACCCAAGGCACCGGGCGCCCGGAGCGCGCCCTCCCCGCCGCCGCCGCCCGCTCCGGGCCGAGCGCGGCCGCGACTCTCCCCCCGGGAGCCCGCGGCTGCGGCACCTTGCGGGAGGAGGGGGCGGGGCCGGCAGGGCCCGGGGGCGGGGACCCCTCCGGGACTCGGGGCGCGGCGCGGAGCTGAGGGCGGGAGGGAGGAGCAGGTAGGAGACCTGCGAGTTAGTCACAGTCTGGCTCCTGCGGGAAGGACCTGCTGATAAGTAGTAGTAAAAGCGCCGGGAAGTGTTTGCCAGGAGCTCGGTGTCTCCACTTGGGTCGTGTTAATGACACTTTTTTGGTTGGTGAGATCGGGGCTTAGCAGTCCTCGTTATATATTAGCATCATCTGCCTATTTATTTTTAATTTAAAAGCAGCTTAATGAGAGACTGTGTGTGTGTGTGTGTGTGGGGGGGCATTTTCTTAATGACAGGTAGACCCAGCAGCGTGTGACTCACCTTTGGGTTGAAGTGGGAACCGGTGAGCTGGGAATGAGGGGGAGGAATGCGAGTGAGGAATGCCTGAGCGGGGCTGAAAGGCTGGTGGGGGCGGGACCTGGTTCGTGCTCTCTCTGGAGTGCGAGTAGAATGGAGTCTACTCTCCTAAAAAGTGTCCAATGAAAAGGAGCTACCCCCCCCAAAAAAAGCAGCCTGTGGTCTTTAGGTTTTAGGGATGCAGTAGTAATTTGCAGACGAGTCAAGGATTTTGATTTTCGTGTGTAGTTGCTTCATAAATTGATGCTATTTTTTTTACTTTGACATAGTCAACATAGAGTACACACACATATACAAATATATATTTATTTTCACCATTTGTTCCCCTCGAAATGATGAGTTGCTTAGTTTTATCATTGTTGCAAAGCCCCTTTAGAGCCCTGTACTAACCCCTCTCCAGCTTCACTCCGGATCTACTAGACAGCTCTCCTTTAGGCCATTTTAATTGAGTTCCTTACCAAGCATTATGCATTTTAGTATACCTTCTTCCTACTCTTCTGAGCTCCTGCATACCCTGCCCATTTGACAGGCACATAAGCCCGTGGGGTGAAAGGAATTTTGCTCTCGGTCCCTAGACTCCTCCTTTATGTTCTATCTGCAGTGCCTTCAATCCAGAAGATAGTTCCCCCCATCGAGCAAGCTTCTCCGTGCAGGGGGTTGGTTGATCATGTGTCCATGAGCCAGAGATAGTTATTCTAGGTCAAGAACTATCATAGGAACCAAAGAGATTTTGCTCCTCTTAACACCCAACACCTCCCACCCCCACCCCCTTCCCCTTTTAGATGGCTGAGGTACTTTGGATTTCACCAGAGAGGTCATTTTTCAGCCAGGCAGGACCTCGAGGTGGTACCTGGCGATCTCTATGATAAATTTTGTGAGGCTTTCCAAATGAGAAAGCCATCTTATTTTCACTTGCATCCCTGGCTTAGCATTGGATTAAAGTACTGTAAATATTTCTGGAATTGAGTAGAAACAAAACAGTTCCTAGGCTGTAGAGGAATTCCTAAGTGTGTTCTTTTTAGGACAAGTATGGAGGTAAATCACAACAGTTGCTCTTGGTTCTTATTTAGCCTTACTTTTCAAGAAAGGAGTGTAGTGGCACAGTGGATTAAGCACTGGCTGCTAACAACAACAGGCTGTGGTTCAGGCCCACCATCGGTTTCTCAGGGTAAAAGGGTGGCAGGCTTTAAAGGTTGGCACCCTCCCAGACACCCTAAGGATCTGTTTTACTCCGATCATAGGGTCTCTGTTAGAACTGACCTGAAAGCATTGGGTTTTGGGTTTAGAGGGTAGGTTCCATCCCAGATTTGGCTTAATCATTGGAGTGACTGGGACGTGGTACTACAGGTCCCTGGGTTCTATTTGCACCCTCATGATTTGGAATCTCCAGGAGAAGGTGCTCAGTGATTTAAAAGCTGCATTTGCTGCTAGGGAAGAGGGCTGTCGGGAACTATCTCTGGGTAGGGATGATTCCCTAGTTTCAGAGGGAGGGCAGATTTGCCGGAAGGAGTCCTGGTGGCCCTGATGGCTAAGCATTGAACTGAAGGTAAGATCCCGAGTTCAAACCCATCCGGGGAGGAGGATGTGGTTGGTGGTTCCAGTGCAGATTTATAGCCCGGAAAACGAATGTGGTTTTGCTGTGACTAGGAATTGGTTCCTTTGCAGCAGGTTTGGATTTTTGGTAAAAGGGCAAGTATGGGTTGTTCCGCAGTCAGACATTCAGTACCCTGGAGACTTCCGGTATCTATAAGGCCCAAAATAAATAAGCTAAAAAAAAAAATGGAAGTGCAATGTACTTTGGTTATGCGACTTAGGACTGTTTGGAAATCTTACTGTGGATGTAGGATAAAGGTTGAAGTATAACTTCCTCATTTTATTGAGGGCTCTTACAACTCTCGTTACAATCCATATATCAGTTGTATCCGACATATTAGGACATCGTTCTTTTCTAGACATTTACTTTCCAGAAGTATGGCTTCGTAAGTAGAGGAACTCAAGCAAGAAGGAGCGTGGGGGCGATAATGTGCCACAGGGGATGTCGAGGCTCCGGGACTGCATGAGGTGGCTGCTCTTGTGTTTAGGTACGGACTCATAGCGGCCTTGCGTCTAGCCGAAGCGAACACTGCCCTCTCCTGCGTCAGCCTCACACTCCTTATGTTGGAGCCTGTGGTCATGACATAATTCCATGTTAATCTTGAAGATATATAAACATGTACAAACATATAGGGCGGACTCTAGCCTATCAGGTCACAGCCTCATGGTGACTCCTTGTGGGCATGGCCTTCTCATAAGGAGGGTCTCGGGAACCCCCACTTCTCCACTCTGCCTTCACCTTCCTGCTGGCAAGCCACTCAGACCTGCCATAGCCCTGGAGAGACATCTAACTACCTGCCACTGGGTCCGACAAGACTTTGCACCCAACAGCCTGTGATCTTCCTGCATTCTGCATCGCTGCATGTGACTGCACGAGTCTGAAGAGGGACTTATGGATGCGTGTTGGACGTAGGGACTTGAGTTGGACTGGGCTGGGATGTTTTCTGGATACGTCATTACTTCTGGGTAGAAAGCAGCCAGAGTCTCGATCTGTTACCTCGACGTGCCTCCTCTTTTTCACTGCCCGGCCACTTTATCAAGTCTGATGTCCATTCCAGGGACTGGTCTCTCCTGACAGCATGTCCAAAGGGGAAGCTCCTTGCTTCTAAGGCGCTTTCTGGCGGTTTCTACGGCTGTGCTAAGTTTCTTAGCCATCAGGAACATGAAGACGTCCTGGGAATTACTGATTGGAACAGTTCCCCTCAGGAAGTGAGCCCTCGTTTCACGGCAGACGTATCTGTCGCCTGTCAGTGCACTCATTGACACAACATTTTGGTAGAGCATGCAAGACATCCCCTTACCCAAATCCTGTCCCTCTAGTTCTGCGTTTTGTTTTTAAATAGTGATTTTTTGCATTTATTTTTGTTCTTAGCGCCTTTTTCTTAATTTACTCTGCTGTCAAAATCTCTTACACTCGAGCCAAAATTTTCCACAGGAGATTCCTGTTCTGCTGTTTTAGAATGGAAATGGGTCTGCTTTTCTGACGAGCCTTGCCCCTTGTTGCAGTGTGGGACATTGAGTGCTGGAAAAGTGTGCTTGTCTTCTTACCGGGGACCCCCTGCTCCCCACTTACAGGATTGTCAGGGTGCCTACTGTTAATTTTTTTCCTACTTGATTATGACATACGCCTTTGCCCAGATGGTGCAGTGCGCAATGCGTATCAGAGATTCCCATCAGATTTAAAAATTTTTTCTTATAAACATTTCACTGTCAGAGACACAAAAGGATGGTTTCTGTCACGGTTGCAATTCACACAACTGCCACGAGTGATCTCAGTCAGTTTTATTAAAGGGGAGTGTTTACAATGTAAGCTCAGCCTTTCTTTTTCATGCAGGAAATTGTTAGGGATTTTAGAAGTCACCTCTGAGTGGAAGCAGCATGGTGTTTTCAGGGTTTAGGAAACTTGGATTGTGTGGATTTATTGGTCCATGTGGATGTGGAAGGAGACCTGGGGGCAATGCTGTCAGGCAAGCATCGGGCTGCTAAGCCACAGACTTGCAGCTTAACCCCCACCCCCACCCCCCCTGCTACTCCAAAGAAGAAAGATGAGCCAGTCTCTTCCCTTCCAGATGTAGTCTTGGAAGCCTGGTGAGCAGTTCTCTGCACGGTCCTATGAGTCAGAATCCACATGATAATAGTGGGGTTGCTTTTGGTTTCGTATTTATATCTAAGGAGCCCTGGTGTCATGGCGGATTAAGTGTTGGACTGGTAATTGCTAGATTGGCAGTTCAAACCCACCAGCCACTCCTGAAGAGAAAGGTGAGGCTGTGCTTGTTGTCCTAAAGATTTCGTTTTTGGAAACCCGATTGAGCCTTGTCCTGTTGGGTCCCTACGGGTCTGGACCGACTGAAGGGCAGTGAGTTGTTTGTGGGTTATATGTAGTCACTGGTTTATCTTCTACTGGTTTGTTGACATCTTATATGAACTCTTTTGCTTTGGTGTCCTAGTTTGCCGGTTCTCTAAAAGCGGTAATCAAAAATGGCCTCACAAAACCCGCTCCAAACACCCTGCCATGGCGTGGGTACCGACTTAGGTATAAATAGATCTCAAAACAGACTCTTTGGCCGTCAAGCCCACTCTGACTCATAGCGACCCTATAGGACAGGGTAGAAGTGCCCCTGAGTTCCTGAGACTGCAACTCTTTACACGAGTAAAGAGCCTCGCCTTTCTCCCTAGGAGTGGCTGGTGGTTTTGAAGCGCTGACCTTGTGGTTATTAGTGGGTAACCACTCTGCCGGATTTTTTCTGACATGCGAAGTAGTACCTTGTTTTTTTTCTTCTTTCAGTTTGAAGGCTCACTTGATAAATTTTGTATTTAAGGATCACATTAGTATTAGCCTGCTTTCCTTGAAGAGAGGAGGGGGCATTCTGTTCTCTCGGGTGCCAGGAGCAGGCAAGGGGGATGAGAAAGCAGAGCGGTAGCTTTGGTGAGGTTCTGGCCCTTCCAGTTAGTTGTAGGTATTAGTGACCATGAAGGCTGGATAAGACGACTGCGTTTGGAGAGCTTTTGTGAAGTCCTGGGGCTTTTTGGCAGGCAGGCAGAGCAGAGACAGAGTGGGAAGGTCTGTGGGTGGGTGGTGTGCGCCTGTTTGCTTATTTCACTTGAACTCTGCGTGAGGAGGAGTGTACCGCTGGTTTCCTAGAATCAGCTCTGGCGTCGGAGGGATTTGCTAGCACATATGGGAGGAGGAAGATTCAATCCGGTAGTATGAACTGGAGCTCCAGGCTGCCAGCCCTTTGATGTGTGTGCGCATTGAGGGGTTTGAAGTAGCCTCACTGATTCCTAACAGCCCACTTCCCAGAGCCCTTTGAACCGCTGACGTGATGCCTTTAATCGGGTCATTTTAAACCAGGGCTGTACCCGGATCATGGTCCACACCCTCATCATCTGGAAATGTGTTTTTGATTTTTAAAATAAGTAGCATCCCACACATTATCAAATTACTAATTTGAGAATGTTCGCGTGAGTAGCTTAAGAGAGTGCTTTGGTTTATGGTGTAGTCCCGGGAGCGTCATGGTTTACATGGTGGGCTGCTAACCACATGGCCAGCGCTTAGAAACCACCAGCTGCTCTGGGTCCTGGGAGAGAGACGGGCTGCTTACTCCAGTCGGGTGTTAGCCTCAGAAACCGATGGGGATGTTGTGCCCTTCTCTGGGGTCACTACGAGCCGGACTCAACACCGTGGCAGGGAGTTGGTTTTTGGTTTGGAGCTTTGTAAGTTGTGGTAGGTATGCAGGTATATTTACTTTGATGTTTTATCTTCTCTCCATTAAACAAAGGTCCTCATTAGAGACCGCAAATTTGAATACACGGGACTACTCTGCTGGTCAAACTGAGCACTTGGTTTAGAGGAGTTTCTTGGTTTAGAAACCACGTTGAAAGGTGCTGTAAAGGGCTGGGCTAGGGAAGGGCCAGGGAGAGCCCTAGGTCCCTTTGCTGCCGTAAGTCCCCACAGCGAAGGCGCCCTGGCGGCACCGCGGGCTCGGTATCGGGCTGCTAGCTGCAAGGCTGCCTCTTCAAAGCCACACAAACTTTGCCCGCCTCGAATCCTCATGGAGGGTAGCTGTGAATTGGAGCCACCTTAGTGGGAATGGGTTTGCCCCTGGCTTGGGATGCTTTCCTGCTCTCTGATGCATGTTGTCTAACTTTAAGCCAAAACAAAATATCAAACGCATGGCTGCTGAAATCCATTTTAATTCCAGACAACTCCATGTGTTCCGGAGGTTGTTGGGGGTTTCTTGGTGAAGATCTTGATGGGAGCCAGTCACCAGGCCTTTCTTCCACAGTGCAGCGGGGTGGGCTTGCGCTGCCAACAAAAGTTACAAGTTGAACCTCTGTGCTATCCAGGGGTCTCTTAATGAGGTTTCCTGACGATCCACACGTGTTCCTCTGTACCCAAGCCTCTTGGCGTTGGGTCGGTTCTGACTCAAACTGACTCTAAGGATGGACTAGAACAGCCCCGAGGGTTTCCACGGCTGTGCATCCTTAGGGAGAGCGGCCACACCTTTCTCTGTGGCTGCTGCAGCTGGTGTGGGCACCACCTGCCTGCTTTTCTGTTGGCAGCTAGGTACTTTAACCCCCAGGTGCTCAGCTTGCCTGTCCATGTGCACAAAGCGGTTTGACTGTTGAGAACCACATATTTTTCTGGGGTTGTAGCTTCTTTTTTGGCAACTGGAAGTTTGTTGAAGTGATGTCATGAAAATCTGGAGTACAGCCCAGGAGAAAAAGGATTATGGAATTATAGTCCAAGATGTATAAAGCTTCAACTGCTGATATTCAAAATATATTTTTCTCTCTCTTCCTAATATGGCTTCTGGTTGAACATTTGAAGGATCTGGGCCTGTGTGCTTTTTGTGTTTTGGAATTAGCTCAGTTCCCAGGAAAGCTCACGGGGTAGACTTTTTTTTAACATGACATTACCAGGGTTTAAAGGAGCGTTGGTGGGGAAGGGAGTCAAGCTTTGGTCTGCTAACATTGAGGTTGACAGTTCAAATCCATTAGCAGTTGCGTGGAAGAAAGACGAGGCTTTCTGTTCCAGTCGAGCTTTATTGTCTTGGAAGCCCCTTGGGACAGACTGTCCTATAGGATTGCGGTGAGTCGGAACCGGTTTGACTACAGTCGGTGGATCCGGGTTCGAATACAGAATTTTCTCAGGTGTGGGGAAGAATCCATAGGCTACTGGCAAAGGAGGGATTTGGCAACGGGTGTTGTTTGGGCTTTTCTAGAGTCATTTGACATAGGAGCACAATTTTTAATTCTGGAATGAAAAAAGACATCTGCATCTTCTACACAAAGATGATGTGAAATCAGTGGTTCTCACGCATCAGAATCACTTGGTGGGTTTGTCAAAAGACAGATATCTGGAATCCTGACAACAGACTTCTAACTCTGTGTGTGTGTGTGTGGGGGGGGGTAGTGTTTGGCACCTCACCTGACCTTGTTGGGGGACATTCACCAAGGTCAGCAGATAGACCTGGAACTATGCATAGGCTTAAAAAATTTCTTTTTTGGTCATATGTCTTGTCTATATAAGATAGTCAAGGTAAACACTGCAGAGGAGAAAACAATGGGACTGACAGTTTGGGGATGAAGGATTGGGGGACATGGAAGAGGCGGAGGCAGGGTGAGGAAGTGGTGAGTCAGGAACGGGGAAATATCAAGGGATCTAAAATAGATGGCAAGGAGGGTGTAGAGTGCCTGGTGGTGTTTGATCAATTGTCATTACTGAGAGCTGAATGAAGGGTGAACATGATAGTGGGGCAGGAGGAAAGTAAAAGGAAATTGAGGAAAGAACTAGGAGGGAAAAGCAATATAGAGAGGTATAAATATAGATATATATATATAAATATATTAATTTATAAAGATAGGGGTATTGGGCTATGTGTATATATTTATGTGGGAAAGCACTAACGTAGCAGATGGACTTTGGGCCTCAAGTTGTTTGCCCTCAACACAAGAACACTTTGCTTTAATAATGTGGATCTGTGAGATACCTTCCCAACATGATCACTGAAGACTAAACGGGCGCAAAAGCCAATGTGGTGATAAAGGCTGATGGTGCCTGGCTAGGTCTTAAAGGCTTGAAGTTAAACAAACTGCCATCTACCATGGAAATGACTCCAGTCTGTGTGATCATGAGGTGTCAACGGGATCAGAAGGTCAAAAACAAGCAATCATGTAGTTGTGAAGGAGAGGGGTCTGAGTGAAGACCCAAAGCCCATCTGTTGATAACCTGAAACTCACACAGAAGGGACACAGCCTCATGCAGGGTGCAGTGTCGGTCTGACAAGGCACGCAGCATTCCTTTAGTTCTTTAATGCTTCCTCCCCCACTAGCAAGCCCCAGTTCAACCTCACAAAACCTGCTGGACTGGTGCATGCACCTTGGTACCGATAAGAGCTTGCGGCACACAGAATCCAGGATAGATAAAGCCCTCAGAAACAGTCCTGGGAGTAACGATTCCATGTGGGTAAGGGAATGGAGGGAGGTGGAGGGGAGGAAGGGGGAACTGAGAACAGTGACAGATGCATAACCCCCCTAGAGGGGGACGCGTAACAGAACCATGAGTGAAGGGATACGTCAGATGGTATAAGATATGAAAAATAATATATAGTTTATTAAGGGTTCACAAGGGTGGTAGGGTGGGAGAGGGAGGGGATACAGAGGAGCAGATATCAGGGGGCTCAAATACAAAGTAAATGTTGTGGAGATGGTGGTGGCAGCATCTGTACAAGTTTGCTTGATGTAATTGATTTATGGATTGTTACCCTATCTGTAAGAGCCCCCAGTACAATGATTAATAATCATCATAATAAAAATATGTCTGGACTGTATCCCCAGAGTTCCAGATTCAGGTCTGGAATGGGTCCCCAATTGAGGAACCCGCCCCTGTGGTGTAGTGTCTCTGGGTGGGGCTGCTGACTGCAAGGCCAGCCGCGTTGTGGGAAAAAGAGAGACATTTTATTCCCGTAGAGGGTTCGTCTTGGAAACCCACAAGGGCAGTTCTGCCCTGTCCTGTATGTCCCCCATGAGGCGGGATGGACTTGACAGCAGTGATTTTGGTTTTTGTTTTGTTTCGGGTCCAGAAAACCCCGGTGGTACTTGGATGCCCACGGGAAGGTGGATGGTTAGCGCTCCCCAACTGCTCTGCCAGAGAAACATGTCCTTATCCACTTTCACGACTCTTTACAGCCTGGGACTCCTTGTGGGGGTTTCGCACTCTGCATTGACAGTGACTCAGTGACAGTGAGTTGCACCGCGCGCTGGTTCTCTGACTTGAGGCCTATGCCTTACCTCTCTGCTTCCTCATGTCTAACACGGAAGCAGCGCAGACCCCGTGCTGTTGCATTGAATAACCTCCCATGCAGGCGTACGCTCTTAGAACAGGGCTTGGGGGCGCAGGCAAGCGTGCAATAAATGTTGACTTTTATGAAAAAGGTCCGTGTATGAATCAAGTTGAACCCTGAGCCCTGCAACGTTGAAGGGGGCTCTTCATTGGACCTCATTTTCTGCCAGTGGGTGGTAGGAGGAGAGCCCTCATTTACCGTTGAGCGAATGAAGAAAAGTTTGTAGATGCGATTCACTTTTGGAAACCTTTTCTAGAGGCGTAGAAAATTCAAAGGAGTGGCGCTATTCCCGTAGCTAAGCAGGTCGAATTCTCGAGGCCAGCCTGATTCAATCTCCCAAGAATCCTTGTCCTTGAGTTTGACCTAACAGGAGTTTTCAAGATTGTTCCTGAGGGTTAGGTTACAGGAAGTACCAGAAAGGCATCTTCAGAACACTGCTTTCCCTGTGCTGTGTTGACTTTGAATTTGGTGGCCCTGCCTGCAGGCTCTCTGCTTGCTGGATCCCAGAGGCTGTCTTTCTGGGGATCCTGGGAAGAGTGTTACCCTCCCCCCACCTCAGCTAATCATTGTCAGTCCCCCACATATTTCCATAGAACCACTGTACTTGTTAACCCCTTCTTGTCCCATCACTATTAAGTAAGCTTGATGGGAGCAAGGAGCTGCTCTTCAGTGGTGTCCCCAGGGGGTTGTATGTGGCATGAGGGGACACGGCACATGCTGGTTTCTTTCAATGAAGGAATGAAGTGGAGACACCCTCCTTTCTTCGCGCCCCCAAACGGTGTGCAGGCTTGAGTTCGTGCCGCAGCTCACACGGTAAGCTGTCTTCGTGGGCCTAGGCAAAGGCTTCTCTCTTTCCCTTCATTTCCTGTTCCCATTCCTGTACCTTCTACCCCTGTACAACCTTCTCTGGGAGTCTCTGCACAAAAGCACTCAGCCCTGCTGGCTCCCTGGGTAGGGAAATCCATCATTCTGTTCCAAGCTCTGGCTCCTGGTTCTGCTGATGTTCCTCGGATAGAGCTGTCTTCTGGATCCAGGAGGTTCACTGCACAGGGATCTTGGGGTCCAGAGGACATACTCCACTCCTGGCTCCTACTGGTAATGAGATCCCTCCCCTGCTTCCCAGAGGGCTCATTTTATATGCAGCAGGATGGCTTTGTCAGGAGTCCTACCAGTATCTCCCCCCATACACACACCTCATGCTAGACCCATGAAGGAAAAGGTCATTTGGTGGCGTTAGAGACTTTGGCTAGAAGAGTCATATTAAATAGTTCACTTCCCCCGCAATGACATCTTGCCAGATTGCCATCAGGGGCGAATATGCCAGCTTGCACACTCACCCACGTCATAGTCCTCAGACCCTTGCTGGCACTTGGCATTTTCTGATCATCTTGTTTTTTCCTGTGGGAAACAGATGGCACAGCCGGAGCGTAGAGTGCTAAAGCTGTTCCGATGTGTGAGTCTCGGATGACTAATGCAGCGATTCCCACGTCAGGTGCTTATTAGTCCGTGTGGATTTCCCCTTTGGTGAGCTGGGTCTGTACATCAACCAGCACCGTGCCTGCTGACGCAGAGTGGCCCTATAGGGGGGTTTGAAACGTTGGTGGACAAATTCCGTTATATCATTCTGTTTGTACACATTAGCACAATCCATAATGCAATTAGTCAGGCATAATAGTGTAATTGCTGCCACCATCAGTTTCAAAAGGTTTTCTTTCCTCTTTAGCTCTGATACCAGTCCCCACTTTATTCCCTCCCTTCCCTGCCCTACTCCCCAGGAACCCGTATTATTATATATCATTCTTTTTGAAAAATAGTTTTTCTTGTGGTGGAATTTTGAGGCCCTGGCTTGAAGCCCCTTTATGTATCCTTGCCCCGCCCCTGAGTGGGTTTTTGCAGTCTTACTCTTGTACACAAGGTGGGTGTGGAGAGGTAAGGGTGTTGTCTATTCCAGATGTGGACTTCTGCTTGGTTTTAGATACTGCAAACATCTCTTAGTTGTTTACCTGTCAGGTTTTAAAAGGTTTTAATTCCCTTGTTCAACAGAACCATTTATTTTATTATAGTCAGATCCGTGTATCGCCCCCTGCGCCCCCCCCCTTTAGATCTACGTTAGGAACTATTTCTTCACTTCTAGTTAAGCAAGGTGGCTTTGTACTTGACGACCATGTGAGCGTTTCAGATCTGTTTGAGGGTTACTTCTCTGTGCAGTGTGCTTCTCTCGCTGTGGTGAGTTATGTCCCCAAACCTTTATTTACTCAGTAGCCTAATGCTTTTGATGCACTTGTGTCGTATGTAAGGATGTATCCTTCATTTTTACGCACAGGACACGTGCCCTCTGGTTGTATACTGCCTGCTGCTGCCTAACCCCCCGTCCCCCAAGTGCTTTTGTAAGCATGCTATTCGAATTTTTTAAAATGACAACATGTGGGAAAGGCATACCTTGGTGCTTATGAAATGCTGGCGGGGTGTGGGTGAGGAGCGTGGCTGCCGCAGATGCGTGTGATTTGCAGCACAGGCCGTGTGCACCCATGCGCACAGCCTTCCCAGTTCCCCGTGTGCGTTCTCCATAGGGGTTTCACAACCGTGGCCTTTTGGAAGCAGATCACCAGCCAGAGCTTCCAAGGTGCTTCCAGGTGGGTTTGAACGGCCCGCCTTTCAGTTTGGAGTCCAGCGCTTAACAATCTGAGCAACTCAGGGATGCTTTCACCCACAAACCAAAAAGAGCAGCTGCTGCCGAGCTGTGAGGACTCTCGGCAGTCCCGTGCCTATCAGTACAACTGTGCACCATCGGGTTTTCAAAGGCTAGGTTTTTGGAAGTAGTTCTGTAGGCCTTTCTTCATGTTGCTTTTGTGGGTAGATGTCAACTCAGACCTTCAGCGTTTCACTTGCTCCGCTGAGACGCCCCATCTACATCCCTATCTGTTTTTAGCTACGTATGCTGTGTTTTGATCAGTTTTTTCCCATCCTCATTCTCCAGTGATTTTGTTTTTAATTTCTTTATTACCACAAATTGTCTAGACAGCAACATCTAAAGTGTGGCTCCCTGCTGTGTTCATTCTTGAAAACATTTAAGAGGATGGTTTCCAACCCTGGCTGGAACGAACTAGATCATTTTTAAACAAAACAACCACACGAGGGTAGGGGATGCCGTGAAATTGATTGGGAGTGATTGTACACTGCTCTATAATTGAACGATTGAAGTATATGATATGTAAATTACTTGTTCATAAAACTGCTGAAAATAAAACAAAACAAAAACCCAAACAGCCACAAACAACATACCCCGTGGTGGCGAAGTTGGTTATGGGTTGGACTACTAACCACAAGGTGAGAAGTTTGAAGCCACCAGTTGCACTGAGGGAGAAAGATGAGGCTTTCTATGCCTGTAGAGATTTGAGCTACTGAAATCCACAGATGGGGGGTTTGCTCTCTCCTACAGGGTGACTGTGAGTCCGAATTGACTCAGTGGTAGTGATTGGGAGCCCTGAATCTGGATCACTGGGGAGCCCGGAAGTTGTACTTGTTAAAGCCTTCTTTGGTGATGTGGATATATAGGCAGGGTTGAAATCACGTATCAAATAATATTAATGTTTTCCTAGCACAGGTCAAATTTTTTCAGTGTCTTTTTGATTCTATTGTGAATGTCTTTGTTTTGCTCCTTGTAGTTTCTTTTTTTCCTCTTGATGTTGGCTGATCCCATTGATTTATATATATTCATCATTTTTGTGTGTGGTATTCTTGCTCTAAACTCAGTGTTTTTGATGGGTAGGTTGTGTGTGTGTGTGTGTTGTAGATGACGATTTCACCTATAAATAATAGCAATTCTATTTCTTTCTTTTTTCATTTTATTTATTTATTATTTTAAATCGTTTAATTAGGGGCTCATACAAATCTTATCACAATCCATACATACATCAATTGTGTAAAGCACGTTTGTACATTCATTGCCCTCATCATTCTCAAAACATTTGCTCTCCACCTAAGCCCCTGGCATCAGCTCCTCAGTTTTCCCCCTCCCTCCCAGCTCCCCCTCCCTCATGGACCCTTGATAATTTATAAATTATTATTTTGTCATATCTTGCCCTGTCCGGTGTCTCCCTTCACTCCCTTTTCTGTTGTCTGTTCCCCAGGGAGGAGGTCACGTGTAGATCCTTGTAATCAGTTCCCCCTTTATTTCTAGCCCACCTTCCCTCTACCTGCCTGGTATCACCACTCTCAGCACTGGTCCTGAAGGGATCATGCACCCTGGATTCCCTGCTTTTCCAGTTCCCATCTGTACCAGTGCACATCCTCTGGTCTAGCCGGATTTGTAAGGTAGAATGGGGATCATGATAGTGGGGGAAGAGGAACTAGAGGAAAGTTGTATGTTTCATCGTTGCTACATCGCACCCTGACTGGCTCGTCTCCTCCCCGAGACCCTCTGTAAGGCGATGTCCAGTGGCCTACAGATGGGCTTTGGGTCTCCACTCCACACTTCGCCCTTATTCACTATGATAGGGTTTTTGTTCTGATGATGCCTGGTACCTGATCCCTTCTAGTTTCCTTTCCATTTTGTATCCCTTTTCTCGTCCCTTTCCTTATTGCCTCTGCCAGATGTCTAGTAATGTGTTGAAGAGTCACATCAATGAAGTTGTTGGTTTTGTTTACAACCTTCAAGAAAACACACCTTTAGCTTTCCTAATGGATTGAAATCTTAAAAGAAACACTTTTAAGTTCTCTTATTGGCTTGAGAAAGTTAAGAAGCACAGAATTCTCTTCATGACTTTAATAACATATCCGTCAAACTCCTAACCTTGAACCTGGGAACGATTACAATTGTATGTGTAGAGTTTTAGAAATCAAGTATTTAAATTATTTTATCAGGCTTTTCCCAAACTAGGCACGTGTCATGCCTCTGGTTACGTTGAACGCTATCGTGTGTTCAGAAAAAGAAAGTGGAATGAAACAGTTGTGTCCTTGGTGAACATTCCCCTGGCTCTTTAGGTTCTGTTGACCATGTTGTATGCGTCTTGCTCAGGCACACTGGTTTCATTTTCACAATGCGGTCATGTCCTCATGGTTTCTACGTCCCTTAGTCTAGCTGTCCCTTTACCGGCTCTTCTTTGTTCTAGGAGACAGGTGTACCGGTGGCTTCATTCAGAAGCTCATTAGAGGAGCGTAGTACTCAAGGGTGGTATTTATTTTCTGAGTCAAACTTTGGCTGGACATTGACCTCTGGAGTTGTTGGAGCTCCAGGTTCAAAGGGTCTCCCAGAGTGACAGTCTTTCTGGTCTCCGCAGGTCCAATAAGTCTCTTCTCAGCTGTATCTCACAAATGCTTGCCTCAGGATTATTTTATTCTCTTAAAATTTATGTGAGATCCCAAAGATTCTTGGTGCATGTGAGACTTATCTATTGATAGTTGCTCTATACCAGTCAAACAGGAAATTTAATCAATTTTCTAAAGCCCATGTTAGTGTTATAATGCTACAGTTGTTTTAAAAATTTAGGAGGTGCATGAAAGGAGGTTGGGGGAAATGGGGAGCTAATGAGTACAAGAGCTAATAAAATGTTTGAAAACTAATTATGGTGATGATTGTACAGTCCTGTTTGATGTGTGTGACACAATTACTGAATTATAGGATATGAATTATATGCTATAAATTGTTAAAAAATGCAAAGAACCTACTGCCATCAAGCCAGAACTGAGTCAGTGACCCTTTGTATGGGCTCCTGATGCTGTAAATTTTTCTTTAAAAAGAATCATTTTATTGGGGGCTCATACTACTCTTGCCATAATCCATTCATATATCAATTGTATAAAGTACATTGAGCACACAATGATATGATTTTTTTGTTCTTTGATGCCTGATAACTGATCCCTTTGGTACCTCGTGATCGCACAGGCTGGTGTGCTTCTTCCATGTGAGCTTTGTCGCTTCTGAGCTAGATGGCTGCTTGTTTACCTTCAAGTCATTAAGATCCTAGGCACTGTATCTTTTGATAGCCGGGCTCCATTGATGCTGTAAATTTTTATAGGAATAAAAAGTATCATCTTCTGCAGAGCAGTCAGTGGGCTTAGAACACCTCCCTGACAATTAGCCGAATTCATAGCCCACCCCACCACCAGGGTAGCACCCTGTAGTGCAGCCTTAGGTTTTAAGAGGTAAGTTTCTGGCTTAATAGCATAGAGCTAGATTCTCATACCTGCTTCTATAATCAATCCGCTGTGAAGTATCGTGGTTTAACAATATGCAGAAAGGCAAGCCTCACAGATTAGTAGTTGGAAAGGAAGGAATATTTTAATAGTTTATATATTACTCTGACACACTATTCCAGAACTCTGGAAGTGGTCACTTTTTAACGTTCGGTTGCAGTGTGGCGCCTGAAAAATATCAGTAAGTGTTTCTTATTTTGTTAAAATCCATTGGTCTTCCTGCTCTTTAAGCGAATCTCTATACCCGTGCATGATTTGAAGAGTTCGATTCCCTGACTCATACACATCTTCTACATGGGGTATATTTTGTGATATCTTAATGCAAAAAAACCCACATTTGTTGAGATCACCAGTAATCGCTCAGAAAAAGTCTTTTTAAGCATCTGGGAGCCGTCAAATTCTTGGTGGCAGATACAAATACACCCCTTGCCTCCAATTGTTTTCCACCCCAAAGGCCCCGGTCTTTAACTTGCATCTTAAAACGTGACAATTCAGCAGAACATGACAGAAATCGTCGGTTTTCTTTGGAGCAGCGGCTCACTTTGTTTGGTGCCGGGAAGAGCTGCCCCAAAGCCAGTATCACCAGCTCGGAGCGCGCCTCTTCGTGGTGCTTTGACGTCGAAAGGATGGAAGCTCGTGAACAGGCCGTCAGTCGTTCAGTGACCAGCTTCATTCACAAGGACCTTCTCGTGAAGACCATCTTCACTAGCAGAAGTCCCGAGCCTATTTCCCGATTTCTCCTGCCGGACACGAACAAGACGTACGCTCGGGGCTGAGATGCAGTGCAAACATGTCTTTTCACTGTTTTCTGTGGCCCTTCTGGGTGACATCAGAGTCCTTTCCACGGCGTTGGTGCCAAAGTGCCCGCCAGTTTGGCACACCTTTGTTTTTATATTGTCATCAGCGCCAGTGTCGCTGCCTTGAAAGTGGCAGGTGGCCTTTTACGTGCGGGATTGCCATCATTACGAAAACAGTTGTGGACACCCTTAAGGAGTCCCAAACATACTCTCCTGGGTGCCATGCGCTGTTCAGACAACAGCTGGCTCAGAGCATCTCTGGTCAGAGCTGTGGACGGCCCCGCTCTTTAGAGGCACCTGCCTCCTCTGAGTGTGCTAACCCGGAAGCCCGCTTTTCATTCGCTTGCTTACTCTGGACTCTGTCTTATTAGAACAGGGGATGTGCTGCAT
This sequence comes from Tenrec ecaudatus, assembly GCF_050624435.1. Taxonomy (NCBI): domain Eukaryota; kingdom Metazoa; phylum Chordata; class Mammalia; order Afrosoricida; family Tenrecidae; genus Tenrec; species Tenrec ecaudatus. The sequence continues at coordinate 180,763,784 of NC_134534.1, forward strand.
AGCCACTCAACTACCATATATACTCGAGTATAGCCACCCCGAATACCAGCCGAGGCACCTAATGTTACCACAAAGACTGCATTTAAAATGTGCTGAAACACTCAGCTTATATACGAGTGTACATGGTATCTTCTTCCAAGTGAAAGAAGTGTGGTAACAGCAGGAAAGACATTTATGAAATCAGCACTTCCAGACTGAGATGAAATTGTTAATTCCCTCTCATAACCAGCGGGTTCATAAACTTGCTAAGATTCGATAAATATGCTAATGATAGACTGCTATCATGTTTCAAGATGTATTTATTTGGGAACTAACATATTAAATGAAAGATTATGGTAGGTATTGTTTAACATGTTCCATCATAGTGAAACTCGGCCCCCTGCTGTTGGGTCGACTCAGTGGACCTCCAGGGTAGAGTAACACTGTTCTGTGGGTTTCTGAGGCTGTAACTCTTTGTGGGAGTAGAAGGTCTCATCTTTCTTCCCTGGGGTAGCTGGTGGTTTTGAAATACTGGCCTGTGCTTAGCAACCCAGTGTGGAAGGCACCATGCCACCAGTGCTCCCCCACCAGCGTTTCCTATCAACGGTCATCAGATTCTGATCTGACTTAGGTTTTCTGAGGGGGTGTGTGGGTGGACTCATTCATAGCAGGAAGTCAGGTCATGTCTGTCCTTTTTGTGATGTTTGCAAATTGTTGCTAATCTTTGCCAAGATCCAATAGTTTATTGTGAGTTTGAAAAATGGTGACATTTACATTCTAATTCTAACTTCCTTTTTAATGGGTATATTATTCTAAAGAGGAATTTGTATCCACTATGGGAAATCTAGTTAGTACAGAAAAGGCCGGCCTCACTTTGTCTCCTCTCTTCCACATCGTGAGTTGGTCCATTAGGGTAGAGAGCAAGTCTGTTCAGGATGAGAACATCCTGTTGGTCTCTGTATCGCCTTTCTTTGATGCACCCGGTTAAATTGCACTGGTTTTCAAATGTAAGTACATCCAAAGGAAGCTATTAATTGGAAAGTTCTTTTGTTATATTCTGAAAGTAGTTTAATTCGTTTCAAATAAGAAATCATAACAGAAACCTCTTGGCATTATTAAAGGAATTAGAATGCTTTTGAATTGAAACAAGACTTTTCTTGCTTTTTAGACAGTGTATTCCTTGGACATAATTACGTAATGATCCTTCTAGGGCTCTCACATGATATTCTGAGAGCAGATTTGGAAATTAGTTGGGCACTCCAAGATATGTTTCCCTGGAGGTGCTTCTAATGTCAAAAGTAGGTGAAAATCTGATACAGATTTGTCACTGGTATTTCATGGGTTACACAGTTTATTTGTCGGTTTCCTTCCAGTTGTCAGTTCACAGTGTTGACAAGAAAAGCGAGTGATAGAATACAAAATGACCTTCCCTTTGCATGTGCATTGTGTGTGTGTGTGGGGGGGGAGTTGGGGAAGGAGTGAGTAGGTGAGGTCAGTTACTTGGCATGGCGGCTGGCGGGGCAGATGGGCCTGAAGAGGCTCTTGATCTAATTGGCGTGAGGATGAGCCCAGCAGGGAAAGCTGCCAGCGCACTTTCACCCGTTTCCTGCTAATGTGCTGGGGCTTAGAAACAGGTCCTTCTACATCAGGACAGACCTGTTTAGGCTGCTCCGCCCTCTCACAATTTGCGTGGTTCCTGAGTCTACAATACTCAGTGCCCAGACAATAAAGATCGTGTATCTGTGTGCCTTCGGGAAAGCCCTTCTGGGACCTGGTTAAGACTGCTGTTGGTGACAGGCCGTAGGGCTCTCTGCAATACTGACTTACTCAACCCACCACTCCTTTGTGGATTTCAGAACGGCCTCTATCCTCAGTAACACACTTTAATTTTTGATGCGCATATTGAGAAGCCGACCATCATGATCTGTTAGATTTCTTCTCCGAAGTTTCTTATAAAGTGATTTTGAGTTGACTTCTGTTGTTCTAGGTCTCTTGCTACCGAGGTTCTAAAAACAACAGACAAAACCCACTACCATCGAGTTGATTCAAACTCATAGTGACTCTAGAAAATACACCAAACTAATAGATGCCGGATAGGACAGGCTGGAACTGCCTCCGATGTTCTGAGACTGTAACTTTTTATGGGAGTGGAAAGCCCCATCTTTCTCCCTAGGGACCCTGTAGGACAGAATATACCAGCCCCTCTGGGCTTCCAAATGGTAAATCCGAGGTAGCAGGAAGCCTCATCTTTCTCTTCTAGAGTGACTGTCGGGTTCAAACCACTGACCTTGCTGTTAGCAACCTCACATGTAACCCACCATGCCACCAGGCTCCTAGAGTGGGTCTCAAACTTGGTAATTAAAGCTACTCATATTTTTGCATATGGAGCTCTAGGGACAGACCATGAATGATGTCAGGCTGCTAATAAAAGTATACATTTCCCCCACCTGATGTTAATTTTGGACATAGTGCTCATGTTACTTCAACAGAATTGGGATGAGCTTATAGCTCATTTATTATTAACTACCATTTATCGGTCCTTTCTTATACTCTAGGTATTAAGCAAATGCTCCTGTTTGATACTTGAAGCAGCCTTGTATTGTCATTTCCATTCGACAAATGCAACGGCCAAGTGTAGGGACAAAGAATCCGGAATCTTATGGTCACTTAGTGGTAAAGTCTGCATCCAGACCCAGGCTAATGGTCAAGTCTCCTGGTGTCTATCAGTTACTAATGTATGACAACTACCATATGATATGAATTCTTTTTTTTATGTACACATTTAAAAGCTGTTGTCTGATTTTATAGCAGATTCGTTAAATGTTGAGATGCGGTCCGCTCCATATCCGAAGGGAGCCATCTCTGGTTGGGGGGTGGTGAGGCTGGTGGGGGGGGGTGGTCTAGGTCTGATGACGTCACGTAAACAAAGGGCTGCTCAGAAACGTCGTCCAGTCTTGCCTGGACATCCAGGTATGCTCTCAGAGTGAGTTAGCAACGCAAGCACCTGCTCAATGGTATCCATTTGTAAAGGCCATTGGCATCAAAGGTCCAGCTATGCAGTGGCCGAAGCCCGAGCCTGGCTGTGGGCTGGCTGCACTTATGTAATTCCCCACTCCGGAGTCCTGGCTGGCAGGGCCATAGAGATGGCAGGCCCTGGGCTGTTGGCTCCCGGGAAGCCTCCGGGCCGTGCCGGCTTGGAGCCTGCCTTTGATTGAGCATTGTAGCTATTCAGGACTGATCTCTCGCCACCTCCACCGCTGCCACGGGTCAGTAATCGTCAGCCGTCAGGAAGCCTGGGAACTGGTAGCCATAGCTGGGAGCAACTCCCAGGTAGCCGCGGCCGTAGGTCACCACGAAGTTGGTGTAGCCCAGCATCCCCATGCCGAGCATGAACGCATCCATGGTGCAGGGCAGGCCCCGGGCCCGGCCTCTTGTCCCAGGTGGGAACATGACTTCCTTCGGCTGAGCTTTCTTACATATTACCATCTTATTATTGATTTCATGGAAATGAATCTCACAGACTTTCCCCACCACATCTTCATTCTCAAAAGTGACGAAGCCAAAACCTCTGTGCGTCCTCTACCTTGTCAAACTGCTCGAAATACTGCTTTCCATCTTCCACCACTGCTCGCAGACAGTCCGCCACGAATGTTTTCTTTGTTCTTGTGACCATCTTGGGTTGTGCTCGGCGGGGAAATGCAACTTTGGGATCAATCGTCTTGGAATCTAACTCCGGGTGGGGCTGACCTAATACCTTATCTCCACTTGCTGGGTCTGCAAATGGGACGAACCCGAAGCCTCTGGAGTGTTTCGTGGTGGGGTCTCGCATGATCATACTTTCTCTAATTTCTCCAAATTTGCTAAAACAGTCTCTAAGACCATCTGGTGAGGTCTGCCAGCTCAGTGAACCCATAAACATTTTACCTCCCACGGCCGGACCCACGGGGATGGTGTGCCTCTGGGCCGATCGGGCGCTGCATGCCAGGGAGCGTACCCTGACTTCTCTGATAGGAATTTTTAATTGCAATATTTCTCTACTTCAGTCTTTTTTTCCCCTTTGGCTTCTGACTTTAATCTGGACAAGCACGTGGCTCGCCTACTTTGGCCAATGCTTCTAAAACTTCCCCACCCCAAGGCCCCCTCTGACAGGAGTTTGCCAGGGGAAGAGGCTGAGTGGTGCCTTGAGAAGTAGCACGCTGCATGCATGACTTGGCCGTGGCATTTCCCATGTGCTCCATTGGATGGAAAACCACCACTGTGTGAACCTGACTCTCCGGAAAGATGTGTTTTATGCCCACGTCTGGGCTGCTGCAGCGTACAACTTCCTTTTAAGAAGCACGTGTCTAGGGCTTCGCACGAAGGCCACGCTCAAACGGGGAGCTCAGGGAATCCACTCCGTGGATACAGTGGTCAGATGGTGAGGAGATCACCACTCACGCTTCCAGCTAGTGGCAGGGGCTGATCTGAGGAGCAGGGCGCAGGCTGTAGTGGGTGATGGAGAGGATGGAGCAGACTGCGGCACGACAGTGGAGATAGCTTTGACTGAAATAGCGGGAGGCTTAGGGAGGCTAGAGGATGGAAGGGGGGGTCCCTCAGATCTCATGTATTCTTGAGTTATTTCGCTTCTCCCTGTCTCAAGGAACTCTTCTCTCCACGGTTGCCCACAGTGACGAGCTTCTGACCAAGACGAGTGGTTTGCCTTCTGCCATTTCTCTCAGCTTTCGGTGGCATTTTGTAGGGACCATGCTTTCTTCCTGGGCCATCTCTTCTCTCTGGTCATGATTCGCTCTGCTCTAGTGCTCTTTCTCAGATGGCTTTGCTTGCCTCTTGTGAGGGTGTTTTCCATCTCGCCCCCTTATCCCTTCCCCGCCCCCCTCCCTTGTGCCTCTCTGTTATGGTTTTAGCTCTCACTTCTTTAGGGGTAAAAACTTCGAATTAGCTGTTGTTCCTGTGTCTTCCGATTCAGTGAATCTACCCTAAACCTGACTGGCTATAGCAGACTTGCCCATCGCATGTTTCCAGGATATTTGAATGTCTTGGAGTTGCTTATTTAAATGCCAGCCATTCTTCCTCCCAAGGCAGCCATAGCATTTTTGGGAGGCATATATGCTGGTGGTAGAAAGAGAACATTCCTGCACCTAATGTAGATTAGACTTCGTTTTCTATTTAATTAGCCAAGGGTATCCAAACTCATCAGATTGGAATAGAAAGGCCTTATCTTGACCCATCTTTTTCTGGGTCCTTGGATCCCAGTGAGGCGTACAGCTGCCTGGAATAACATCAAGGATTATTTCATGGTTTTGATAGGACAAACCATCTGTGTATTTCCTTTTTAAAGGCGCATTTTCCAACATTACATTCCCCTGTGTGGGTGTGTTTTAAATACTGTGTTTAAAGTGAAAGCTTTTATAGTAAATTAGGTGCCCATTTAACCCTATCTACCCAAATCACCCTGTGAGAATGGCTACATCCCCCCCCCCCGCAACGTACCATCATGACTCCTTTCATTCAGGTTGTACCATTTCTAGGACTCTAGTTTCCCTGCAAGGATACCTGGTGGCGCAGGGCCGAAATGCTCTCCTGCTAACCGAAAAGGTCAGCTTTTTGGATCCTTCCGGCAAGCCGACATCCTGGGAAATGCTACGGGGCCCTTGCGCCCCACGCCAAAGGGCCACGAGGAGTCAAAATGGACTTGGCCCGGTGGTTTTGTTTGTTGGTTAGTTTCCCTGCCTCTCCCCTCCCCCAGCTTATATTTTCTTGAGAGAAATTTTTGTTTGCTTGGTCTCATAGAGAGGGTTTTAAAAAGGAGTCCGCTGTTCATGTGTACCTCTTCACATGAAGAGTAAGTCTGTCATTGAGCTCAAAGATGACTTGACTTCAAGGGCTAATTTCAATTTGTGACTTTAAGGGACAACTTCAGTTTAAGGGTTAAAGAATATCTCAGGGCAACACTCTTGGGAAATCCTCTAGTTTCAACTGGCCCAGTAAGCCTGGCTTGTTAAGAAACGTGTGTTCTGAACATCCCCCTACAGAAGGGTCTCAGGGAGAAGACGAGCTAGTCAGGGTGCTGTGTAGCAAGGATGAAACATACAACTTTCCTCTAGTTCTTTAATGCTTCCTCCACTATCATATGATCCCAAGTCTACCTTACAAATCTGGCTGTACAGAGGATGTACACTGGTACAGATAAAAACTGGAAACAGGGATTCCAGGACAGATAACCCCCTCAGGACTAATAATGAGAATAGTGATACCAGGAGGGGAAGGGGAAGTAGAAAAGGGAAACTGATCACAAGGATATACACATAACCCCCTCCCTGGGGGACAGACAGCAGAAAAGTGGATGAAGGGAGATGTCGGACAGTGTATGATATGACAAAATAATAACAATTTATAAATTATCAAGGGTTCATGAGGGAGGGGAGAAAACAAGGAGCTGATACCAAGGACTCAAGTGGAAAGCAAATGTTTTGAGAATGATGATGGCAACAAATGTACAGATGTGCTTGACACACGTGGATATATGTATGGCTTGTGATGAGTTGTACAAGCACCCAATAAAATGATTAAAAAAAAGAAGCGTGCGTTCTGGTCACCTCTTGGAGATGTGGCTGTTGTGGACAGGTGGCGGTGGTAGCCGGGCACCACCTCGTTGGTGTGGTCTCAGGGTCGATGAGGCTGTGCTTCGTGGAGGCTGTTAGCCCTGTAGACTTTTTACTGAACCTTTGCTTTGCTTCTTTCCCGTGTCTTAGACTCGTCGAGGAGCAATTGTTGGATCTCAGAGAGCTGCCCACAAGCTTTTCAAGCCCCAGGCACTAACTTGGCCACACAGGCACATAGAACATAGCTTCCCCTAATGTTTGAGCTAAGTTTTATTAAGGCCAAAAGCCTTATTGTGATAAGGAAAGTAGAGTTGTTCTTCACAGTAACTTGGAGTCGACTTCTCCAGTGTCCTGTTCAGTCTGTTTCTCAACTTTCTTAATTGGGGTGAGCTGTCAGAGATCTTGAATGGCAAAGAGAACACAATAAACACCAGATAGACGAGCCTCGTCCAGAATGAACAGATGCGGATATTTGGGTCAGATTTTTAAAAATGAAAGACAACAGGTAAATCACACAGAAGATATAGACTTGTTCCACTCCCCAGGCCTATTTCCACCTCTCCCCAGTGCAACAGCTAATGGGAATTTGTGTGTATAGATCCTTTATATATATATGTATATATATGTATATATGTATATCTCCTTCATGTTGACTCAAATTTTTGAAAAAATGGATGTTTGATTTTATTATGGTCCTAGGCAATGTTACATTCAATGCTATAAATGACGCAACGCATGTTTCACTCTGCTACTTTTTAAAGGCTGTCTTTTTTTAAAATCCTATAGTCATTGGTAGCCATTTTGACCTAGAGACCATGTGACACTTTTAATTCTTTTTTTTTGTGTGTGTGTGTACTGTCTGTAGAAAACTTCTCTGCGCCCTTGATTGCTAATGTAAATCCATCTGCGTTTCTCTAACAGCGGTTCTCAACCTGTGGATCGTGTGACCCCTTTGGGGGTCGAACGACCCTTTCACAGGGGTCGCCCGATTCCGAACAGTAGCAAAATGACAGTTATGAAGTAGCAATGAAAATAATTTTCTGGTTGGAGGGTCACCACCACATGAGGTGCTACAGGGTCACAGCACCAGGAAGGTTGAAAACCACTGCGCTAACCGTTTATAAGAACCTTCATCATTAATATTGCATCTATAAGAATTTTAAAAATTGATACTGCCCCTCAGTTGAAACACTTACTTTCGGCTGAAATTTCCACGAACATTTCAGCAGACGGCCTCAATACGTTGTGCTTCAAGGAGGTAGGCTGCACAGTCCCTGCAGTGGCGTAGCCTTCTTAGCACCGGAAGTGAGGAGGTGGCAGGGAGGTTTTGGCGACTAACGTGTGCACCAGTGCTGTTCTCGGGCCCCTTGGGAGCTTGTTATTGTGTGAGGAAGTGTTACGGAAGTTTCTTTTTCTGTTTTGGAAACAGTTGTGGGTTTTTCTGCCTCAAAAGGAAGCCTCTTGGTTTCAGTCGTAAACACGAATGAATACTGGACACATCCAGAGCCCTCTTCTTTTAACCATCCTTGGTGTCCTGGTTACTAGCTCGGCTGCTAACTGCTGGGTCAGCAGTTTGAGACCACCAGCCGCTCCTCGGGAGAAAGACGGGCTCTCTCCTCCCGTAAAGCTCCACTTTTCCATCCGTCCAGTTCCTGTGAATGCGTCCAGCCTCGTTCTTATAGATCCTAGTAGGAACTGCAGACGTGCATCCTTGAATCTCAGATCCCTTGAACTTGTCACTTTGAGACCTGCTCCTTGCTGCACCCCAACCCCACCACCCTTCGAGGCTCTCTTGGCAGAGAGAGGCGGCTTGCTGCTGCGGTAGTTGAGTGAGCCTTGGAAAACCCGCAGGACCCTCCTCTGTCCTGTGGGGTCACTGTGGGTGGGAGGAGGCCTCTGGGGGACAGTGAATTGGTTTGTGTATTCTCAGCCCCTCGTGGTCTTTCTTGTCCCACTCTGCTCCCCTTTGCCCTAGATTACTGTAGCTGCTCCGAAGTGGCATTTTCAGCCGTCTGTTGACCTTGCACCTGTTGCCAGGTTTCAAAACTTGATTTAACCTGACCGTGTTTTCTCAGAGGACTTCAAAGAACAAGCCGGCGGACTTGGTAGGGCTTTGAAGGTGGAATCATCAGAACTCCAATTAACCAATTACATGACCTCCAATAGGTTATAATTGTTTCTACGGCTCAGGTTTCTCCTGAACCAGGCTGCAGGTCACAGTATTTGGGTTCCAGGGTTGCAGCACCCGAACACAGTCCCATCTGCCGGTGGTGGGTTGCCGGGTGCAGTGAGGCAGACTAGTTCCAGCAGAGCTTCCAGACTAAGACCGTCACCGAAGAGAGACCTCATGACATAGTTAGGGAAACCAGCCGAGGAAAGCTCAGTGGACCCCAGCAAGTCGGTCTTTGGGTGCTTTGGGTTGCCATGGGTGTGGGGGCGCTGTGCCAGCTCACAGCCCACTGGCCACTGGGTCAGCGAAAGATGAAATTGTTGATGTAAAGACTTAGAGCCCTGGAAACCCTATACAGGGTCCCTGTTGAGCCAGAAGGGCTGCGACCGCAGTCAGTTTGGTTTCGTTTGGATTAATAAAAAAACCTAGAAAAACCAAGCCATACAAGAGCAAGCCCACTCCCATTGAGTCCTTCCTCCTCATAGTGACCCTATAGGAAATAGGGCAGAGGAGCCCTGGTGGCGTGGAGGGTACATGTTGGGCGGCTAACCGCAAGGTCAGCAGTACGAAACCATCAGCTGCCCTCTGGGAGAAAGATGAGACTTCCCACTCCATTGAAGAGTCAGTCTCAGACACCCTGTCTTTTTGGGTCACTGTCAGCTGGAAATGACCTGCATGTGTTGTTGTTTTTTAAAATAGTGACTTAGCGAATTAAATTTTTTTTTTATTATTAAATAGTGGCTCTATCTGGAAATCCGCTATGGAAGCCAACTGCTCCATCTTCCTCCTGCAGAGCAGCTGGCAGGTTTGCACCCCGGGCCTGTCTGCTGGTGGGTAAGAGCTTTCCCTGCGGGGCCGCCAGAGCCCCTGTGCTGCCCAGCACGAGGCTTTAAGAGGGTGGAAGGATGACGTGGTGATGGCGATCAGTCCGATGTTGGGTCTTTTGTTCCCAGCCAGCGTGTACTGCCCCTATTACGCTGCTCTGTCTTTTCTTCCCCTTGAGCTGTTTGACAGTATAGACTTGTCTCTCATCTGAGCTGTCTGCTTTAGCCTTGTGTTGTCCTTCTGTCAACTCAAAGGACCTTGGCGTATTGCACATGTGTATTTGGGTGTGCTCCCATGGACGGGCGCTCGGTGCACATATACACCCTTGGTGGTGGTGGCGGCTGGGGGGCCTTCTTCACTTGCATTCTCCCCGTGCTCTCGTAGTTCAACCCATCCTCTCTCTCACAGCGCCATGTTACTCTGTCTTCACAGGCATCTTACTAGTTGATCACCAAGAGGGCTTCAAAAAGTTCCTGGAAAAATAGCTTCAATAGAAATATTGAATTAAAAATTTTAAATGTTAAATATTTAAATATATTATTTTGATTCACTGGTAGAAATGTTTCTATTAGTAAACTAGAAAAAATTAGTTCTTATGTGAACCCATACCCCATCATTTTTAATTTAAAGATTGCTCTTGAAAACTGCCGTGTCAGGCAAGCAAGAGTTGATGTGTGAGGAGACTGATTGGGAAGATGTTCAGGTGAGAGAGGTTAGTGATGGGGCATGTTGGGTGGCAGTGGTGATGTGGAAAGTGAACTGATTTAAGAAATATTGAGAAACTGTAACTGGTGAGGGGAAGAGAAGACCCAGCGATGACTTTTAGGTTTCTGACGGGGCATCTGGGTGGGTGGCCATGACGTTCTTTAGAGAGGTTTGAAGAGCCAGTGTGAAGAGTTTAAGTGCAGGCACATTCAAGGGAAGGTAACACTGGGCTGCGTGATATGTGTCTGACTTATGGATAGAGAACAGAAGCTAATCAATGCATGGGTAACAATTGAGTCTAAATGTGTTCATCTTCAGTGGCAATGTTTCAGGATCAGTGATATCCCACTAGTCTAGCACCTAAACATTGTAGTCGATTTCATCAAGATCACCGAATCTTGGTTATTTGAAAGGCACTCTTAGGCTGTGGCCAACACAACGTTTCTCGTGGGATGAACAACAGTAATGCAGACGAAAGGAGACGGCGGGTGTGTAAGATATGAAAATAATAATACTTTGTAATTGATCAGGGGCTATGAGAGTGGGATGGTGGGGAAGGGAGGCAAAAAAAGAGAGGAGCTGATACCAAGGGCTTAAATGGAAAGAAAATGTTTTTAAATTGGTGATGGCAACATGAATAAATGTGTTTAATACGATTGATGTTCTGAGCCCCCAGTAAAATGATTTATAAATAATTCTTAAAAATCAAGGAGAAGGTAACTGAGAGTGGGAAGCAGAATTAAGTCGGATGGAAGGTCAGCGGAGGGGAGCTTTGTGTGGTTGAGTATGGGGCAGGTCTTGGTAGCATGCAGACAGCTCAGGCGGGTTGGTGGAGAAGGTAGCTTACTTTCACGGGCCTTTGCATTGCTCTGCTTCTGTGGCAGGAAGTGGAGGGAGGAACTTGTTCAGGCAGCTTCCTGTGCCGTGGATGCCTTGAGCAACGGGATCTTTAGCGTGAGTTGTGTGGGCGCTCAGGAAATGTGTGCCTGCTCTGCAAGTCTGTGTGGTTCTGGGAGGCAGGGGGTTGGCTAATGTAGTAGAATGCCCGTAGGAAACAGATACGTGGTCTGAAACCGTACGATCTTAGTTTGTTTCCATGGGGCTTATGTGGGAAATATTAAAATGTAAGACAGAATTAAGAGGGGCTTGATGACTATAAATTCAGTCTCTTCTAATAACATCTAGGAATATTCTCTATATATAATATAGGTGCTTCAAAAATTTCATAGGAAAACTCAATGATCTTTTAATTACTTTTTGAATGTGGGTATGTATGTGTACACACCTTGTATACACACATATATACATATATACTGCCACTGTTTATGTGCATGCATACACACACACACACACATATATATATATATATATACCCCCTTGAGTTGGGATTGTCTCAAGCACAGTGAGTTTAGTTTGGACACAGGCGCGCACACACACACACACACACACACACACACACATATATGCCCCCTTGAGTTGGGATTGTCTCAAGCACAGTGAGTTTGGTTTGGACACAGGCGCACACATACACACACACACACAATTTGTATAAGGATAGGAATAAAAATCTGTCATCTAATAAATGCATAGCTTGACAATGCTAATAAAAACCCCAAACCAAACTCCCTGCCGGGGAGTCAATTCTGACTCATGTGATTTATAACCCCTCGCCCCCGCTAGGACAGGGTAGAACAGCGCCTGTGGCTTTCCTATACTGTCAGTCCTGGCAGAGTAGAAAGCCCCATCTTTACCCCCAGGCAGCTGATGGCTTCTGAACTGCCAACCTTGTGGTTAGCAGCCCCACAGATGAGTGACCACAACACCACCAGGGCTCCCCGCTGCTAATGGCAAAGCCGACTCTGTTCTCTCACCGTGTTTGCATTTGGCGGGTCAGCCCTGCTGCTGCCATTTGTCTTTCAGTGGCGAGAAGACAGCCAGCCTCTTTGTTTTTGTGGACACCGTGTGCTTTCCTGTAAGCATTCAGGTAGGGATGGGCGAGTGAACTGGAATGTGAGGGTGTGTAGAATTGTCTGACCAGATTGCAGTTGCTCACCCACAGGAAAGGCCCCACTGACTAATTGCTCATGCTTGTCTCCAGTCACCTGGCCCTGTTGTAACAGTACGGTACAGGTAAGGAAGTCACCTGATCCCCCCACCAAAAAAAATCTTAATAAATGACACTGACTAGAATGATTTGAATATTTCTCAGGCTGTTACACTTTTCTTGATGGAATTTTTTTTTTAATGCACTGAAAAACACAGAAGAAACTTCCTAGTTCATTTTAGGACACATTGACTTATCTTTTTTTTTTTTTAGATTAGACCAAAGTAGGCCAGCTGATATGTGTACAGTATAAAGTGATTTGAGGTTGTACCACTTGGTCTGTAATAAAATAATTGCTCATGACAACTAGCAATCAGATTCTAATAAATAACATATTAAAAAGGGAACCACACCAACTGCTTCAAGCATCGGCGTCTGTACATACAGTCTCTTCTTCCCACTGAAGCAAAAATTGATTTGCATGTCATCTTAGGCTGGGTTTGCTAGAGAAGGAAAACCAGTGACGCGCACGCGTGTGTGTGTGCAAACACACAAATATATACCTGTATATCAAGGAAATGGGTCACATGGCTGTAAAACCAGGCACGCCCAAGCCCGGGCAAATTCAAGCCCATAGATCGGAGATGTTAGGCTGGCAGCTTCTGAGTCATGTAACTCGGGGGACTGATGAACCCCAGATGGGCATCAATACTGCATGCTCGTGGCTGCAGAGGCCTGTGCATCTAAGCTACCAGGTCAGATGGGAGGCTGGGAAAAACTCCCAGGATCGACAGGCAGTGTGAGAGGCCATTGGCTCAAGTCCAGAGACTCCAAGGTTGAGGGCCAGATGCAGAATCCAGACCCCACAAAAAGCAAGCAAGCTTTTCCACGACGTACACTTCGGTTAGAAGCAGGCCACACGCCCCAAGGAAGCTTCACTTTGGCTGATTGCATGGCACCCTAATCTGGTGACAACCGATGGGTTGTTGGTAGCAGATCTCATCATGTATAAGTACCACTGACTGGGATCGCAGTGTGTTCAGTCAGGTCCTGGGGGATTAATTACTAGGTATAAACTGGTCAACAACCGAGAACGCTGGCCCAGCCACATTGCCATGAAACCTAACCATCACACAGAGCTTTGAAAGTAAGCGTGAAGAAATACAATTAAAAGCCAAGGAAATTAATTTTTATTATTATGGGATTATCAGGACCTGGTAAGGAGCCCTGGTGGCAGAGTGGTTACACGCCATGAGGTCAGCAGTTAGAAACCACCTGCCGCTTTGCCAGAGGAAGAGAAGGATTCCTGCTCTGGTCAAGAGTTAGTCTTGGAAACCCACAGGGGTATAGAATGCACACGCTCCGGATATATGTACAGATATACAATCTTTGACATTAAGAAAAGTACATCTGTGAGTGTGACTTGGTCATACCTGGGTCACTGGAGGGGATCCCTGGTGGTGTCGTGGGTGATTGCATGTTCAGTTTGAAACCACCAGCAGCTCTGAAGTAGTCAGACTGGACTTTAAATGGTTGGAGACCCACAGGGGGTGAGGTAGTTAGTTTATTGTGCCAACCTGGCCGATAAACACAAGTGGGGTTAATTGAAGGGCGGAGGGATAAATGGCTTGGTGAGCCTCACCTTTCTAGTTCTTGGGTCTCTTGCTTTGTGATGGTCGGACCAGGGTGAAGCTGCCTTGGCCAGTTCCCTGCTTTAGCTGGCAAGACTTACTTCCTGCAAGATATTCCTGAGGAGAAACCACATGGACATGCCCCGATGCAGCCCTGGGTGCTGGAGCAGCCGTGTGGAGACACCTGCCAGCCCTGAGATGCTTACACATTCACTGACTCGGCTTTCCTCCGGCAGATGGCATCATTGCGCCCATTTTGTGAGATGGAGGAGGACTTTGTGGATTGGTGTTGGACCTATGGGTTAATGTTGGACTTGTGGGCTTTGGCAGCACTGAGTTGAGATGTTTTCTTGATGCACACTTAACCTTTATATAAAACTCTCTCTTATACATGAGTTTCTGTGGCTTTGCTTCTCTAATGTACCCAGACTAATACAGGGGGTCACTGTGAGCAGTGAGTGGTGCGTAGTCACTTTGTTTAGGGGTACAGCAAGAGGCCCTGGAAGAACAGCGGATGCAGCAGTGGACTGACACAGAAAGCCCAAGTGTTTGAACCTGTTCTGCAGGAGAAAGATGAGGCAGTCTGCTTCTCTAAGGATTTACTGCCTTGGAAACCCTGTGGAGCAATTCTTTCTCTTTTGTGGCACAAACAAATTAAGTTCACGAATATGGGAACCTGCTGCCAGGCGTGGTAGCCAGGGCAGAAATTCCACTCTGAGGAAAGCATCCTGGAACTCGACTGGGAGGCGCTGTGCTCTGTGCTCACTCGTTCAAGGGTGGGGCTAGGTTACTCTGGACAAGCCACTTAATTAACCCATTCGTGCCTGAAGCTCTTATTTGTAACATGGGGGCAACACTTTTATAGGTTACATGTTTTGTAGGGTTGTTGTGGATATTTGAAGGTGTTACAATGGACGAAGGTGCTTAGGGCAATTTTATTAGTTAGTAATATCCTACTTTTTATTTGTTGTTACTGAGAAAATCTTGCTTTTTAATTTATAAAACAAATCATAAGCGGTTTATTTGCTACAAATCTTAATCTCCTCTTAATGCACAGTTCCTTATATCATATGTTCCTTCCATATTAATATATTTCCTGGCTAGCGATATTACTTGCAAAAAATTTTGTTTTTATTATGCATTTTGGCATCCTTCTTTTGTTATGTCAATTGCTTATAGAATGATTTGGTCAGGAGTTCTTTTAGCATCCGTGTATATCAGCCTGGACCTAGGGAAAAATTTTTTGGCTATAATTTATTTGCTTGATGGGCTGAATAAATGCTTTCATTTTAACTATGAGGAGCCGTAGTGGCATCGTGGTTTCTTGTTAGGCTGCTAACTGCAAGGTCAGTAGTTCAAAACCACCAGCTGCTCTGAGGGAGAAAGATGAGGCTTTTTGCTCCCATAGTTAGTATTGGAAACCCACAGGGAGAGTTCTACACTGTCTTTTGGGGTTACTCATAGAGTCAGCATCAACTTGATTGGCAATGAATTTTAATGTGGGATGGTAATAAAAGTTGATCAAAATATTTAAGGAGGTAATTGTTATCTCAGAACACTCACTGCCATTGGGTTGATCCTGACTGCCCATGGATTTCTGAGACTGTGTCTCTTCATGAGAGTAGAAAGTCCTGTCTTTCTCCAGCGGAGTGACTGGTGGTTTCAAACTGCTGACCTTGCAGTTAGCAGCTCAGTCTATAACTATGACACCACCAGGGCTCCTAATACTTGTTAAGGAAATAAGAGAATTCTTATTCTTGAGCAATAGCTAAATATAATCAAAGGTAGACCTGTTCATTGTTTTTGTTTTTAAGCTTTGTGAGTGCAAATTACTAGCTTCTAACTTTTCTCAATTTTTTTTATCAGATGAGGCCTCAAAAAGTTGATAGTGAAATGGAATGAAAAGATAATAGAATTTTTCCATGAGTTTTTTGAAGCCCCTTGTATACATGCTCTTGACCACAAGCCATTGAGTGGATTCTGATTCAGCAAATCCCATTCAGGGGTTTCCAAGGCTTTGTAAATTGTCCGTCATAGAGGAACATCCAGCCTCATCTTTCTCCCACAGAGTGCCTGGTGGTTTTGAACTGCCGACCTTGCTGTTAGCAGTTCATTGCTTACCTGACTGTGGTAAACGGTCAGATTCAGACTTCCAATTGGCTTACTAGGCCTCGCATGATCTCTCTATTCACCTCATGGCCAGCTGTGATAGGTGCTCTGGTGGAAGGGTTATGTGTTGGACTGCTAACCATGAGGTCGGAGGTTTGAAACCACCTGGCCCTCCTCGGGGGAAAGATGAGGCTTTCTATGCCTGTAAAGCAGTCTCGGAAGCCCCACAGGGTTGCTGAGGAGTATCGCCTCGATGGCAGTAAGCGTGTTTTCTGGGCCAGCCTTGAACATGTCAAGCTCATTTCGTCCTACGCTTATTTATGCTCCTTTTGCTCAATCACGTCCATCTGTCATGTGGCTGATTTTTTTTTTTGCCTCTCTACCCCTTATCATCCAAATCTCAGTTTAATTTTTACCTTGAAAAAGAAACCTCCCCTTTTATCCAATGTAAAATATCCCCACCCCCAATCACACGCATGTGAAGTACTCCAAATAGCCTGGTCTGTGTTCCCTGTGGAGGTGCTGCACGTGGGTGTGATGGTTAATGCGCTCGACTGCTCGTGGACAGGCGGGTGGCTGGGGCGCACCCCGAGGCGCCTCACTAGAAAGGCCTGCTGCTCCACTGCTGACCCCTGAGCTCGTGACCGCCATCGCGCACAGTTCCTTCCCGAGATGCGTCGGGGGCTGGGAGTCAGACTTGACTTGATGGTGCCTGGCTTTGGTTCCTTTACTGTCTTGATCAGAGCCTGTGATGTGTTGATTGACAATCGATTGATTGATGGCGTGTTTATTTGACTACTCATGTGGTTCCATTTCCGCTTGCCAGACTGTAAGCTCTGAGAAGGTCCAAACCGTGTCGTTTTGTTCACCACGTCACCGAGCACCGAAGGCAGTGACTGACTTGTCAGGATTCTGGTGTTTGCTGGCTCGCTGCGTGGATCCCGCGTAAGCAGGGCTCAGCCAACTCTTCAGTAACAGGCCAGAAAGTAATTACGTTGCCCTTGAGGACTCTGTGGTCTCTGTTGCATTTACTCAGCCTTGATTGTAGTGGAAGAGTCATCGGCAGCATATCAGTGGGTGAACTTGGCTTTGTTCCAAAGACACCATGCTTCCGGAAACAAGGGGCAAGCCAGATTGCCATCGTTTGCTGGTCCCTGAGGCCACGGATTTATAGCAGAAGAGATGTCTTCATGCGAATCACAAACTTCAGTTCTTTGGCCTCTGGAAAGATGTTGGGCTTAGTGGCTGAGGTTCCAGGCAGACAGCCACCTACCTGGCTAGAACACTTGGGCTGAGTGTTAACTACACTGATTTGAGTAGGAAACATTGGCTGAGCACCTGCTACATGCAAAATACCCTGCCGACGGGTAACCAGGAGCAACGCTGATGAGGGAGGGACACCCAGTGGCTTTGGTCACCCGGGAGGGAGCTTACTGACTGACCCCTGGGAATCAGACAGGCCACGATAATTCAGGGAAACGAGTGCCGTTAGAGGTGTGCGAGGGGACTTTGCAAAGGTTCTGGAGGAGTGGAATGAAAAACGAGTGGATTTTTAAGATAGTTTTCGAAGCTTCCTCATACAAGCGAGGGTCTTGGGGACATAGCAGAAGCACATATGTTAATGGAGGAGAGAGAGAGAGGGAGAGGGAGAGGAAGAGGAAGATTTTCAAAGACATAATGGGAATGAAACGGAGAGGGAACTCAACATTTATTCAGGAACCTCCAGTGCCCAAAGTGCTATGTGTTGGTTTTTTGGTTTGTTTTCAAACTTCTTCCTGGTAAAATTATAACGAACGTGTTGAGAAGCCCGGAGGCCCAGAGAATCGAGGGAGGTGACACGGCTCGACACCGCAGTGTGGCGTTGTTTTTGGGGACAGACTGCAGTGCTTGAGATCCTTGCTCACCCTGCGTTGTTCCTCTTCATTCCTGGAGGACCTTGGGGAAAACCAGATGAGAGATTAACGGCAAACCACGCCACATGCAGACACTCCCCGGTCAGCAGTCACTCGGTGGCGGCGTAGTCATGTGGATGTATTCACAGGGATGATTCACATCCAGGGTTGGAGAAGTCTAAAGCTGCTCACTCTTTTTACTCAGGGGCTGTGCGGTTCTCCTCAGATTTCACTAAATCCCGGATCCACTGTTAAAATCGTGGACTGGCCCAGTCACGCGAAGAAAGCTACGGAGCTCCTGATGGCTGAGCAGTAGGACGGGGAGGCATTGCTAACATCGAGAAACTGAAAGGGCTCCGAAGTAACTTATCCGTAAAAGAGACTTAAAGTAAAGTTTATAATAATGTATTTTTTTTCTGTCTAAAAATAGTTTGATGGGAGCTAGGTTCATCATGCGGCTCCTGTAAGCCCTGTCTATCTGTGGCCACCCCGTGCTGACGAGGCCTGGCTTGGGAAACTAAACGGGGTCGGGCTCGGTTAGAACTGAGGTGGGAGAGCTCCGGGAGGAGCCCTGCTTGTGCAGTGGTCAGGAGCTCAGCGGCCACTGGGAAACGGGGCTGCTCAAGCTCACTAGCCACTGCTGCTCGGGGGACGTGTGGCCGTCGGCTTCCGTAAAGATTCTGACCGTCATACAGGGTCACGGAGTCACACGCTACTTTGAAGAAGGCAGGTAAGGGTTTGGTGGTTACAGCAATTATGGAATTGCTTGCTGTTGTTTCAAACACTTGTTTATCTGGTTTCATGTCTCGACTTTGTTACGCGTTGAGCTGCTCACGGCAAGGTCTGCGGTTTGAAACCGGTGGCTGCTCTGTGGGAGAAAGATGAGGCTTTCTGCCTCCTCCCAAAGATGGAGCACTTCAGAAACCCGAGGGAGCCGTTCTGCCCTGTCCTTACGGAGTCACGATGAGTTGGATGGCAATGCTTTTTTAGCTTTTCATTATTTCTCGGATTATCTACTGCCTCTGGTCAACTACTCATCTTTTAGACTAGCACCACCTAATACAAATTGGAAATGTAATACCTCTGCTGGATCTCAGACTGACCCTCTATCTGCCATGCTAATTTTTACGCAGCATCTCCTCCGTGGGCTGTGGATACGGAGTGCTAGCGCTTACTGGCGTGTACAGTGCTGACAAGCCAGTCTGCCTCTCTGACAGCTTCCTCCGTGCCGAGGAAACGGTTTTGTTCTTCACCTGAATTCCCGCCCACGGCCTCCGCCGACTACAGCTGTGAGACACAATTCCTTCTGTAGGTCCCAATATCAGCTGGATTCAGAGATGTGGATTATGTGTAACCTTCCTGAAATTTTCTCTCCCTTGCCTTCTCCATCGGCGCCAATCAATGAAATCTTCCAAGTAATCGCCCTGAATATACCCCTTCTCAACTGCTTACTCAAAGCCCCTCCTATAACCTTGCCAGGCAAGCATTCAAGATTGTTCGTGTCTAATCTTATCTCCCACTTTTATTCCAACATTTACTGTGTACTTTATCCCATTGTAACAAACAGTTCCTTAAACATGTCCTGTGCTTCCCACTTCCATAGGTTTACTCATGCTGTTGGGAGACAGATGGCATTGGCTTTAGACTCTGTACACTCTTTGATACATGGGAACTATATTGGATTCAACCCCATAAAGCCAGGGCCTGCCTTCTGGGATATCTCTACCCTGACTCAGAGGGTCACTAGGAGGCAGCATTGAGTCTGTGGAAGGGAGTGGTCCCGAGTGACACCAGCAGGGCTGGCTTGGAATCTGAGCCTCCTCAGCCACGGGCCTCCTGCCCATCGCTGTCCCTTACGTGGACCTGATGGTTCAGGCTGAGTCGCAGGTTTCTTGCATTGTACTTATTTTTTTGGTGCTCAACCAGACCAGGATCTGGGCCCGTCTTTGTCCCAGTGGCTGCCTGTGGTGCCTGTCCTTGGCTAGAGCGTTGCCTTTGGTTCCTGCTACCTGCCCTGTTTGCCAAAGACTTCTTTTCTGGGTATTGGAGTCCAGTCTTTGTAGTTCAGCTCAGAGCCCAGGGCCTGCATAGAGCTGCCTTGCTAGGTAGGCCTTACCTACCAGTTTCCTGGGCTGCCAGACTTCCCACGGCTTTGTTTCAGCAGTGTGCTTGAGCTACTCTCTCCTTCTCTGAAATTCCTGAACCAGCTACTGCCGACATCGCGACTGTTTTCCACGTCTGTCTATGCGGCACCTTCTTCCTTTGTTGCTGGAGCTTTCTCCCTCACAGAGGGTGCGGCAGGCCTGACTCCCCTCCTCTTCCCTGCTGGCTGCTTCGGGAGCACTGCACAGCCTGGGCCTGGGGAGGGGAAGCACGTCAGCCTTGATGCGATGGAGTGCTGGGTCTCGTGATGAGTTGCTGTACCTCATGAGCCATTTAAATTTTTCTTTATAATAAACACTGATATAAAAATAGCACAGTGTAACATTGCCAGGATCCAACCAACAGCGGTAGGCTAAGGCAGGAGGGGTACTTTGGGAGCTCTATCCCCTGGTGGCCTAGTGGGTACATGTTGGACTGCCAACTGCAAGGTCACCTTGAAACTGCCAGCCACTCCTCGGGGAGAAAGATGAGGCTTTCTGCTCCCACAGAGAATTACAGTTTCTGAAACACGCAGGGACAGTTTTACTCGCCCTCTAGGGTCGCTATGAGCCGGCATTGACTTGTTGCCAGTGAGAGTTACCTCTAGAGAAAGGAACTCTGGTCCTGTGGTGGTTATGCCTTGGGTTGCCAACCATAACGTTGTCCGTTCAAATCCACTGGTGCTTTGGGGGAGGAAGAAAGAGGCCGTACAGCCCTGGAAACCCCAAGCGGCGGTTCCACTCCCTGCTGTCCCGCAGGGTTACCGTGGGCTGGTGGCTGTGGGGAATGGGCCACCAAAGAATTCTGATTTCCTTTAAACCACTTTAAAATTGTATCTGACTTCTACGAGGGTGCTTCAAGAAGTTTGTGGAAACCTGGAATTAAAATACAATGCAATTTCCCCACACCCTTTTAGAAGCCCCCTCCTAACTGATGAAGTCTGTAGACACCCAGTGCCAGCCGGCTCCCTGCCCTTTTTCTCAAATTGGACACTGTGGCCTTCCATCAACCTTCTCACGCTGTTAGAGCAGGATCCTTCGTTGGGGGGCACAGAGCGGGTTTCTGAGTTCCGTGACTCCACGGCCTGCTGTTCACCAGCTGCAGGGATTGGTGCATCAGGCAGACTTTTCTGGAGAGAGAACAGGTTCATCGTTTTCACCGAGTTAGAAATGTGGTTTCCCAAAGGCTATAAAAGTCATCGCATGCCAGTATCACTTACCCGAGTGGGAACCTGAAACCACGGCAGGGTTTAAAGGGCTTTGATTCAAGTGGGTCCCTAGCTCCCAGTGCCTCGTGACTCTTTTGACTTATCTTATGTAGTGACTAGATTTTAACGTACGAGGTCATTTATGAGTTTTTACCAGTTCAGTGGAAGATTACACGCGGAGCGCTCCAAAGTAAGACACCCTAGTGCCTCTCCCAAGGCAAGTAGTTTATTTATCAGTGTATCATATGACTAGACGGTCTCACCTAACACCAGGCGGTACTACTCCATATCGTTACCGCAGGAGTGTGCTTCTGATGGTCACTGTCTGGGCAGGCCAGGGCCACCCGCTTAGGAGGAAAGGAGAAACAGTTGACGTCGACTCGGTGCTGTGCTTCAGCACTGCCCTCGTATGAGCACTTCCAGGGTGTAATAAAACAGAGAGTGGCTGGCTCTACTTCAGTCCTTCTGCATTCTAGAATCTAGATCTAAGAAGCTCTGCCCACTGGGCTGCAGAGTCCCCGTGCTGCTGAGGGAGCATCTCTGTGATAAACGGAGACAGCAGTTGGGCTTGGACAGCCTGCAGTGTAATCGTTCTCGTTGCTACTAAGGACAAGAACTCAGTTAATTCTTGTGTGTCTTCCCTCCCCCTCCCCCATAAAATCCCCTTTGGTGTAAACTCACTTTCGTGAACCGTGTTTATCTTCAGCAGTAAAGTGATTGATCCTTGGGGAACTAGAGAGACCATATAGAGAGAACAAATTTCTTTTTTTATGTGAAAGAGTAAAGTTAATCGTGTTGGCTTTGTGACTTGCGACTCGAGGAAACAAATTGCCTTTGGTAAAAATTAAAAGAATTCCACCATGTAATTTTCGGGAGCCCTGGTGGCCCTGTTGGGTAAGCGTTAGCCTGCCAACTGCAAGGCTGCGGTTCGAACCCACTAAGCTACTCCTCGGGATGAAGAGTCTCAGTCTTTGAAGCTTCAGGAAAGATTCACAGTAATGGTCCTCAGTTGGAATCGACTTGATGGCAGTGGGCTTGGTTGATTTTTGGTATCATTGCAGGAATCTTTAAAAATCTTTTCTATAACTGGGATTGGGCATATAACTGGAATATGTCCTTTAGAAAACAGCCTTTTATTGCCATTTCCAGTTGTGTCAGAAAATGGTCTGTGTTGTTACTACATAGTGTATGTGCTATCTGGTATTGTTTGTATATGTTAATTTATGCATCCTGACATATTGCTGGAGAGAAGAACCATCTGTGATGTCTGTGTGTGAGGACGTCTCGTAGAACTGCTCCAAACCCTCCGTACAAAGGGCTGGATAGAGACGGTGTATTTGCTTACAGAAGAGGTGGTAGAGAAACTGGAGCGGAGTACATGTCCCTTGAAATAATTGAACATGAGATAACTAATCCACTACAAATTAAATAATAGAAAACAATGAGACTACGGTACTAATGATGCTGTGTCTACATATATTTACAAAGAAAAGAGTCTATGGTTACTGATAGTGTTTGGATTTTTATTATATGAACATGAAGGGTTATTTATCTATCTTAGAGGTATTCTGATGAACAGTTTTTGACTTAATAGCACATTGTTTATTTTCATGTATTTTGGGAAACAAAACTGATTTACCCATGGGTGGCTTCACTAAATTTATTTTAAAAGGGTCTAAATTAGGAGTTTGTGTTTAGTTTTTTTAGGGGTTGGGTATAAGAAAAACTTTTGAATCAATAGGTAGTTTTTTATCAATTGTGAAAGTTTTGACAGCAGCACATCGGTGACTGGAGTTTGGGAACCTCTGGTGTTCAGTTATTGCTATGTGGTTGTTGAACTTTGTTGGGTTGATACTTTTAAAAGAGCAGAAACACACTGGGGGGATGGGGTGGGGATATTTCTGCTAGAGAGGCAGTTGTACCTGTGAAGTCCAGCCTTTCCATTTACTCCGTCATGTAAGCCTGTAAGCCCTTTCTTGCTTCTCTGTAGCAGCGATTACTTTGTATTGTCATAGCCTCTTATTCCATTTTCTTACTTCATGTGCCTTCTCTAGCACATGACAGCGTGCTCCTCGGAGGAGAGGTTGGATCATCTCTTATCGTTGATTCCCGTGTAGTGCCTGGCAGGTAGGTAGCTAGCTGCTCAGCAAGAGCTGTCTACATACCTGGTGTCTGTCAAGTCAGTGTGATAGGGTAAAGCCATGTAAGCATGGACAGGCCCAGCAGAACATTGACCAGCTTATGGTCTGGGTCTGTACACTGCAGACGTTTGTTGCTAATCACCGCCAAACGAGTGGTTCGTTCTGTCTGTCCTTGGGGTCACTCTGGTTCTAGTTGGAGAGGCAGCAGGAACAGAGGAGTGGAAAGAATATTCATTTGGAGCATAGACCTGGATCTGTCCCTTTCTTACATGATCCCAGGGTAGGGCTGTTAGGTGCCATCGAGTGGACTCCAATGGACAGCAGATGGGACGCTGCACGGTCCTGCCCCTCGCACAGTTGTTAGTGGGAGCCCACGGTGCAGCTGTGCCTTGGAGGATGTGCACCATTAAAGGAAACCATGCGGCATCAAGATTCACCATTGCCGAGTTGTTCAGAGTGTTGTCTTATTGTTACTTGTGCACCATGGGGCTCAACGCCTGGCCGGAGCACTTTACCTACCTACCAAACATCTGTAGTCACCCTCCCCTCGCCCAGCGCCTGCCTGTTTCTGATTGAAAAGCAAAATCAAAACTCAACACAACCCCACAAACCAAAACCGGAACTACTTGTCTATTTGATGTCTATGAGGCTTTTTTTTTCTTGAGGAAGGAAGTATATTTTGGAGAAAAGATATGAAATACAGTTTTTCCCTGTTTATGACATACTTTTTCTGGAAAGCATTGATATTTCCCAAACACACTCTTTGGGGGCACTAAAAACAAAGGAAAAGAAAAACACACAGGATTTGTTCTTGTTTTTGACTCGAAAGATTCATTTGTTCATCATTGACAGAAGTGTGCGCTCCGTTCCATTGTGAATGTGTCGGAGGGAACTTGTCTGGTCCCTGGGATGTGGTGAGCTGATGGAGCATCTTACTGGCAAGCCTATGACACTGCTACTCTGTGCTGGATGCTGTGAGAGGTGCTGGGTTCTGCTACATCACGAAGACGACCTTATCTCCGCCTTGACAGCCATACGAGCGCTGCTGGACAATAGAGCTTGGATCTCCCGGTGGTGGATCTGTAGCCCCTGCTTACGCAGTAATTCTTAGCCCTGGCCGAATCCTTGGTTGCCTTGGGCTTTATAGATACTACTGAAATTCTTTGTTTTTGAAAACTCTTCATGAATAAAAAATAACTTGTTATGTCTCTATCCGATGGTACCAATATCTGGATTATCTCTTCCCTGTGTATGTCTCTCCCCTCTCTCCCCTTTGTTGGCCTTGTCTCATACTGTGTCCTAATACTTTTTTATTGGACATTGCGTATGAAAGTCGTGCAGAATCTGATGCTTCTTCTTCAAAGGAGGATTTCCTTTAGCTTCTGATAAGTAGCTAGAATCGGAGCGACTTGACCAGGGACTGTGAGATTGAATCCGACAAAGGGTCGGTTTTTGTAAGGCCTGGTGACACAGTGGCTAAGCACAGACTGCTGAAACCCAAAGGAATTATTTGAAAACATTCTGAGACTGAAGTTGAGCAGAAAGAACACTTAAATAGTTGGGCAAATTGTTTTCCTGAACAATACCTCATACTGCTAACTTAGACGTCTTTAAAGATTCTGCCTTGGGAAACCTTAGGGAGCAGTGCTACTGCCCTGGGGGTGACTTGGAGAAAGACGAGGCTTCCCACACTGGTGAAGAGCCAATCGTGGAAACCCACAGGGCAGCTCTACCCCGTCCTGTAGGGTCGCTGTGAGTCAGCATCAGCTCCACGGCAGTGAGGGGGTTACCATGGGTCAGAATAGAGATCGCCCTGCAGCATGCAACAGCACACCCCCAGTTGTCATTTGTCACGAGTGTGGTGTCCTTCAAGAGTCCACTTCGACCTTGTTCGGGTCCTGACCTCCAATGATCTCTCTCCAGCAAGGTAAGATGGGGTTCATGCACCTGTCTTTCTGCTATCTTTTCAGTCTGTGACAGCTGTCTTCTCCTTGGCCTCTCTCCACCACGGCTTGTCTTGTTTATGAATCTGACTGTCTTGAGAACAGGCTGCTGGGTGCACCCCGGCTTCTCTCTGACTTGGGATCATGGGCCCTCACGTCAATGGCGGCCTCAAGTTCTGTGTTGACCTTCCCAACTGTCACATTGATGGGCGTTGCGTAACTTCTCTGCCTTCAGCAAGTCGACTTCCGGTCAGCCTTTGCAGCCACGCTGCTAGTGAACTGACCTCTGTCGGGAAAGCAGGTCTCTGGTGCTGGGTGGACACGTGTTCCTTTCGGACTGGGACCTTATGGTGGCTGTTTGGGGAGCATTTGAACATATTTTCCATAACCTTTAATCCAGTTTACTCCTTGTTCTTCTTCTTCGCCTTCATCCTCATCCAGTATTGCATGTTCCATGGAACTAAACTGATTTTAGCACTTCCCTTGTTTTCAATTTTTGATGTCAGTTATAGCTGATTTTGGTTGACTTTCATACTGGTTTAATATTTTTTAGAAATAAAAATTGATTTTGAACACATAATTGAATATGATTGAGGTTTATTAAAGGGACTGTTGACTTTCAAAGTTGAGAAAAGTAATTAATTTTTCCAAAGCCTACACATGACATTTTGTGACTTGAGTCATTTCTGGAATTTTAATGATTAGATTGCCTTCTGTGGAATTATTTAAAAAAATCCTTATAATGATGAGCAGAAAGCACTAAAATATTTTGGAAAGTGGCTATTCCGAAAAATATATAATTTTTAAAAAGCTGTAATTTTAAGATACCTAAATTTTCTATTGAAATGATAGGCTTTTGAATTAAAGCTTGAAAGTCCAAGCTTTACATGTCCAAGGCACACCTACCAAAAAGCCAAAGCCATCACGTTGGTTGATTCCGACTTACAGCTACAGGAACGAACAGGGGAAACCACCCCACCCCCCACTAGTGTTCGAAACCTCTATACACCTAAGCCCACGGCCTCATCTTTGTCTAGAGGAGAGGCCGTGGGGTTCAAACTGAGTAGCTTTTTGGTCCGCAGCTGAGAAGGTGAAGCTTTGGCACCACATAGAGGTCTGACAATACAAGTTTGTCATTCATTAGACAATTTGATAAGGGTGATCTGACATTCGCACTCTGAACCCTGGCTAGTGCAAGCACTGCATGCTGACCTACTACCCAGCCGGTTTTGACTCAGGTTCACTCTAGTCACTTGGATGAAAGGCCAGTGACCTACTACTCCTGATAAACCAGCCTGTGACAAACCCAAGGGATCGCAGCGTGGTCCAGGCCACCACCACGACTCAAAATATGTGTAGCAGTCGTAGCTGTTTTACCTGGCAGTTAGTTGTCTGTCTAAATGCCTCATTTGCCCAACTATTACTTGAGGTAGCAGTGCCACGTGGCTAAAACACAGTACTTACCGCCTGCTGCAAAAGCTTGTATATTTAAAAAAATGACCCATAAGGCAAAAAAGATGCAAGATTCTTTTGTGAGTGTGACAGAGCTCGGAGAGTTTGCTCATGAAGCTAGTTGCAAGTGCACACGATGAATGACCAAAGCCCACTGGGCTCGGTCTCCCAGCTTCATCAGTCTGCCTGGAAACTGCGCAGTGTGGTGGGGAATCTCTGAAGAAACGGAAACTCATTAAAAAAAATTAGAAACAATATTAGTAGTAGACCTGTCTCAATTAAGTTTACTTAGAAATGTGTTCCCAGAAATGTTTTAAAACTTAATCATAGATTATTAAATACAAAACTTCCGATGCGTCAATGGAAGTTAGTCACTAAGATTTTTTAGTAACACTCCATAGACTCTTGAGGACAGATGTTTGGAAGCAGTGTTCTGGATTTGTCTGCATATAGTGTAGTTGCACTCTCAGAAGGGCAGAAAGGTTTTTTGGGGTGGTGGTGCAGGGGGAGAACCTATCTTTACTTTAAGTCTTGTGTTACTTTACTCTCAAGAGCAGCATTTAGATGTGAATGTTTGCTGTAAGCCTCAATCTTTTATTAAGTGATGTTACCAAAATGATAAATCTAATATCTGAGCCCTTAAAACTCCAGGATTATTTTTGTTGTTGTGATGTTTTAGTCTGTAGCAGAGTAAGGGGGTCAGTGTACCAGTCTGTTACTTCAAAACCCAAGAGGGGTTTCGTCAAGGGTTTGAGCTTGTGTAAGAATTCCTTTTCGAAGGAATATAAATTTCTCGGTGGATGAAAGCACGACTGTTAGCTTGATATATGGCTCATCTAAGTACATGGATGAAATGGAACGTGTCTTACTTAATAGAAAAATCGCAAAAACTGTGTGTGAATGTATTACACTTATTCACAGAATTGATTACTCAGTAGAAAATTGAACTTGGAAAAGATAAAACTGAAAAAAAATCACAAATCACAAATTTGGTTAACTGAGAAAAAATTACCAAGATTAAGAGAAAAAAATGTTTATTTGAGGGAAAATAACATAATTGTGAGTGACCTGAAATGAAAAAAATTGCCTGGATATAAAATCTATGTCCATTATCACAGGAGTCTCTGTGGGGTCTTTATCAATGATTGGATCCCTGCCATTGCATCCAGTTTAATTCTGAGACTGTGACTCTTGGGAAGATGCAGACAGCCTCATTTTCTCCCATGGAGCAGCTGATGGATTTGAACCACCAACCTTGTGGCTGGCAGTGCAGTGTTCACTTGACAGTAGCACCAGGGATCCCTAATGAAAGAACAGAAAATGAGATGTTTGAATGGTTGCAAACATGGTTTAAAAGCATTTTTGTTGCTTTGTTAGGGACCCATTAGGAATTTGAAGAGGTCACCTGTCATATTTACAAATTTCATGTAAACTACAAGCACAGAGCCGATGTCAAGGAGTTATTATGTTCATACTGTTCTCAAGAGAAAAGTCAAGAGTTTTCTTTGGAAGTTTAAAAAAATTGTGTTTAATGTCTTCCATAATATGCTATTTAACTTTTCTTTTTTCGATCTAGCTATCAGGAGTCCTGGTGACATATCCTGGGCTGAACATCGGCCTGATAACCATAGGTTGTTGGTTCAAGCCCTCCAGCTGCTCTGCTGAAGAAAGAGGCGGTTGCCTACTCGTATAAAGATTTAGTTTCAGAAACCCAATGGAGTAGTTTTGTGCCCTAGAGCAGGGGCCCTCAAACTACGGTCCGCGGGCCACATGCGGCCCACTGAGGACATTTATCCGGCCTGCTGGGTGTTTTTGCCCCTTTTTGTTTTTTTTTACTTCAAAACAAGATATGTGCAGTGTGCATAGGAATTTGTTCATAGTTTTTCTTTAAACTTTGGTCTGGTCCTCCAACGGTCTGAGGGACAGTGAATTGGCCCCCTGTTTAAAAAGTTTGGGGACCCCTGCCCTAGAGGGTCACAAAGAGTTGAAATTGACTCTGTGGCAGAGATTTTAATTTAAAATCTTAAATGTGTTTATATGGAGAAATTGTCATTGATTTTGCCATACCTATACTTCCCTCACAGGAACTATTAGCAGGGGCTTCAAAGAATGTGTGGAAAATTTAATTATCTTCTAATTTTATTTTCTCCATGAACTTTTGGAAGCTCATTAGTAGAAACAGTAAAATTTCTAGTCTGTGACATGACTTAAAACACTTAACTAAAGAGTATTTATAGAGGTCTAAATACAGGCATGTACGTATGTAAATATATTTTTATAGGATGGTGGGGAAATAGATCTACCTGCATATATTTATAGTTTAGTATGAAGACAGCAGATGGACATTGGGCCTCCACTCAAGTACTTACTCAATGCAAAAACACTTTGTCCTATTAAATTGGTATCCCATGGTGCACACCTTCCCGACATGATCGCTGAAGACAAATGTGTGCATAAGCAAATGTGGTGAAGAAAGCTGATGGTGCCCGACTATCAAAAGATAGTGTGTGGGGTCTTAAAGGCTTGCAGGTAAAGAAGCAGCTATCTAGCTCAGAAGCATCAAAGCTCACATGGAAGAAGCACACCAGCCTGTGTGACCATGAGGTGTCGAAGGAATCAGGTATCAGGCATCAAAGAACAAAAAATCATATCATTGCAAATAAGGATGAGTGCAGAGTGGAGACCCAAAGCCCATCTGCAGGCCACTGGACACCCCTTACTGAAGGGTCGTGGGGAGGAGACGAGCCAGTCAGGTTGCAGGGTAGCAACGATGAAACATAACAACTTTCCTTCCTCCCTCTGTTATCATGATCCCAATTCTACCTTACAAACCTGGCTAGACTAGAGGATGTACACTGGTACAGATAGGAACTGGAAACAGGGAATCCAGGACAGATGAACCCCACAGGACCAGTGGTGAGAGTGGGGATACTGGGAGGGTGGAGGGAAGGTGGGGTAGAGAGGGGGAACCGATTACAAGGATCTATATATAACCTCCCTGGGGGATGGACAACAGAAGAGTGGGTGGAGAGAGATGTCAGATAGTGTAAGATATGACAAAATAATAATTTATAAATTGTCAAGGGTTCATGAGGGAGGGGAGAGGGGAGAGCAGGGAGGGAGGGTGGAAAAATGACGAGCTGATATTAAGGGCTCAAATGTTTTGAGAATGATGATAAGAAAGAAGGTACAAATGTGTTTGACACAATCATATATGTGTGGATTGTGATAAGAGTTGTATGAGCCCCCAATAAAGTGATTCAACCCCCCCAAAAAATCACTTAACTATACTTGTTTGTTTGTTTTACCAAGGGTTTTATTTTGGTTTTTAAATCTACAATGTGTAACCTTGGTGATGGGTGAGTTTGGTCTAGGAAGCCCAGAACCGTCTAAGGAACTGCGGAACCTTTTCCATATGGACACAGATTTTAGAGCGATCTTAAACCTTCCCAGTGACCAGGCCGACGGTTAGCGACCAGGCTTAGAGAATTGAGTCATGATTGTGGCCAAAGTGAGGTGACCCATGTAGCCTTTGGTGACATGACTACTAATCTGTTTGGGCACATATTTATTGAGGGTCTCTGTGCTGTGGCCAAGGATTTATCCATGTCTGTTCCTAAGGAACTAGTAAGTCCTGAGGCCCGTATTGGAATGGTCAGCTGTGGTTGCCATTTGATTTTCAAGATTGCAACAGTGCTTTACAATTATATATATATAAATTCATGGAAGGATTGAAATAAAGCCTAGACACAGAAATAATGGTGTCAAATTCTGTCTTATCGTTCTCTCTCCCCATTCCACTTCTCCTCATCATTACGTTGTAAACTGTTGCCCGATGGAGGCACACTGAGGCCATGCTTGTTTGCTTTTTGTCATAGGTTAGCTTATAGTTTGCTTGTACACGCATGTGAATTAAGTCTCTCGTGTACACTTGTAGCAGTAGAATCCCGGTTTAGGGGCATTTCTTTGTGATGTGCCTGTCTGCCGTGGATTGGCTTTCTGCGAAAGCTAACGGAAGAGCTGGACAGGAAGTGGTCTACAAGACGAGTGGTCAGGACTGGGTGGCTGGGCTTCTGCAGGGCGCTCTCACTCAGGAAGAATGTCAGTGTGGGCGCTTTGGCCATCACTTCCGTTTTATTTCAGTCTTTATTGCCATCAGCGCCGCCGCCACTGCCTCCCTGTTGCCCCCGAAGTCACCGGTCCTCAGAAACTGCTCCATGTTCCCAAATGTCACACTCCTAGCATCCTGCTGTCCCTTGGTGTGGTTTCCTTCCGACGGAAAGAGCAGAGAGAACTGACTATGCGCGCCCCAGACAGCCTCGTGTTCAACTCTTTCACGAACACCACCCAGTGTGGTTTATGTGGAGAGAGTGTTGGAATAAAACCCCTGTAGTTAGTTACACTTACTGCCTCCTCCCACTGCTTCTCCCCAAGGGTAGAGCTCATGACCCCTCAGCGTAGCCATCCTTTCCTTGAATGGTCTGACCCCCACACGGGAGAACACAACTCTGTTTTCTGGATCAGGCTGCGCAGTCCATGGAGTTCTGTGATGGATATTTTGTATGTCACATTCAACTGGGTATCAATATTTTAGTATTAAAATTATAAGTAAGAGGTATCCCTTCTTAGTAATTTTTAGTAATAAAATTGTAAGCAAGGTGGTATCCCTGTTCTAAGGAGCCCTGCTGGTATTCTTGGCTAAGTAAGTGTTGGCTGCTAACCACAAGGTTGGTAGTTCAACCGCCCAGCTCCTCTTTGGGGGGGAAGTGGAGGCTGTCCGTGTGTGTGAAGACTCGGCAGGCACAGGAACCTTTGCACTGTATGGGGAGGAACATAAAAGAACAAAAGGAAGGCAAGGCTGAAAATCCATTGATTTGTAATTTCTGTTTTATGACAAATTGATGTTTGTTATGTAACTCTCTATTTCCTGCTGGAATTTCCCCTATCCCCCATTATGTAATAGTTCTCAGCTCTGCTAACTCAACAGCTATTACATAGGAGACCTTACATTTGCCTCTTTTATTTTGCTCAGGTTTCCTTATTGTTAAAATCCAGCAGCTCTCCCTGAGGTCGTCATTAACTTGTTTGTGTTTGGGCCGGCCAACTTGACTTCTAGCCAGCCTCCGTGTAGGTGCGCAAACTAGCACATTTCACCTTGTTTTCCTCAAGACCGCTCCTGCTAGTGTGCGATGCATCCAGACGGTCACAGCATAATGGCTGTTAAACAGCATCCACCCAAGTGTTCATTTTGAGATGAACCTATGTTACCGTTATCTGTGCAACACTTACTGTTTCCCCTTGGGCTGATTCTGTTGGGTAGGTTGTAAGTAATTATCTCCCGCCTCTCTTTTTATTTACTCTCTAAGGTGTAATAAAGTCCTGTTCTATTTAGTTGAATCTGCGATTGTTTTGCAAGACTGGTACTTAAGAACAAAAACTTGGTGGTTCTAGGTAATCTGTCTCCTGATTAAACATTTGTTACAATGTCATTGATGTTGGAATGGAAACCTTTTATTTCACGGGTCCTTTTCCCTCCCTCTTTCTTCCCATAGCAATTTTTTCTTGGGGGATCAGGGCAAAGAAACACACGCCTGGAACAGGAAGATGTTTACACTGAGCAAGCTTTTCAGGAGGAAGAACGTGGGCAGCTCTAATTTCGCCCTTAGAAATGTTGGTTGGTTTGGGGAGAACTGGTGGCTTTAGAGGTCTTCTCAGACAGATTGAGGGGAGAATAAAAGAAATGTTTTTGATGCCCGGTCAGTTTCTTCGTGCAAGGAGGTAGCACAATGGAAGAAAATTCACCTGAAGAGTGAATGTAGGGAAAGTATCTCCTTTGAATAATTGGGAAGTGCTGTCTGAAGCAACCAAGCAGAAGCAGCGACTTGGCTCCTTCAGTGCTGCAGGTATTTCGGAAGAGGCACTGCCCTCGCACGTCTTCGCCGAGGGGTGAGGAGGGAACTTGTGAACTTGGCTTTAAACTCTGCTTCAGCTCCCCCAGTTTGGGCTGGCAACTCCGCTTGGCATTTCGGGACCCCCTCCCCTCTGCACAGTTTGTTCGGTGACCACAAACTCACGAGACCATGCTGATCTTCAGTGAAATGCCGATAAGAAGAGACCCTTTCTAGGGACCTCAGAGGAACCCTGCAGCTGTTGGGTGTGTGGGAGTCTCTGCCAGCTGCCTGTGTCAGAAACAGAGGCGCCTCTGGGAATAGGGAGCCCCGTTGGCACGGCAGTTAGATTGGCTGCTAACTGAGCAGTTACTTTGAACCCACGCAGCCTGTTCTGCAGGAGGATCACTTGGGATCCGCTTCTGTACAGAGAACAGTCAGGAAAGCCATAGGGGCGGCTCCACTCTGTCACATTTGGTCATTATGAGTAGGGAATGAACTGGACAGCACCCAGACAAATGCCACCACCCCATGATGATCCCCTGCTGCTGTCACCTGAGCGGATTCAGCTCTCTGACAATCTCAAGAGCCTCCTGAGCTACACCTGTTAAGAGCTGATCCACCACCAATGCTCCTGGAAGCCCGCAGTCAGGACATCAAACAACATGTTCCACTGGGTAAATTGGCTGCAAAAGACCTCTTTTAAGAGTTCACAAGCAGAGATGTCACTTGGAGAGAGAACTAAGGTCTCCGAGTCGTGGTGCGCTCCATGCCCGCTCCTGCTGGAATGAGGAAGACCAAAGAATTGATGCCTTTGAATTACAGTGGTGAAGAGTATCGGGCGTACTGCGGTTGCCATGAGGTCCAACACATCTGCACTGGAAGAAGCTCGGGTACCCCCCGCCCCCCCAAAATGCTCCCCAGAAGCAAGGGATGGTGAGTGAGATCAGACAGAACCGTGCTGGAGAATGGCATCATGCCCGGTCAAGTGGGACAGAGGGCCAGTGAAACAGAGGGAGATGCTCCAGGAGATGTGTCCACACAGACTGCAGCTGTGGGATCCAACATGGCAACAGACAACCACTGTGCAGGGCCAGGCCGGGCCTCCGTCTGCACAGTGTGTGGCTCTGAGTCACAGCTGATGTGACAGCGGCCCGACAACAAAAGTAGCACTTGTGGGAGAAACACCCTCTTGCGGTCGCCTCTTCATGCTTCTCTCTGACGTGATTTAGGCCCAGGAGCCCTGGTGCCCTTGTGTGTCATGCTCTGAGCTGACCACCCAAAGGTCAGCGGTTTGAGTCACTCCTCTGGGGAAGACGGGGGCTCCCTCTGTGGCTGTCAAGATTTAAGGTCTCAGAAACCCAGAGGCCTGGTTCTGCCCTGTCCTGTAGGGATGTGTGAGTCAGAATCAGCTAGATGGCAGGGCCTCTTTTTTAGGCATATGAAGGGGATTCAAAAAGTTCATGGCAAAATTCCATGACCTCTTCCCTCCCCCACAATTGTCATTTAATTTAGTTTTTCCATGAAATTGTGCCTTTTTCCGCTGAAGAAAACTGTGACTAGTAGCAGATTGTCTAGAAAAGATGGGGAGATCGTATGCATAGAGTGGATGCCAACTTCCTAGTTATTAGAATCCAGGCACAACCCACGCTTGATTGTTACGCACCTCACCCAGCCTAGCACAGTGCCAGTACTCTGATGGTCCCTGTCACATGCAGCCCCATCTCCTCTTCCTTTCAGGTCAGATGAAATCTACCAAGGAGTACAGTTGACACAAGGGAGTGTCCACCTTTAGACGTGCTGAGCACGACACATCCACGTCCCTTCGCCCCCAGAAGGTTCATGAGGGAAGCTGCAGAATACAAGCTATCGGTCTTTTCAGAATTTTAGAATTGATCTTAAAGCTCATGTCTGGGGTAAGTGTAAGTAGAAGCGTATTACTGCCACACCGCAGAGGCTTTTCTTAAACAGGTGTCTCCGGGTGTGGGGTCAGTGGTTCCTGAGCTGTGCTCCAGCGAGGTCTCGGCAGTACTGAAGGCCGGGTCCTACTCTTGGAGCCTGCCCTGTTGAGAGCTGCACGCGTTGATGTATGTCACCTTCCCAAGCTGCTTCGAGGAACTCAAACTGGCTTCTTTTCCGAGGTTCTTTATGTTTGGGGGGACAAAAAGATGTCTGAAGGGAAAGGTCAGGGCTGAAGAGTGGAGGTGTGGTGTAAGGCTTTCCAGCGGAATTCCCTAGGCCAGACCTCACCCTCACTGCATTCAAGGAATGAGCAGGTGCTTACCCCTGATGGAGAACAAAATCCCGGGTGCGACTTTGGGGGGTTCTTTTCCCGATTTTGTATGAATAAGCTGCCCCGGCCGTCTTTCAGCCATCCTCAAGATCTACCCCCACTACCCCTTTGAAGCCCCCAACAGCCACCATAGCTCTCTGAGCTGACGTTTCTGATTTGCATTGATCTGCCAAAGCAACTCCCTGTGGTAGGCACTCTTGGGATTGGACCTTTTTTTTGAAGCCCCCTCATCTCCACCCCACCCCCGTCCCCATCCACCCCCCCCACCCCGTGAGACTAGGGCTAGTGTCTTACCAGGAGAACTTGTCCGCAGCCACCCACTGACTGCAGAGCTGTGTTTAAAGCGGCTTGGTTTGGAATAAACCCACGCGTGTGTGATGTGGAGCCCTGGTGGCTATATTGTTTGACTTGCCCGCGTGTTTATAAGTCAGTAGGCCCTTTTTACACCCTCTACCACAAATAGAGCTTGATAATTGTTTGCTAAATATGACCCGTTCATACGTTAAATCACAAAATATACTCATTGAGAAAATACCAGAAAATTAGAGGTCTGCTGCTGGCCTGGCTAACGAATGTGGTCAGTGTTTGCTGTCAGCTCCTCTCTGAAGCTGCGAAATGCAAAACTAGAAACAGACGCGGGGCTGGTTTTGGAAAGCATGTACCAGCAAAAGGGACAGAGATGGTGATGGAGAGACGTCACATGCTGGAGAGAGACCACAGGTAGGCCGAAGTGAAGATACCTGTGCGGTAGCGTCAGTTCCACGTGGTATTGTGAGGAAAGCAGCAACACTGCTCCGTGGATACTGTCACTAAAAACAAAAACAGTCCCCTGTTAACTTTTAGTGTGACACAGATGGCTCATCACAGCACCAATGCACTGCTGGTGAGTCAATGCTGACCCACCGACACCATCACTGCACTGCCGGTGAGTCAATTCTGACCCACAGCGACTCGGTAGGACAGACCCTTGTGGATCTCTGAGACGCAGAATTTCTCTCCAGGAGCAAGCGGACAGCCTCCCCTTTCTTCTGTAGAGTGAGCGGCCAGTGGCTTTGAACGGCTGAC
This sequence comes from Tenrec ecaudatus, assembly GCF_050624435.1. Classification (NCBI taxonomy): domain Eukaryota; kingdom Metazoa; phylum Chordata; class Mammalia; order Afrosoricida; family Tenrecidae; genus Tenrec; species Tenrec ecaudatus. The sequence goes on from NC_134534.1 coordinate 180,799,872, forward strand.
CTTGAGGGTGGCAGCGCAGTGGCCAGCCCAACATGCCTTGCGTCTCCCTTCCATCCTTGTACACTAGTTTGATTATTTCTTAGAGCGAATTGATTCAGAAGACAGAATGCCCGATCAAATAGTTTCATAAGTTAAGAAATGGCATTTGTTTAAGTCAAGGTATTCCGGCATTTTAATTGTCACGTTCTTTACGTGGTGGAGCTTTTTTAGTGACTTGCTTACGTGACCCTCATTTTCTTTGCGTTTCATAGAACTATGGCGCCCTCTGCTGAGTTTGAAAGGAATTGCTGAGTACTGAGATGCAGGTTTGAATGAGAACAAGCTTGCTTGCTTATTGCCTGTGACGGTCCTGTTTGCTGCCACGTCTCAGCCTTGGGCGATGAGATTACTTCACCTATATCGTGAAGCAGGCAGTGGAACTAGATTGAGCAAACTTAGAAAAGTGTGGAACAGCATGGCTTGTTCAGGGATCTGCATGAAATTTTATAGAAATATTGAAGGAGGCTGTGGTGTATATGTTCACCGAGAAACGGGCAAGGACAGAGAACATGTGTCATTTTAAGGAATTTAAAGTGTACCATGAAAGTACCCCTGAGCCACTAGAAAGCTTTCCTGGGTGGGGTGGGGGCTTTGAAGGCCATTGAAACCTCTATCACTTTAGCCAGGTCTGTGGGTAAAGGTATGTGGAGGGTCCTGTCACAGCATCTGTGTTGAAATGACAAATGTTCTGGGACATGTATGCCCACACACATACACACGCAAATGGTGGATACAAAGTGACTTACAGATTGTTTCCTTGTGGTGTTAAAGCTTTTGTTTTTTGCAGGCAGTTGGTTGTAACTTTCCTTCTTTCTTTGGCATCCCAGCCACGTCAGCACAGGCACATGAGTCGTTCATTTCAACACTTCCTCCTAAGATAACTCTGTTTCGGTTCCGTGATCTCTCCATGACGGGGCTGCTTTCGTGGAGCCCGGGCTGCTGGTGTGAATTTCAGTTTTCAGCCTGGCTCCTCTCCTGACCTCACACTTCTTTAGTTGTTAACTGTGTACATTGAACGTTGTGGAGGATGCAGCGCGTGGGTCAGTTCAGCAGGTTCTCGCTCCCTGGCAGGTGACAGCGATCACGTTCTCCCACCTGTGCAGCCGTTGCCCTCCTCTCTGCCGAGGGTTCTCCTCTGGTCATGGGAACTCACTGCCCGCACGGCGTGCTCGCTGGTATTTCAAGTTGTTGTCAATGTGGTCCACGAAGTTCTTAACACAGTGCCTGCGGCAGAGTCCGTGGCAGCTCACGTGGGCCGTAACTCCTTTAGTCAGTCGTCACTAAATCTCCCGTGTCCTTCAGTCTCCTCTGGTCTCCGTGTGAGATCAGTGGTTGCTTCTTACGTGGCTAGTTACAAGCTTTCGCACTCAAAGGTACCCACCGCATCAGGAGGTAGAACCTTCACTTGATGCACTGTGTCTTGCCAATTGACCTAGATGTCTCCCGAGACTGTGGTTCTTTACCTGCAGGTTTAGTATTTGAATCATGGTTTTTTTTTTAAAACCGTGTTTCTGTCATTTCTGTGTCCTCTTCTGTGAAGCAAAGGAAAAGCATTGCCACTTGGATTCCAGTCCGTACGTGCACTGGACCTGCTTAAATACCTTTGTGCGATTCCTAGAATGCACCTGTGTGAGTCTCTGTACCCGCAAAAAACAAAACCGGAAACTCAGGCAGCTCATCTCCCCTTCAGTCTTTGCAGCAGAATCGAAGCTAAGGAGCATGCTTTCCGTGGAGCAGATCCTCACGAGGAGTGCCAATATGACCCAGAGAGCATGAGCCAATCACAGCGTCTCCTGAAAGTGTCAGCTGGTCCAGAGAGGTCAGCTCAGAAAGGTGTGGCATCTGCTTTGGGGAGCCCGAGGGCGCCAGCGCATAGATTTTGTCAATATGGGAGGGTCCCGGGGCTCGTTAGGAAGAAGCTTCAGGGGAACGAGTGAGAGAGAGGCCAGGAAAGTGGCACGGAGGGCGTCTTCATCTCCACGACGTCCCGGCTCCCGCTTGGAGGGTAGCGGACTCTCCTTTGAGCGGTTCCTTGGGAAACCTTGTCTTACCTGCCCCACAGGCCGGATCTTGCCCCTTCAGGCTTCTTTTTGTTCCCAAGCACATTTGAAAGGCACATAATTTGAGTCCCTTGAGGATGCCCAGACTCCCATTTAGACAACAGGATGAGCCACGGGGTGCAGAATTCTTCAGGAAGTTAGGTTTTTTTGAGTGGGTAATACTTTGGCTCTTGGCTTTGCACAATGAAAGAATTTACACCAAAGCCCGTTTTGTAATTCAGGTGGGTTTTATGAAGGATGGGACAACTTTCAGGATTTACAGTCTCAAAGGGGTTCACAACTGGGCATGAGCAACCTCGTAGAAAAGAGCACTCACGTGTGGAACTGGGTGGAGGGGGAGGGAATCTCAGGGACCGAGGGGTTGAGGGAGCAAGGGGCAGGAGGGCGCAGGGGCCAGTGTAGGGGCAAGAGAGTGTCCCAGAGCATGCTCCCTGCCTTTATTCTAGCCTATCCCCAGGCAGGGGGAAGGCATGGGTGAAGGTATTGTTTGACCCCATTGGCTGAGTTAGGCCCATCTGGGTGATGTCATGAGCCTGGGCTCAGTTTGGACCGCCCAGGAGTACCTCCCACCTGGCTTGGGGGCTGGAGGATGAGCCTGCTTAGTTTGGGGTCTTCATAGGAGTCTAATGGTTGCCTGATTTCTTCTCATCCTCCTTTATGGGGCCTTTGCAGGTATAAGAGGGACACCCTCCAGTCCCTAAATCTGGCTACCCAACAGAAGCATTAGAGGAGTGGTTCTCAACCTGTGGGTCTCGACCCCTTTAGGGGGTCGAACAACCCTTTCACAGGGGTCGCCCGATTCATAAAAGTAGCAAAATGACATTTATGAAGTAGCAACGAAAATACTTTTTATGGTTGGGGGAGGTCACCACCACATGCAGAACTGTATTAATGGGTCGTAGCATTAGGAAGGTTGAGGACCACTGCGTTATTAGAGATATGGAGCACCACTTTCAGAAGTGTACAGCTCTATATGCAGGATATGCTGAGAAACAATAGTTTCAGGTTTAACTTTAAAAAATAGTCCTGTGCTTCCATAGTGATGCTTTTTGATGTACTTTTGTATATATGAGTATACATGGAGCATGTACAAATGTGTATGTAGATTTGGGATATAGCTAAGGCTTACAGATGGTTTCAGGGCAATGGTTTGAGGCGTTTATTCAGCCTGAGTGGATTTAGAAAGACTGGGTTCCAAGAAAATGAAAATTTTGTTCTACATTTCCCCTCTTTTGATCAAGATTCTTACAGAGAAACTTTGATTAGAATATCCAGTAGCTGTCTCATGGCAAAGGAGGCAGTTGTTCTTGGGCAATTAGCCTCATACTCCATTTCCTCCTCCTCTCTGGGACTTCTCCCTGTCGGAGTGTCATTCCAGGGCGGGTTAGAACACGGCAGCGCAGTTACTATTCTGCTAAAAGGCTTTGCAGAGCTTTCTTTGTAAGAATGCTTTTGTGTAAATGTTTCCCCTGGCTTTGGACTAGCAGGTTACTTGGTAACTTAAATTTTGTTTGCTCTAAACATAAAGCTTTGGAAATGTTACCACCCCTCCCCCCCCTTTCCCCCATTCATTTGTTTAACCATGGAAATGAAAATAATTATTCTCGGAGGTATGCTGCACATATTTAAAAAATTCAAACTATACACGAGCAACTAATACTCATTAGGCTTAATGATTGAAATTGTTGAGGAAAATAACAGGAAAAGATCCCCGAGCAGTGTTTCGCTGGAGTTACCCCCGAGGATAGCTGACTTCACACATGAGATTCCTTGATGTGTAATTCAGAATAGATTTCCCCAGTGGTAAAGGGTTACTCCTTGCTCAGCACAGGTGGGTGAGACCTTTTCCTCCATGGCCACCTCACTGAGGGACTCAAATGGCTGCAGGTGTGATCCAGGTAGGTCGCCCAGCTCTGGGGAGAAGGGAGGTGGAATCCCACACTAGCTCCCATACTTCCATTTTCACTTGAATGGCCAAGGTCATGGCCTGAAGGAAATCCACTTCCCTGTGTGTGCCTGCAGGGGAGGAGCCGCAGAGGACTGCTACTGTAGCCCATTATCTAGCAGGACTCGGAAACAATGCAAAGAGGTGAATGCCCTGAGGGGTACTACCTGATGCCCTGATGCACTTTGATAGAGTAATTGGATTGGCATTGTAATGGATAGTAAACATTTATTTCACCCTGAGCTTTATAGCAGTCAGTATTAACTCCCCCACAACCAGGAAAATAAACTTTAAAAAAGATGCAGAAAAGCCTATGCTTGTGAAATTAGATACAACAGTGGTTTGTATGCCTCACACCGGAGCCCTCCCAATGGTTCTCTCTAGTCTAAACCAAACGAAAACCAACCCCATTGTCTTCCAGTCAATTCCAGCTCATGGTAATCCCAGTGAGGACAGGGGAACTGCTCTGGAAGTTTCCCAAGGAAACAGACTGTGTCTTTCCCTTACATCTCCGCTGGTGCATTCAAACTGCTAACTCTTTCGTCAGCTGCCCGGTGTTTAACCCTCTCTCACCAGGGCTTCCTGGGCATCGTCTACTGATCTTAGATCAGGTTGCGTATAGGTAGGATGAAGCTTTCAGAGAGCTCCTCCCTGGATGCTAACAAACTCACTGCCTTTGAGTGGAGTCCGTCTTGTAGCAACAACACTCTAGCACCGTGGCTCTCAACCTTCCCCATGCCGCGACCCTCTCATGAAGTTCCTCATGTGGTGGTGACCCCCAACCGTAACAATATTTTCGTTGCTACTTCATCACTGTCATTTTGTTACTGTAATGAATCATCATGTAAATATCTGATATGCAAGCTGTATTTTCATTGCTACAAATTGAATATAATTAAAGCATAATCACAAAAACAATATGTAATTCTATACTGTGAAATATTTCTAATGACAAATAAGTGAAATTTTGTTGTGAAGCATGGTGTAGCATGGGTAAGTCTTCACACTGGGTACTCGTAGGTGGGTATATCTGCATGCCGGCGGACCCACCTGGAGATGATAGAGGAGCGGTGTCTCAGTTCCTCGTGGGGAGGAGATGAGCCAGTCAGGGTGCAGAGTAGCAATGATAAAACATACAACTTTCCTCTAGTTCCTAAATGATTCCTCCCTGCCCCACTATCATGATCCCAAGTCTACCTTACAAATCTGGCTAGACCAGAGGATGTACCCTGGTACAGATAGGAATTGGAAACAGGGAATCAAGGACGGATGATCCCTTCAGAAACAGTGGTGAGAATGGCGATATGAGAGGGTGGAGGGAGGGAGGGTGGGGTAGAGAGGGGGAACCGAATATAGGGATCTATATATAACCTCCTCCCTGGGGGACGGACAACAGAAAAGTGGGTGAAGGGAGACATTGAACAGTGTTTGGTATGACAAAATAATAATTTATAAATTATCAAGGATTCATGGGGTGGGGGAGCGGGGAGGGAGGGGGAGAAATGAGGAGCTGATGCCAGGGGCTTAAGTGGAGAGCAAATGTTTTGAGAATGATGAGGACCACAAATGTATAAATGTAGTTTACACAATTGATGTATGTATGGATTGTGATAAGAGTTGTATGAGCCCCTAATAAAACTATTAGAAAAATATGTGTATTCTGATGGTCTTAGGTGACCTCTGTGAAAGCGTCATTCGACCCCCAGAGGGGTTGCAACCCACAGGTTGAGAACCGCTGCTCTGTAAGGTTGTTGTGCAGGTACAGTAGTTTTCATTTTGAGCGTCTAACCCAGAGGTCAGTAGCTTGGACCCACCAGCAGTTCTGAGAGAAAAAGAGGTCTTTTGCTCCTGTAAAGCTTGGGAGTTTGGGGGGTCAGAGGAAAAAAGAGGAGCTGATACCAAGGGTTTAATAGAAAGTAAATGTCTAGAAAATAATGATGGCAACATATGTACATATGTGCTTGATACAATTGATGTATGATTTTTGTAAGAGCCCCAATAAAATGATCTTTTAATCATAAAAGACTTATAGCCCTGGAAACCGAAAGGTTCCCTACTCTGTTTTACAGGGTTGTTCTGAATTAGAATCGAAGCATAGCAGCGAGTTCACAGGGTTTCCCAGAGTGTAAATCTTTAAGGGAGCCAATGGCCTCGTTCTTCTCTCTTGGAGCAGCTGGTGGGCTTGAACCATCAGCTTTGCAGTTAGTAGTTCAAGGCTTTCCCAACAGTGCCTCCCGGCTTCCATTCACTTACTGCAATAGTGGGAAACTCTTATACTAATATATTATTAGTATATAATCACTTCCATTTCTTCCTTCAGCCATTTTTAAAACATTGTGTTCATTTCAGTTTTAAGTGCCCACCATTGCTAGCCCCATTTTGCCTGATGGTGTACTCCACTACTACAGGTAACCATAACTGTTTGTATTAATACGCAAAATTCACTGTCATTCAGTTGATTCCAACTAACACGGCCCGATAGAAGGTTTCTGAGACTGTGCATCTTATGGGAGCAGACAGTTCCACCTTTCTCCCACGGAGTGGCTAGTGGATTGGAACCGCTGGCCTTGTGGTTAGCAGCCCAGCACCTTCTTGGAGTGCTAAAGGGCTTTGTTTTTGGTAACTTAGAGCATTCTGCTAAAGGTTATTTTTGCACAGGTTTATTTGAGGAACGCCTCTGCGTGCCACAAGCAGTTTGTGATCGGCTGCTGAGCTCAATGGATAGAGGTTGCCCCCTGCCTCCCCCCTCCCCCCCGCCCCGCCCCAACCCTGTGGTCCTGTGGAAGAAAGATGTGCAAACGGGTCCTGGAAGCCAAGAACCTTCTCTCAACACGCACGGTTGCCCCGCCTTAGTGGCCTGACTGGGTAGAACTGATTTTTCGTTAATTTGAGCAGGAGGGTGATTCATGATTTTAATAAGGCTCGTTTGCTGCTGAATTTGTTTTCAGGCATTACGCTATCGATAGAGTTGCTGTGTACAACTGATGGCCCATGCTGGGGTGGCATTTTATTAATAAGAAAGATTCATCAGAGTCTGAATTATGCTCCTGTGCATCTGCTGTATCCGGGTGTTTTTTTTTTTTTAATAACTTGGATGGTACAGAAAGAAATGGCTTCCTCAGCGATCGTGCAGGGGAGGGTGCGGGTTTGGGGCACCCAGTGGCTCAGACGACATTTGCACTTCGCTGACGTGTTCCCAGGTGGAGGGGTCAGGGATGAGTAGCCTAAAGGCAGAGTTCATGGTTTTCTGGACCTGCCTGACGTTTTGGATCTATCCAGGAAGGTGGTGGATTTAGGCGAGGGCAAATGGGCCCGTTTTCAGGTGTGTAACAACACAGTGCAATAAAACTGAAAACATTACAGGAAAGTCAAGGGCAGGGAAGAGCTAATGTTTGCATAATGCGTGATTCCAGGGCTGCAGCGCTGTCCCCACCATCGCAGGAAGTGAATGGGGCCCCAGGACCGACTTCCCTGACAGTTGGGGAGGCTGAGCGACGCTCCACAGTGCAGAAGCAGTTCAGTTTTGGGGGAGCAGGGGGAGGGAGGGCATTTGAATTCCTTCCAGCTGCGGCCTCCTGGCAAGTTGCTTACAATTTTAGTTTTCTTCTCTAGATGGAGATGCTGAGAATACTTACTTCACTGAATTATCGTGAGCCCGAAGTGAAGTCTAATGCACTCTGAGTTTTAAGCCAACTGCCAGGGAAATTTTGTGCACTCCACGTTCACTCTGACGAATGTGATTTTTCATTGTCTGTGCTTCCCCCAGGTCTCATAGCTTGTAAGTTGTTCTAAACTCAGATCTGTCTCCTCACAACAGCCAATACACTCTTCATTACAGGGCCTCCAAGTTAGCTGGGTTAGAAGCAGAGAGAAAGAATGGTGAACGGGGGTGATTGGAGAGCAAGCAACAGCCGGCATCTGCAGATGGACAATACCACGTGTTAGGTGTTCTGCTCATTTCATCTCCTCTCATCTGATCTCAACTGAATAGGCCAACATCAGATGGTAAAGCTGAACTGGGTCTGCTTTTAAAATCTCTGCTCACTTTACTAGGCCGTACTTTCTCCTCATTAGTAAAATAGTCTGATGGCTGAACTGGAAGAGAAAGAGATTTTTCTTTCGAAGTTTGGAGTTACTTACATATACAAGTTGTGCTGAGAAGGGACCTCTGTGCAAGGGTTGTAGAGAAAGATACTGAAAAATGGGTTCTATCCTTAAGGAACTCTAATGGGGTACAGCCGAAATAGACAATCACATCTTGGTAGCTTAATTTAAAAAATATGATGCTAGGACAGTGTCGTTTTATTTTTTAACTTTTATGTGAAGCTTAATTTACTCCCAATCCATACTTTTTGCTTCTTCAGTTTTTTGGGGTTTATCTTTTTCTTCTGGGCAACCTCCTCTTTGGGTTTAGGAACAGTTTGTCCCTTTTCAGTGAGGCACATCTCAGTGGGGCAGGGGGAGCTCGTGGACGGGGTGATGCGACCAGGAGTGCTCTCAGTCCGGCGGTGCATCGTGGGGGCTTTGTGCCCCTGGGGGTGCCCAATGTCTAGAATGCACATCTAAGTCCTTACGTTCAGGGTCACTCTCTGCAATTTTAAGCAAGTGCAGCAAAAGTATCAGCATGGGCCATGACCTTGGGTCCAACCCCACGGTTTGGCCTGGACACACTGACCAGCCCCACCATTGTCCCGTTGGAAGGGCACTCCCTGCTTCTGCAAAGTGACGTCTTTCAGATACTTGGTGGCTTTCCGGATATGCAAACCCTTGATGGTCCGGGCACTTCCACGGATGTTCTTAAAATGGACCCGCAGATTCGACCCTCTTGATTTGCATGGTTTTGTGGGGTTTTCCATGTCAGGGGAATAGTGAACCGATTTAGCAGGTCACTTCAGGCTGCTCTGGGAGGAGGCAGAGCAGTGGGCCTGGGAGAATTCATGGTCACCCAACCTCCTGCCGGGAACAGTGGCTTCACCACAGCAGGCCTGTGGGAGGATGCTCATGGGATATGCTGGGACCGGTCCAGAGTAGAGAATTTGATAAAGGAGAAGTGTTGTGAAGAAATGGTCTGGTTCACCTCTGTCGCTAACAGAGCAGTGGTTCTCAACCTGTGGGGGGTCGCATGCTTTTTGGGGGGTCGCACGACCCTTTCACAGGGGTCGCCTGATTCATAGCAGTAGCAAAATTGCAGTTATGAAGCAGCAATGACAATAATGTGGTTGGGGGGGGGGTCACCACACACGAACTGTATTAAAGGGTCACAACATTAGGAAGCTTGAGAACCGCAGTGAGAGGAAAGAGCTAAAAACACAGCATCGTCAGGGGAGCTGCCGGTGAGTCGCCTTCCATTCATGGCACGACGCAAGGTTGTGCACCGTCATCTCCTCACTGGTATGTTGGAATCCACCGGTGCAGCTTTTGGGGTCTTGCCCCCCAAATTTAGGGAGCCCGTCTTCCAGCAGGATAGCAGACAGTGTTCTGTGAACCTGGCGGTGCGTGCGTTTGTTGGCTCATTCATTTCCAGAAGCAGGTCGCCAGGCAGCTGCTTCCTAGTCTTTCTTAGTCTGGAAGCTCAACTAACGCCTGTCCGCCGGGGAGGGGGGGTGCGGGGGCCCTGCTGGCATTTGAAAAACCCGCGGCCTAGTTTCCAGCATCATAGCCACATGCAGCCCCCTCCACCACAGTAGGACGTGGTGATGTTTATGTCGTTGTTAGCTGCTGTTGAGTTGGTTCCGACTGCTCGCCACCCTGTGTTCCACAGCTTGTTCTGTTTGAGCCCAACAGGCAGCCCCGGTGTCAGTCCATCTCGTCGAGGGCCTTGCCTTCCCCTCTCCGGCTTCTCCCCCACTGCAGTGAGCATGCTTTTCCAGGGACTGGCTCCTCTTAATAACCTGACCAGAGCACCCGAGGCGGATGTTCGCCTCCCCCTCTGTGTCTGACTGCACTTCTCCAGGGAGATGGGTTGGTTCTCATGGCAGCCCGTGGTTCTTTCAGTGTTCTTCGCCAGCACCACAGTTCAAAGGCATCCGTTCTTCCTCTGTCTTCCTTCTTCAGTGTCCGACTTCCACGGGCATATGAAGGGATTGAAAACACCGTGGCTTGTGTCAGGCCCTCCTTTGTCCTCAAAGCAGTGTTTGTCCACGCTGCAGAGAGTGTGTTGTTCGTTCTCGTGGCTGCTGTTTCCATGAGCATTGATTGCGGATCCAGGCAACACAGAATTCTCGACAACTTCCGTCTTTTCTCTGTTGATCACAGTGTGGCCTATTGGTCCAGTTATGAGGATTTGCATCTTGTTTACATTGAGTTGCCATCCATGCTGAGGACTGCAGCCCTTGATCTTCATCAGCAAGTGCTTCAAGTCCTCCTCACTTTGGGCAAGCACGGTTATGTCATCTGCATATCGCAGGTTGTTAATAAGCCTTCCTCCAATCCTGTTACTACTTTCTCCTTCACATAATCCATTCCCTGATTATTTGTTTAGCATTCAGATTGAATAAGTATGGTGGGAGGATCCAACCCCGAGGCACAGTTGTCCTGATTGTAAACCATGCCATGTTCCCCTGTTCTGTTTGCACAACTGCCTCTTGATCCATGGGCAGGTTCTGAATTTGTACAATGAAGTGACCTGAAATCCCCATTCTTCTCAAGGTTACCCACCGTTTGCTGTGATCCACACAGTGGAATGCCTTGGCATAGTCAATAAAACACAAGTAAACATCTTCCTAGTGTTCTGTTCTCAGCCAAGGTCCATTTGACATCAGCCCTGATAGCCCTTGTTCCACGTCCTCTGCTGAATCCAGCCTGGCCTCTGGCAGCCCCTGTCCATGCACTACTGCAAAACTGACTAGCACGTCGTGAGATAGTCATAATAGTATTAACAGCGATATTAACACTAAATATTAATAAGTACTAATGTTAGTATCACAGGCAAGTAAATGAGTGGTACTGTTCTGTAATTAGAGCATTCTGTTGGGTCACCTTTCTTTGGAGTGGATACAGACAGGGATCATTTCTAGTCGACTAAGTCGCTGTCTTCCAGATTTCCCGCCATAGACCAGTGAGCGAGTCATCAGGCTGTTGAGACATGTTAGCTGCTGTTCCTTCCGTTCCAGGAGCCTTGCTTTTGGCCGATGCTTTCACTGCAGCTTGAACTTCTTCCTTCAGTACCATTGGATCTTGCTCTTGAAATGGTTGAACATCGACCAGTTCTTTTTGGTGTGGTGGCTCTGTGTATTCATTCCATCTACTTCGAAGTTTTAACTGATACAACTTTAAAGTGGGTAAAAAGGGGCATCAAATAAGACGTTACATTTTACCCTAACGATATATGATGTAACCAACCACCTCTACAATCCTGTCGGATAACAAGGCTGGTCACACCCCTGGACTGTGGTCAGAGGGAATCTTTGGGTGGACCCTGCAAGTGGATTTGGGGCTTCCGCTGCCTGAGAGCACAGTGTCTGGTGCGGTTCTTCCGTGTGCACGTAGCTGATCCTCCGCCTTCCTTTGATGCTTCCTGCAGCTCTCAGTGCTTCAGGATTGCCACTCAGGGCTTGAGTTTTCCCTGAGGTCTTTCACTGTGCAATATACCGAGCATGTGAGCGTGAACAGGAAAGGGGAGCGTGCCCCTCTGGGGGGCATGGAAGCTCCATGCCGTGCCCGCTCTCATGCCCCAGCCTGTGCCACTCTTTAGAGCCTCTGCTCACTTATCAGTGTGGTGAGGTTCCACAGACCGGACAGGTTGTTATATGAAAATTCGTGTTTCATGAAAATGGAGGATGACCACATCAGATCTCAAAAGGTGAGGTCATTCCCCCATAACACTACTGCCAAATGACATCATTATGTAACCACCAAAGCCGTATCCAGGCGGAGCTGACACGCAGTCTTAGCCGTCCCAGCCAGTGTTCATTTCTGAGCTCATTCCTGGCATTCCGTCTATGAGATGTGCAGGGTTGATGTGATGGAGAGGCAGCAGGCTGCTTGCTTCGTGCAAATGCGACTCTGAGCAGCCCTAGAGGACAGTGGAACCCCTGCTTTGGCTGTCCAAGTTGGCGAATCTTCATGGCGCAGACAGCACCGGCCTTTCGAGCAGCCGGTGCGTTCAAACCATCATCTTCCCCCTAGCAGTCTGTCTAGCATGTCGCCCCCTGGGCCACTCGGGCTCGTTGCGAATGTGAAATGTCAGATTATGTCATCGTTGGCCAGCGAGGAGGTTGTGCCCTATGTCTGGTTGTAATGAACCGTAAGTGTAGTGTGAGCCCTGAGAGCCTGAGTCGTGGCAGTGAATGACTGAACGCACAGGTGGGCAGTGAGAGCCAGCAGGAGCTGGACAGGAGGGGTCCTTTTACCCTGTGCGCTCCGACCCAGCTCATGTTGGCTGAGGTGAGCAGGCGGATGCTGCCAGGCAGTAGTCTGAAGGATGGTGTCCCGTTTGCTTGGGTACTTTGGTGTGGCCCCAGGTGGCTGGGGTTAGGGAGGGAGGGCCACTTGGGTGGTCGGATGAGGATGCTGAAGTGGGACAGCGAGGACCGGGTCCATGTCCACACTTTGGGGACTGGGTTTATGTTGAGGCTGGTAGTTAGCACGGAGTGGGATTTCCCCCCCTTGGGTCTTAGTCCAGTTGAAGGAGTGCTGCTAGTACCCTAGGTTAAGTGGAGAGCTGCTAACAGAAAGGGTAGTGGTTCCAGCCCACCAGTCGCTCTGTGGGAGGCTGTGACAGTCTGCACCGGTCAAGAGGTGTAGGCTCCTAACCCTGTGGAGCAGCTCTGCTCTGCCCTTCAGGATGGCTGACTGGGAGTCATCTCAAGAGTACCAGATGCACAACACTAACTAACTAACTAACTAACTAACTAACTAACTAACTAACTAACTAACTAACTAACTAACTAACTAACTAACGTCAGGGGGAGTAGTTTTATTTTAAATAGTTTCTTTGGATACTTAAATAACTGATAAAATCGGTACTTAAAAGGCTAATTTTCGACCCTCATGTTACTGGCAGATGAAGTATACAATGGAACGGACGCTGCCCGCCAGCTAATGCTGATCCCTAGCAACTCTCGGGCAGGGTAGAACTGCCCCTGTGGGTACGGAGTAGAAAGCCTCACTTTTCTCTCGCCGAGGGGCTGGTAGTTTTAAACTGCTTACCTTGTGGTTAGCAGCCAAATGCATACCCACTATGTGAAGAGCCGATCCAGCCCTCCGCCTGTTTCTGGAAATGCCGTTTTGTGGGAGCACAGTGACACCCGTCCCTTTAGGTCTTGTCTTCATGGGGAAGGGGTAATATGCCCCACAAAACCTAACAGTGAGTTCACTCCAGCCTAGACAGAAATTTTTTGAGCCCCACCATAGAACAATAATTCTTAAACATTCTCGTTTTCAGACCATTTTACACCTCCAAATTATTGAAAACTCAAGAGTCTTGCTTATGTGAGTTATATTGATTGATATTTACTTTATGAGAAATTAAAACTGAGAAATGATAAAGTTCATTTAAAAGTAGCAGTCTTAAATTTCTTGCATGCTACCATAAAATAGCATTTGTATGAAAAACAGTTCTATTGAGAGAACAGAGAATCTAGTGAGCTGCAGATCTGTTCAATTTTGGTTACTAGATGATGCACGTGGTCCCTGCCTTCACACCGGGCACCGTCTGACGGCGTCCGCCTGATCCTGTGCTGACATCATTTTCTTCATTGTTCTTGCCCTTTCTTCTCAATGTCATTCTAATTCAGCTCCTTCTTTGCCTTGGGGGCTTGGCATGAGTTCGACACTAGAAAATCATGTGCTGCCAAATTGTATGTAGCACGCATTATTACAATAAGACACGCAGAGTCTCAGTGGGGGACATACCTGTAGGTATGTCCTCATACTGTGTCCCCGTTCAGTTTGTTGCTATGTTTTTCTGACTGAAAGGTATGAAGAAAATCCCGTCCTGGACATGTGGACAACGCGCCTGTTATCTGAATGAACATACTGTCTTTCACTTCCGGCAGCATCCGGAATGTTCATGTCACATTCCACCGCACAGGCCAGCCGGCACAGCAGCCCGTTGCTGACGAAGGGTGGGTTTCGTTGATTCAGGAAGGACATCTTAAGTGAGCCTTTTTGTCTTTTAGTGGGAGCGCTTGGCGGTGGTTTGACATCACGTTCTGGATTCGTGCTGAGATGCCAGAGGGGATTCCATGGGCACACCGGACACACCATGAGTACAAGTGCTTGCACTCAGCTCAGCTCAGAGGAAGCCAACAGCTTAGTGTTTTTATGGAGAGAGTTACGGCTTCACAGACCCCTCAGAAAGGGCCCTGATGACTAGTGGGGGGGTTCACAGAAAATTGCTGTTATAAAAGGTATCAGTAACCAACCAAGCAACCCACCCACCCACCCAACCCCCAAGTTGGAAGTTGGATTTGCAAATGAAAATGAATCCTTGTGATTTTTTGTGTGTGTGTGTGTATAGGAAAGAGATTTATATACAAGAGAAATTTAGTATTGAGAAAACATCCCAGCCTAGTCCAGATGTTTAACTGAGATGCTAACGTTAAAAATGTAACTTTGGAGTATTGGTACTTGACCTAGTTTTTTGTACTTACTGGTCAGAGTGATTATCTCTAGAAGTAATTGGCTATTCATATTGTTATGTACTAGTTTATGACAGCAGTTAAGTAAAAGTTTTCATCATCTTGAACACACCCCCAATCAGAAAGGAAGATGTTTGGAAAGTTGGTCCCCCACTGGAGTTTGCTTTGTTTCATTTATCGGCTCGTAATGACTTTTGTGTGCCTCTGAATAAGATGACTTGGGAGACCACTTTCACTGGTGGTCTAGTGCGTTTCTCTTGAGGTGCACAATCACTTACCAGCCCTTGCACTTCTGGAGTTGACCACTAGATGTCACCCAAACCACAGGCGTATTGAGGGTTACCCAGGGAGGGTAGATTTTCGACATTGGAAGCTCATGGGCCGTCACATAGTTCACTGTTTCCACATGATCCCTGCCAGAAGAACCTGATACAGTGTGATATATAGAAGCAAGGTACAACTGGAATAATGAAATTGCAAAAATAAGCCTTTTTAAAGGAGGGTTGTAATCGTTCTGTTGGGTATTGTAAATGCTTCAGGTGCACTTGATACCGCTGTTAGGTTCCTGGCGTTTGGGGCGCGCTCTTTTTTATGGAAAGATGGATTGAACTTCAATTTCAGAATACTCGGTAATCCCTCTCAGGACGCACTGAAACAGCTGGTATTTTTGTGTTGCAGTAGATGGATTCCATGCGACAGTCAGCAATCATTATGGCTGGATTCTGAGAAATTCCAAAGCCTTTTCACTAAACTCAGCCAAAGAAAAAAACATCACTGCTGAAAAAAGTTTAGCTCCATTTAAAAGTTCAACTTGGCAGCTCTGCTTTGTTCAGAACTACTCATTACTGCACTTTGTTAATTGGGTTGTAGGGACGTGTCTAAGAAGATGAGTGGTGGTGTATGCTTCTGAAATCATGAGTTACGCACTACCATGGAGGGTTCATAATGAATAAAACACCGAGACACACTAAGGCCTTTCATATGCGGAGCCTCAAAAGTTGGTAGGAAAATTCCATTATCTTCTAATTCCATTTTCCACGAAAAATTTGACACCCGGTCTTGGATGCCATTAGGTGTAGAGCAGCAATATTGAACCAAAAGAATGTTTTGACGTCCAGTGTAAAAATTTCTTTTGTATTAATGGAGTCTGAATGTACCCAATTTTGTTTGCCTTAAGTGGAGTTATTAGAGTTTATGAAAGTTGAATAAGGTTAAGTTCTGCCAACTATGGGGAAATAAAAAATGATAGTTTTCATTCTAGAAGTTTTAGTGTCTAGGTGTTTCTATAGTGAGACAATTTGTGCCGTACGGATTTTGACTCCCCTCATTACAAACACGCGTTGTACACACAGGATAGAAACACAACTCACACACATACAGGTAGCTTAGGGGTGCACGTGTATTTGCGCATGTGTGTGTATGTACACTTCGCAAAGGGAAGTAATTTTCTCTTTCAATAAAACAAAAGCCTAATCGAGTGTGTCCTCCTTATGATGAGGCATGGTCTATTGATCTTCATTTCTCTGCGTTTGTGCTCAGTGTCTAGCCGTGCTCTATCTAAGGAACAGTTCCATGCAGTCAAGTCATCTGCACCCCTTGGAGTAGTGAGTGCATGGGGGACAGAAGCTGCCTTTACAAAACCAAATGGGGAAATAGCTCCCGAGGTGGCTTTTAACGAACAACTCCAATTTGGCATTTTGTTTTCCTTTTTAGTTTGATGTCTGTATTTTTGGGGTGCTATTTAAACAGCTGCCCTCTTCTTTGTTGTCACTCCACCTCCTGTATTGCTTTGTATGCATCTGTTTATTATGCCGGACTTTGTCTGATCAGACAGAATCCTGTCTATTCATGGTGAATGTTTGTATACTACATTTCACTCTGATAATTAAGGAAAGTCACTGAGAAGAAAAGTAATTGAGTGGACGTTTGGTGTGGAAGATCCTATTTTAAAAAATTCTGTAATGTCACTCAGTCGCCTGAGGGCCTGGCAGAGGTGAAGCAAGGTATGGCTACTGCCCCCCCTCCCCCCCACCTCATCTTAATACGTCAAAGTCCACCTTTAAACGACATGGAGCTAACGGGGGAGAGTGCATGGGAAAATGAACTTGAGCGCACCGCGCAGCTATTCCCTCACAGAACCAAACGGGGAGCATGTTTTGGTTATAAGGCAGCAGTGATCCAAATTTAAACCATATGGCCTCTCTCTAGGTGTCAGACTGATGCAAATTCTATTTTTCCTCCTCTCTCCGGAGGTTTTTAAAAAAAGAATTATTATTATCTCCTTGCCAGAATTGAGGTGAACCCCTGTTCCAACAGCCAACATTTATTGTTTGCTCACCGTCTGCCATTGGGGCGCCTACTGACCGAGTCATTTCAAATGACTTCTCTATTTGCATACGATGAAAGCAAGTCTTAATAAGAAGCTACTGTCCCGGATCGCAGAGCTTGCAGGGCCAGTGTCCCACTGCGTTCTAGAGCCAAGTGCTCTTCACTACTAGTTTACTGCCTTTCCTTTGGAAAAAGGCATTAGGGTACTTACTGAAAAAATAAAGTTTTTAAATTTTTCTGGAAGCTTCTTTTCTACCCAAAGTATTGACTTTTGTGTCTTAGCTTGAATGGTTGGTTTTGTAGATAGCTAACAATTCTGTAAATGCACAATACTTGTAGCTCCATTGCCTCTTGCCTTTGTCATGATGGCTTATCTGTTTCCAAGACAATAAAGGACTCCGTACTTGGCTGAGGACATACAATTTAAAATATTTCAATTAGCCCTAAGTTGCTGACAATTTAAATCTTTGTTCCGTGATTAGGAATATTGCTTAAAAATTATTCAGAAAGGCCGTGGTTTTTAACACTGTTTTACAAGTTCCCCGTCGGTCTGCACAGTAACTGTTTCCTAACCCCTATCTGTCAAAATCTTTAAGAACACCTTGGTGGATGCCTAGAGACGTTTCCCCTTTTTAGTTAGGCAAGTGCTCGAGTCACTGTGTATGTGTCGTTTGTGGGGAGAATTCTGCAGTGTGGACGAACCACTCTGCTAGCGTGTGGAAATCACAGTTTTGAGTTAGCTACAGAGTGTGGTAAGTCAGCAATAGTCCTCAATGCTTTACAGAAAAAAAAAAAACCCAAAATGTATTTCTTTTCTTTCCAGAAAAGGTTTCTCTGACGGCATCTGAACTTGGCGGACAGCGGGGCTGCGAGCAGTTGAGCTGAATTCCGTTGCCTCGTGCCGGTGGGAGAGCGCTTGGCGTGGAGCTGCCTGCGGCCGGAATCATGCCTGCCCTGTCGACTGGCTCGGGGGGTGACACAGGTGGGTGAGCCTGAGAGGGCCTCGGCGTTCGCCTCCCATCTGGGAGCACCCGGTCGTGCTCACAGTGGACGAGAGCGTGGCTGTCAGGAGGCGCGCATGAAGGTCTTGCTGGGTTTGCTGTAACCACAGAGGCATCAGACTGAGTGGACGAGGCATGCCGAGGTCAAGATGCTGGACAGGGACTGCCTGCCTCTCTCCCCACGCAGGGCCTTGGTCCCATGTGGCGATGCTCCTCGACTGTGTTGCCTCTTGGGATCATGCCATACATTTAAATTGTACTAAGTTACATCTTGTAAACATACAGAAAATGGTGACACATCGCGTGGTACCTGTGTCACCCCTCTACCAGATTTACTGACAGATCCACACCTTTTGCCGTACTTGGCTTGAGTTACTTTTCTCCCTTAAATTTAAAAACAAAACAAAACCCCAAACATTCTTGCCCTGATTGCCCATGTTCTTTCTCCCTGTCGTCAGTTTGTGCCGAAGCTGCTGCATGTCAATGAGGGAGTCAGTAAACCAGCACCCTCAGGGATATCCCACCTTACCATCCACTGTGAAGACCTCCTAACACAGCCCTTGTGTATGCACACGCAGGCGTGGGCCCACCTCTGGTCTGAGTCCACAGCTTGGGGGCGAGGTGAGAGTGGGGAAAAAAGTCCTTCAAGGTCCTGTTCTGGAATGTGCCTGAATTAATCCGCACCCTTTTACAAATTCTATAGATCTCCGAGCCCTGCCCAGGGCCGTTAGAGCAGAGTCTGAGTTCGGCAGGGGAGCAGCCAGCCCTTTAAGATTCCTCTCAAGAAGGGGTCGCACAGAAGGTGACCGGAGGGACAGGTCTCAGGCTCCCCCTGACCTGCTGCACTGCGTTGCTTCAGTCAATTGCTGCCCCTCACCAGTTGTGATGGGCATCTTGACTCAGTAATTTTCCATCCTTTTAAAAAAGGCCCCATAATTTATTTAAAATAGCCGAATCACAAAGTTGCTTTTGTGTTGTATTATGTTACATTGACATTTTCACTCGTGCTATTTGCTAAGATAATTCTCTGCTATTTCAAGCATATCCTTCCTTACATTCTGCAATTGCTGTCTCGTCTGTATCCATCCAGATGGATTGTGTATTTTTCCCCTTCCCCGCTGCAATTCTATGCGAGTTAGATTTTTTTCAGGGAAGGCTTTGATTGTTAAATTGTGTGACTCTGTGTGTGTATGTGTGTATGAGACATTCACTTGGAAATAAGCCACACTGAACATTTTTTCCTTCATTTTAGCTTTTATGTAGTCCCTCATTGTGGTCTACTATATAAAAAGAATGATTAAGTTTTTCATAGTGGCTTGGGAAATTATAGATAGAATTTATTTGAATCATAAATTTATTACAGTTGTGTAATGAGTCCATGTTTCACCACAAGTGTTCACCAAAAGGGCCTGTTTGATTGGGTACAAAATATTGTTTACATATAACTCAAGTAACGATTAAAAGGGAGTCCTTATAAGTCCGTGTGACAGTTCAGGTGTCAGCCATGGAAAATAGCAGGATGTATGGATAGATAGATGGATGGATAGATAGACACATAGATAGGCAGACTTTTCCACACACAGGAGCTCAGTGGGCTGCAGGCCTCAATCAAGCACCTCCCTGGCTCAGGACCTCTTTTGAGACTTTTAAGCCTGAATTTCCACCAGGTTTCAGGCAGACCAAGAGGACAAGCCTGTTTGAGTTAACCACCCTTGGGGAAGGCCGCAAAGACGGTGGGTGGTGGGTGGTTACAGGCCCCTTGGTGGCGTCGTGGGTTCCACGCCGGACTGCTAGCGGCAGGGTCACCTGTGGGACTCCACCAGCTGCTCCGTGGAGAAAGATGAGCAAGATTCACCGTCTGAGGACTATCGACTTGGTGGCAGTGACTTTGGCCTGGAGAGGGTGGGCAGTGCAGGGTGTCGCCAGTGCATACCCACCCGGTAGTGTCGCCGGAGAAAGTCCTGGCGGAGGAAACCCAACAGAGTGGTTGTACTCGGCCACACATGGTCGCCTGCCATGAGTTGGATGGAAATAGCTGGCAAAAGTTTAAAAAAGAAAAAAAAATTTAAGAGTTGTTTCTGATCTGGATGCAGTTTACCAACCAGGGATCATACGTTCCATGACCTGCACTGCTGAGCGATATTGTTGTTTTTCTGCCGTTGTCTGGTCTCCATGGGAACAAAGCTAGAGCGTCCATGGACGGTCAGCTTCTCTGCGGCAGGGGAGAGGCCCCTGACTAACGGTGGCCTGGACGGGCTCATTCCTCATATGGGCGAAGCCTTTCAATGACTCTGTTACCACTTTGGTCCTACCCCCTTCCCTGCTTTCTTCAAGGAAAAGAGAGAAAGAACAGAAAGCGAGAGAAAAACAACCAAATTATTGATCAGTAATTTCTATGCCAGTGATGCACGGGTGAGCAGGGGCAGTGGAATTCTGGGTACTCGCCCTTGGCCTTTCCTCTAATCTTGCTTCCTTTCTCTGAAGTAGCTGCTTGCCACCAGTTTGAGATTAGTGTCTTTCACGTGTTTTAGACACCTGTGTATTTATGGCCATGGCAATTTACTTTTGCATGGCAGTTTGTTCTTTTTAAATACATCTTTCCTCTTCCCTTATGAATTGTTCCGTAACTTCCTTCCTGAATGCATCAGTCTGTGTTGGAGAAGAATTTCCACGGTATGGATATGTCAGTGTGCATTCCAGGTTCTTGGTATGTCACCATCGTTCCCTCTCTATGAGGAGACTTCACAAAGTTTGCGCCAAATTTCATTATCTCTAAATTCTGTTTTTTCCCCCCCATAAACTTTGTGTGAAGCTGCTTGGTATATTGACTTCCTTCTTTTAAGTCACGACTTAGTTTTTCGTAGTATCTTAATTTGGTGATCCAGCCTACTGTTAATGAAAACCTGGTCTTGCCCCGGCGTCAATATTTTGGGAGGAAAGGTGTACACATTGAATGGCCGTTGGCAAATAACTCTCCAGAGTGACTAAACCATAGTGAATTCAAGGTCTCCTCCCCCTGGAGCGTCCCCAGGACTTAATATTAACAGTCTGTATGCTTTCTTGATCTTCCTGATGGAGAAGACAAGCTCTCTGAAGTATTCAGTGTACCTTGCTCCTGAATTTGAGCATATTTCTGTTAATTTATGGATTTGTTTTAGCGTGTGATTTTTTGCCTATTTACTTTTCCCCTTTTTTCTATGGTTCGTTTTCTTATGCTTGATATGATGCACATGCGTTTATGTATTACATGCTTTATTAATTTGTTGCACTGCTCCAAGTTGAATGCTATTTATTCTGGTCAATAATATTCCTCCCCTCCCATTTTTTCCTTTAATAGTATGATTTTAAATTGGAAATTTGAAATGAAACTTAGAGTCAAATCAGTCTTTTCTCTACAGTTAATGCCTTTTATCTTCTGGATAAGGAGGTCTTTCATTCCCTAAGGTCATGAAGGTGTTCTCTAAGATCATTTAACCTTAAAAGGTTATTTTTGTACATTTAGACTTCTAATTGAAATCTGGATGTGGGGGTGAAGCACTCATCCAATCAAGACAAATTTTACCTACCTCCGTAGACAACTAGTGTTCCAGGATTCCTACGGTGGTCTCCCGTCACCACTGATTTGGAACATTCCTGGGGTCACAAACCATATTATCACATGCGCTCTGGGTGCTGTCGCGGGCTATCTGCTAAGATCTGCTGAGCTTACTTTTCCAAGAGAAAAGTAGACTTTATTACTTGTTTGATTAAAAATTTATTTTAGATTTATAGAGAAATTGTGACATAACACCTCGAATTCCTTTATCGCCCTTTTCCTTTGTTGGTATCTCACATTGGCATTGCGCACGTGTTAAAATGGAGGGAGGGATGTGCAGACAGAGCTAATTAATTAAGTCCCATCGTGACATTGTTCTGTTCTCCGTCCCGACCAGGATTCCACATTACGTTTCGTTGTCAGGTCCCCTGGGGCTCCCCAGGGAGGTGACCTTCCTCGGCCAGCCCCGGTTTGTGGTGGTCGTGCCAGCGAGGGAGGAACATGGTTGAGGTGCTCGATTCGCCTGGTGTTTTTCTCACTGTTAAGCTGGGGTTCTACGATTCTGGAAGGAAAGACCAGGAGAGGGGATTCACCATCTATATCCCATCATGTGGACACAGACCATCAACCCCGACTGTGTGCTGACCTTGGTCATGGGGCTGAGGGCGTGTCCTGCAGGCCTCCCCTCTGTGTGCTTCCCACTATCTCCTCACTCACGCCTATACCGTGATCTTGGAAAGAGGCCTATGTCCAGTCCGACGGACCCCTATTGCGTTCCTTCATAGTACCTATCTTAGTTTAATTTATAAATTCATGAAGTGTGATTTTTACAAGCATCATATAATGTGAAATATAATATATAGAAAAACATATAAAACGTCTATAAGTAGTTTAAAAATTGCTTATAACTTCAAAATCCATATGTCTACCACTGGAGTCAAGAGGAGGCATGCCCTCGAATCTGTTGCCCTGAGAGAATCTTTAAACACCAAGACCAGACTCACTGCCAGCCGCTTGATTCCAACTCGGTCACCCGGTAGGTCTGGGTAGAACAGCCCCCTTGGGTGTTCGAAGGCTGTAACTCTGGACAGGAGTAGACAGTCTCATCTTTCTCCCTTGGAGCGGCTGGTGGTTTCAAACTGTGGACCTTGCGGTTAGCAGCCCAGCACGTAATGGCTACACCACTCGGGCTTCTGTCATCTTTAAATCTTAGACCAAAATATCCTGTAAAGCCACTTGTTATAAGCTCTGGTGGTACTGAATACCACAAACCAAAAATAATAACTTTATCAAGTTTTTGTTTTACTTTAGAATTATTTTATCATTGGTTATTTAGAAGTTTTAAAAATATCCAAATAGGATTTTGAAACACCCCAAGCCCTTTTACGATTGCTTTTCCCCCTAATTGCCTTGTGGTCAAGAAAGTTCATTTTCATCATTTTATTTTTTTTGAAATTTATTTAGACCTGCTTTCTGGCCAGATATAGAATCAATTTTAGAATGCTATAAAAGGAAAACCTAGTTGCAGTCATCGAATATACAGTTCTCATTTTATCATTAGGTCATGCTTGCTAATCAAGTTTTTCTAACATTCTGTTATGGCTTATTCTTTTAGTTACCAAGAAAGGGATTTTATAAAATCCAAAATCTTGATTTTGGACTTGTCTTGTAGCTCTGTTTTTGCTATATCTAGCTACATTGAGGGGTAAATAATTTAATTTTGTTGGCAAATTAAACCTCTAGTCCATTTTGTATTAAAGTACGTCTATATGCTTTTCGTGTTTTACACGTATCTTTTCTATTTCTTTAAACATTTCTGCATTTCTGTGTATTAGATGTAGCATGGAGCGCCTTTGGGTAGCAATTCCGACTCTGCTCAAGCTGGGAGTGTGTTAGATGTGATTAATATAATGACTTATTAGTACACACTGGCCTGCTAATCACAAGGTCAGCAATCTGCAGCTGTCAGCTGCTGCAGGGAGCAAGATTTGGTGCTTGACTTCCGTCAAGAGTGAGAACCACAGAAACACACGGGCAGTTCCGTGCCGACGTGCAGGGTGACTAGGAGCTGGGACACAGAGATGGCAGTGGGTTTGCACGAGGGCATTGCTCTGCCTTTTCTGGGCTTTTGGATTAATGAGGATTTTCTTTTCACCTCCTTCTCATTCCCCGTCTTGTCGTGTCCCAGTTGAACATCCTCATTCTGTTCTTGTGACATTTTTACTTGAATCTCGATTGACGAGGTCCAGTGTTCATGAAGCCCACCTGTCAGTCAGTGTGCTGCCTCGTGGTGGCTTGGGTGTGGCTGTGATGCCGGAGGCCGTGTCACTGGCATTTTAGATGCCAGCAAGGTGCCCATGTAGAGGAAGAAGCCGCTGGAAACCTTAAAGCCCAGCTTGGAGACATTGTCGGCTACGGAAGACCCGCTACGTGGAAGCAGAAGAGTGTCACGGGTAGTGTCAGGGATGGGCCCTGGGGACCGAAGGGCACTTTGCAATGTGACTGCGAATGAACTGCTCTGGTGGAGTGGCGTCGACTCTGGTGACGTGAGCGGGCTAAGGCTGTGGGAGTGGAGCCTTTGGAATCTGGATTTGCTGAGAGGGCAAAGAGGAAGGTCCTCAAGGAGATGGATTGGCAGCGTGGCCACGACAATGGGCCCAACACGGGAGCCACTGTGAGGAGGGCACAGGACTGGGCGGTGTGGCGTTCTGTTGTGCAGGGGCTCGCAACCAACTCAGAGCGCCTGGCACCAGTATTAATTAAGTCAGTACTCTCACCCGCATGCAGGCCAGTTCAAGGACCTTTTTGCCCATAAACTGCCCTCCCAGCTGAGGTACCATTCTGTCATGAAAGTGCTATCATGCTCTCTAGGACCAACAAGCATTTTTTTTAAGACTTTATTGGGGCTGATACAATTCTTTTCACAGTTCATACATATACATACATCAATTGTATAAAGCACATCTGTACAGTCTTTGCCCTGATCATTTTTTTTCTCTTTTCTTCTTTTACATTTTATTAGGGACTCAAACAACTCTTACCACAATCCATACATATACATACATCAATTGTATAAAGCACATCCATACATTCCCTGCCCCAATCATTCTCAAGGCATTTGCTCTCCACTTAAGCCCCTTGCATCAGGTCCTCTTTTTTTTTTTCTCCCCCTCCCTCCCCTTTCCCCCCTCCCTCATATGCCCTTGGTAATTTATACCTCGTTATTTTGTCATATCTTGCCCTATCCGGGGTCTCCCTTCCCCCCTTCTCTGCTGTCCCTCTCCCAGGGAAGAAGTCACATGTGGCTCCTTGTAATCAGTTCTCCCTTTCCAACCCACTCACCCTCCACTCTCCCAGCATTGTCCCTCACGCCCTTGGTCCTGAAGGTATCATCCACCCTGGATTCCCTGTACCTCCAACCCTCATATGTACCAGTGTACAGCCTCTGTCCTATCCAGCCCTGCAAGGTAGAATTCGGATCATGGTAGTTGGGGGGAGGAAGCATCCAGGATCTGGGGGAAAGCTGTGTTCTTCATCGATACTACCTCACACCCTAATTAACCCATCTCCTCTCCTAAGCCCCTCTATGAGGGGATCTCCATTGGCCGACACTTGGGCCTTGGGTCTCCACTCTGCACTTCCCCCTTCATTTAATATAATATATATATACACATACATATATACATATACACATATATACACATACATACACACACTTATATCTCTTTTTTTTTGCATGATGCCTTATATCTGGTCCCTTGGGCACCTCGTGATCGCACTGGCCGGTGTGCTTCTTCCATGTGGGCTTATTTGCTTCTGAGCGAGATGGCCGCTTGTTCACCTTCAAGCCTTTAAGACCCCAGACACTATCTCTTTTGATAGCCGGGCACCATCAGCTTTCTTCACCACATTTGCTTGTGCACCCATTTGTCTTCAGCGATCCTATCATGGAGGTGTGCAGTCAATGATATGATTTTTTGTTCTTTGATGCCTGGTAACTGATCCCTTTGGGACCACTCGATCACACAGGCTGGTGTGTTCTTCCATGTAGACTTTGTTGCTTCTGAGCTAGATGGCAGCTTGTTTATCTTCAAGCCTTTAAGACCCCAGTCACTATCTCTTTTGATAGCCGGGCACCATCAGCTTTCTTCACCACATTTACTTGTTCACCCACTTTGGCTCCAGCCGTTGTGTCGGGAGAGTGAGCATCATAGAGTTCCAATTTAATAAAAGAAGGTATTCATGCATAGAGGGAGTGTTTGAGTAGAGGCCCAAGGTCCTTCCGCCACCTTAATACTTGACCTATAAATATAGACACAAAGATCTATTTCCCCAACCTCCTATATATATTTGCATGTACATGTCTTTGTCTAGACCTCCATGAATGCCCTTTGACTCCTAGCTCTTTCCTCCATCTCCCTTGACCTTCCTCCTGCCCTACTACCATGCTTCATCGCCACCTGGGCTAGAGTATACCTCTTCTCTAAGCAACCTTACCCTTGATCATTTCCCCCCAGGCCTGCCACTCCCCCTTCTCTACCATTTGGGTCCCATGTTTTTCCCTTGTCCCTGGGTTTGTTAACACCACTTCTTTACCCCCCCTACCCCCCCACCCCAAGTCCCCCCGGAACATTTTTAGAATGTTTACCTAGGAGTCTGTTGCTGTCAGACGGACCCTCCTGTTGTACGGAAGCACCTTTATGTGCCTACGTGCTGGAAGGCATTTTCGCCAAGCACGGAATCGTAGGTTGGCAGGTATTTTGGCACAGAGAAGCAGCAATGAAAGGCCATCTACAGAGGGTCCCTGGTGATGCTGTAGGATATGCGCCGGGCTGCTAACCATAGGTTGGCACTCGCCGGGTGCTCCACGGGAGAAAAATGAGGCTGTCTGCGTCAATAAGAATGTACCGCCTCAGAAACCCCACGTGGGCTTATGATTAGTCAGAATCGGCTTGATGGCAGTGTGTGTGTGTGTGTACTAACGATTAGGTGCTTAGGTGGCACTAGCAGTTTGTCACCACCTTTTAACACAAAGCTTGGGGGTGCAAACCCATTCAACCACTCAGCGGAAGAAAGGCCCGTTGACCTGGAAAGATTACAGCCAAGAAATCCCAGGGAGCCATTTTCCTGGTTGACACTTGGCATCACCATGAGCCAGGGCCCACTCATCAGTAGCTCACAGTGGTAACTAACAATTTTGAGCATCTGCTCATGTGCTCACTCAGTTTTTTTGCCCATTTTAAAATTAGGTTATTTGTTGTCTTGTTTAGTCGTCTTCTCTCTGCCACCCAATTGATGCTGACTCATAGCGACCCTATATGACTGGGCAGAACTGCCCCTGTGAGTTTCTCCAACTGTGAGTCTTTAAGGGGGTAAAAAGCCCTGTCTTTCTCCCATGGAATGGCTAGTGGATTTGAACTGCTGATCTTGCAGAAGTCCAACCAGCAACCACTACGCTACCAGGGAGCTCTGTATTCTGGGGATTGAGCTCTTTATCACATAGATACTTTCCAAATAGGATCTTCATTCTACAGGTTGTCTCTACTTGGCTTAAAGTCCGTTGATGAACAATTAAAAAATTTATTCTTTGAGGTCCAACTTATCCATTTTGCCTTTCGTTCAAAGCTTATGCCTTCAGTGTCATCTGCAAGAACACATTGTCAAAAATAGTTCCTGAAGCGTTACCTCTGTTTTCTAAGGTTCTGTGGTGTAAGTCCTTATGTTTACACTTGATTTCTTGGAAGCTTATTTGTGCATGGGGCCGATGTGCTGGTGTCACACGAGTCTCCATCTGACCAGTCAAGCCTGGCCTCTGACCTTTCTCAGTCCGGTTCCATCTATTTCGCTGACTCGGCCTCGGACCTGTGAAGGTCATCCTTTTCAGAGTAGGTACTAGTGGTGGCCAGGCAACAGCTATTGTGGTCTTTTGATTTCTTTCACCAATGTTTTTGTTTTTTTAGGGTGATTTGGTGGGTTTTTTGTTTTTTTTAATTGTATAATTCATTTATACAGAGAAATCATTTGGAGTGATCTATTTACAATCTTTTCCAATTTTCATTTTCACTGGCCAAATATATTTCACATAATGGTCAACATTTGCTCGAACTGATTGGCATTATAAACCTGCCATGACACAGGGTTTGGGGCCTACCCTGTTTACCCCTTTTTAAAGACTATGATTCTCCCTCCTTTTTAAATACAAAGTATTATCAGTCAGATAGCATTCTGCAGTGAAGAGGTTCACCAGCCTTTTTCACTATCTTGTGAATAGGTCACCACCATTGATCTACTCTGTAAAGACTTCAAAACACCTCATTGCTTCTTTTCAGACGCAGTATTTGCTGGTTTTGCAAACCAAGGCAAATCAAGTTCACTTCCCCTCAAACCTTCTACAACTTACTACATCCCCTCAAGTTGTGCTTTACTATCGTTCACATTCTGGCACGACCAGACATTCTACTTTAACACAAAACTACTCTCTTTTCCCCTCTTTAAAACAAAACACAAAAACCTATATTACCAATCATCCTGTTTTCCCTCTTGCTTTTCAGCCCATGCTCAGTTCTTACGGTGGTTTTCGTTCAGTAGTCTAGAATATACTAAGTCATTTCATCTGCTTTCACCGCCCCAAAATGCTACACTTTAATCACTGTGATTTTCTTAATTGGCTCAAAAACAGTATGGCTTGGTTTCACTTGGTAAAGTTAATATGATTTAAAAATACATATATGTATATATATACACGCACACGTACACACATTTTAAATAGAAGAAAAATACTTTAAGAACATGTCGATTTAAAAGGGCATCAAGTAAAAAAATAAAAGCAAATAACTAAAAGCTACTTTATAATAAAAAAATTAAATACTCAGCAGGTTAAATGAATGAAAAATGAGGAATGTGCAGTGAGAAAACAAACTCATAGAAAGCATTCCAGTTGATAAAATTGAAAACCTATAAGGGTTTTATGGTTTGTTTTCCAAGGAAGTTACATCTCAGTATAAATTTTGAAATACTGCAAAATATATATTCCGTGTAAATTTTAGATGCAAGGTTTCTTAGAGAGACGCTGACCAAATTCCAGTATTTGAAAAAAATTCTAATTTTGGTCAAATAGTATAAGTAGCACAATTGATTGGTATTGCAAAGTCGTGATGAACCCAGAATAGGAAAAAAAAAACATTTTATGCATTATTCTTTTGACCAAAGATACCAGGCCTTCATGTGCTAAAGAAACCAAGAAAATTATATTCTTAAAAAACTGTAATTTTAGCTGCCATTAAAAAAAGAACGATAACAAAAACATGGAAAATATTAAATCGGGTGCAAAGTATCCCCTTCAACACTTCCACACTCACATTACAAGAAAAACAAAACCAACAACAAAAACCAACTGTACACATTTATAAATAAACAGCGTCCCCATCAGTGAATGCACAGTTTTCTTTACACCAAAGTCTCTTTCCGTTTGCCACTTAAGTGGGCCCTGTCCCTGGCTTTCCGGAAGCCAGCCTGCGTCCCGTTTGCTTTTGCACTCTTGCTCTCCTCGGCTGTCTGCACCCGACGCCCACATTCGGGAGCGTTCTCATCCACGGCTGCTTGGAGGGCAGTGGACACTGCTGAGGCCCTTCCCTGAGCCTGCCCCGTGGAGGCGGCCAGGCTGTTCTCACACGCTTCACTGAGCTCGGCAAACCCCTGAGCTCCGTGGGGCTGGCGGTCTCCTGGAAGGGGCCACGGCTGCTCGATGCAGTGGAACCACTGCTGCTTGTGGAACACGTCGTTGGCTTGGAGGGCATGAGACTGGCCTGGAGCGGGGTCTTGGAAGTGAACTCGGAAGATATTTTTAGCTTTATCTGAGTTGCTGAAAGCCCCTCGGAAGGACCCGCCCATCCTCACCTCTCCATCCTGCCGGTCTTGCAGCACCAGCTCCTGCACAGGGATCAGCTGCCGGTAAACCTGGTAAGAGTGGCACTCATTCCTCGTAACAGGCCGAGTCACAACCAAGATGTCTTGAAACAGGAAAATGTACAGCTTATGTCCATGTTTATTCTTCAGTGCCCCAATGCAAAGCAATACTTTACTTCACTTCTAGGATCCTTCAGCTTTTCATCGAGATATTCCAGTGTGTCAATGTCATCTGGCGTTCTGATTCACCTTTCTTCAAGTTGATATCAGAGAGAACTCCTTGGATTATCAGTACAGCTTCTCCCAGAAGCTGAACATCAGGGTGGTCTTTGGGAGTATGTCTAAGAATTTCTTTGATCAGTAAAGGGTATTTGACCAGGCGACTTCGAGGAATCTTAGAAGCTCCAGAAATCTAGTTTCCGACTGAAAGGAGACTCAAGACATCGCTGGAGAAAGTCTTGGACTCGCGGATCTTGTTTCTTTTGGTCGAGGAGGGCTTTCTCTGCGAGCTGGTTACTACTGTAGACTTTGTCGGCATTCAAGCCTGGCAACCAGTTCACAAGGACGTGACCAATCTGTTCCACTGTTCCATCGGGCTTGGTTGCTTCTCCTATTCTTGCCAACAAATCTTCATGCAGAGGTATGTAAGCATCCAAATCACCAAATATATGTGTGAGTTCCTCTTCTGACATAATCGGCAGCTTTAACATGGGGTCATGGTAGGCCTTTCTTGCGAGTTTGAGATTCTCAATTAAATCCTGTTCACCTCGGGACATTTCCTATATTGCCTCCTGGTGCTTGATTTCTTTGGTAGTTAAAGACTCCTTCGTGTTGACGTCTAGCATCTCGGACCAGAGGACTCCTTTTGGTGGGTGTTGGGACTGTTGACCTGCTGAATGACTTCTGGGCAGAAGCCGGGGATCTGCTGTCACCACGAAGTATAAATGACTGTATTGTTTGACCAAAGCGCCTGACTGCTCCATTTATTACAGGAGAGATTAAGTTTGCCAAGGATGAGACCCGAGATAGAGATCGGACTCTTTTATTGCTTGACTCCTCTTGTTCTCAGAAGGACTGATTGTTACCATCGAGGACTCGAATGGTCCTTTTAATCGGCAGAAGACCTCCAACCTCATCATACACCACCATGCTTCAGCAGGTGTGCAAGTGACCCACACGGCGCCCGCCCCTGACCCGGCTCGCGACGGCACCCCGGCTTTCCTGCGGAGCGCTCAGCCCCCCCGGTGGCCATCTGCCCCGTCTCCTGTCCGCGCTTCAGCTAACCGCATCTTCACCAATGTTTTTTAGTACTGTCCAGTGTGCAAGTTATTTTTTTTATCTCATTGATACTTTCTTCTTTTAGATCTGGGGTCCACACATTTTTTAAACAGGGGGCCAGTTCACTGTCCCTCAGACCCATTGGAGGGTTGGACTATAGTTTTTAAAAGAACTATGAACAAATCCCTATGCACACTGCAACTATCTTATTTTGAAGTAAAAAAACAAACGGGGCAAAAACACCCGTTGGGCTGGATAAATGTTCTCTGCGGGCTGCATGTGGCCCATGGGCTGCAGGGTCTTGTAAATGCATTCTTTTAAAAACAACAAAAACAAAAAACCCTTTCAGATTGCTCATTGTATGTGTGTAGGAACTCAACTGGTTTTTTATGTTGACCTGTAGATCGCAATCTTGATGAATTACTCTACTAGCTTACAAGCTTTTTAGGGATCTTCTTTTGGGGTTTTCTATATATGCGGCCATGTCTCATACTGTACCGGTTGAGCTAGCCGGGTGTAGAGGGCTACGTGCTAGACTGTAAACTGCCAATGGGTCCATGGGTGCACGATGAGGCTCTCCACCCCCATCACGGTGGACCGTCTTGGAGCCCACCAGGCCTTCCTGCTCTGCCGTGTAGGCTGGATCTGAGTTGGTACCGGCACGATGTCAGCGAGCGAATATGGTTATGTCATCGGTGACAAGGCGTAGTTGCCTTCCCCGTCCTGATCGGTTTCCTGTCATAATTGTACTGGATACCCTTGTTGTTTTTCTCTCCTGATTGCCGAGCGCTGACTTGCGGCACAGTACAGACTAGCCGCGTTGGAAACCCGCATGTGCGTCTTATTTTCCGGTCCCAGTGGGAAACTTGTAGTGTTTCACCTCTGAGGACCTTGTTCTTTTGGGATTTTCATCATTGTCACTTACTTTCCTGAGGAATTTCCCGTCTAGTCCTCATTTTCCAAGTGTTTTATTATGAAAGCGTGTTGGTTTTGCCAAATGCCTTTTCTGTATCAATTGTGATGATCATGGAGTTCTCTGCTTTGGTTCTTTTAATGTGGTTGATTATATTGGTTGCTTTTCTTAGGATGACCCACCCTTGCGTTCCTGGGATAAGCTCCTGTTTGCCATGGTATACATATGATCCCTTTAATATGTGGATGCATTCCATTTTGGATGCCGTTACTATTTTGTTGAGGAATTTTGTATCTCTGTCATAAAATATTGGTCTGCAATTTTCTTTTCTCAAAAAATTTTTTTCTGTTGTGGGTTTTTTTTTTTTGAGTGGGCAGGGTGGTGGTGGGTTATCAGGATAATACTAGCTTCATTGAGTGAGTTAGGAAGTTCTCCCTCTTCTGTTTTTTTAAGAATTTGAAAAGTAATTCCTTTTGAAATGTTCGGTAGAAGTCACTGGTGAACTTTCCAGTGTTGGGAGGTTTCTTATTACTAACAGAATTCTCTTCATTCTTAGTCTATTGAGATGTTCTCTATCTAGTTGGCGGCACAGCAGGTTACGCATTGGGCTGCTAAGCTAACTACAAGGTGAGCAGTTTGAAACCACCAACGGCGGGAAGGGGGAGAGAGAAATGAGGCTTCCCGCTCCTGTAGAGAGTTACATACAGTCTTGAAAACCCAGTGGCAGGCAGTTCTACTCTGTGCTTTCAGACCGCCAAGTCGGAATCGACTCCGTGACTGAGTTTGGAGTTGAGTCCCCCGGGATAACAGGTCTAAAGTAGGTGAGACAAATTCTTGCCAGCCTCGCTTCTAAGGAGCATAATTTAGGTGTTTTCTTTGTGATCACAGTGGGATTACATTTAACATTCTAAGTCTATAAGAACCGTGCTGAAATAGATACTGTCTCCAATAACGTGTACAAACTCTACACCCATACTGCTCCTCCCTTCTCCATTATATCATTGTTATCACAAAGTACAGCTTTATACATGAAATTTTAAAATGCAGTTTTCACTTTGAATCATGTAGGGCATAGGAACCAAGGCTGCAAAGCCCAATCTCACAACACTAGGTCTCATACTTACTTGTTAAATGCATTTTCCACAGCTCCCTCCTCTTTCCTGGATACAGATGTATGTCCTTTCTTTCCCAGCGGAAGAATTCTTTTTAGTATTTCCTTTAGGGAAGAACTTGTGGTCATAGTTTCCTTAACTTCTTCTGTTTATCAGAAATCTTAATTCTGTCCTAATTTTAAATTTCATTATTATTTTTAATTTTAAGAATTTTATTGAGGGCTCTTACAGCTCTTGTAACAACCCATACATCAATTATATCAAGCACATTTGTACATATGTTGCTATTATTTTTCTAGACATTTGTATTCTATGGAGCCCTTGGTATCAGCTCCTCTTGTTTCCCTTTCTCCCTCACTGCCCTAATTTTTAAAGGATAATTTTTTCCTTGACAATACAGTTCTAAGTTTGTAGTTCTTTTCTTTCAGTGCTTCAAGTATACTATCACACTGCCTTTCAGGCTTCAAGGTTTTAAAGGATTTCTTGTATGTAATTTGCTTCAGCCCCTACCGATCCCCCGCTTCTCTCTTTAGCCTTAGTTTTGGAGCGTTTGCTTATATTCTGCCTCAGTGTGCATCTTCTTGGCTTTATCATACTTTGAGTTTGCTGAGCTCTCTGGAAAAATAATTTCGATAATTTCAAATTTGATAATTTCAGTGGCAACGTATTTAGTTTCACAGGTTCTTTCTTCTGTCCTGAACGTGGTCGCTGGAGCACTCTGATCCCCACAAACCGCAGTTGGACCTAGCTCTCAGACTTACTGCGGAGGAGTCCGTTGTGACTCAGAGTCCCCAAAGCACCGAGTAGAACTGCCCCTTTGGGTTCCCAAGACTAAATCTTTACAGACACAGCCCCATCTTTCTCCCTTGGGACGGCTGGGGGTTTGAACTGCTGACCTGGTGGGTTAGCAACCAGGATATAATCCCATTTAGGAAAAGGATTGTCTCTGTCCTGGCAATGAAGCCATGGAAAGGTAAAGTGTGTCCTAAACTCAACTGCGCCTTGAGATAGGAAAAGGGCAGGTTAGACGTGGGAGGACGGCTAAGGGAAGAAAGGTAGGTGCTGAACCTAGCCGCCACAGGGCCGGTGACAGGCCTCTCGGCCGGCCGTGCTGCGGGGAGCCTTCCCCGCGGCCTCGTAAACGGTAAATGGTGGGGAAATGGATCTTTTATTCTTCAAAGCCGCCCACTTTAAGTGTTTCCCTTGTAGTCGGCATTAGCAAACCAAGGCATCCTAAAGAATCTCCTTTTTGTTACTGTATCCCACTTTATTAATTCTACTTGGTTCGCTCCACCTCTCCCCGCTTTTAAATTGTTTTGTTTTCTTTTAAAAACAACAACAGTAAGCTATTGAAAAGTGGTCATTTTTCTAATTTCCTTTAGGTCTTTGAGTGTTCCATTTATGTTTAAAGTATTGTCCGTGATCTGCATGGGTTCTAACACTTCATTAAAATATATTTTTTAAACATTTGCTTTCTACTTGGGCCCTTAATATCGGCTGCTCATTTTCCCCCTCCCTTCCCACTCCCCCTTCCTCATGAACCCTTCATCATTCATAAATTATTACTATTTTGTCATATATTGCACTGTCCAACGTCTCCCCCACCCTCTTCTCTGCTGTCCCTCCCCCAGGGAGGAGGTTGTATGTAGATTCTTGTAATCTGTTCCCCCTTTCCACCCCACCTTCTCTCAACCCTCCAGACATCGCCACTCTCACTACTGGTCCTGAAGGAGTCATCTGTCCTGGATTCCCTGTGTTTCCAGTTCCTATCTGTACCAGTGTACAGCCTCTGGTCTAGCCAGATTTGTAAGGTAGAATTGGGATCATGATAGTGGGGGCGGGGGGAGGAAGTATTTAAGAACGAGAGGAAAGTTATATGTTTCATCGTTGCTACCCTGCACCCTGACTGGCTTGTCTCCTCCCCGCAACCCTTCAGTAAGGGGGTGTCCGGTTGGCTACCGATGGGCTTTGCGTGTGACTTCACTTTGTTCTTTGGCCTGAACCACCCTTTCTAGTCTCTATGATGGTTTTCGGTTGTTGTTGAAATCGGGCATTCCGATATTTTCAATGTCAGCTCTGAGACTCGGAGTCTCTCCCTCCTCGAGGGCTGGTAAACTTTGTCAGTTGTTGAAGGCTGTGACATCTCATCTGCTTATGTGGACCATGAGCCCTCAGTTCCCCGAGCCTGTGCCTGGCTAGTGCTTTGAAAAACAGTTCCTTGTGCTTACAGAGCATGGAGGAACCCGGTCTTGTAACTTGGCACAGCAGTGCGGTCTCCCCTGGGGTCTGCCTTCAGTACTGAGGCTTGATGGGATCAGCCCAGAGGGAAAGGTATTTTCTGTGGGTGCACTTTGCCCTGGTGGTTTCCTCGGATCCTGTGTGTACACTGTGCTGTTTCAAATCACTACTCTCTGAAAGGCATTCTCATTTCTGTTGCTCCTTTAACTTTCATGCATTGATTCTCTGCTCCTGTCACGCTATTCCCACGTGGGTCAGGAAAGTCGCAGCCTTCATGCTTCACGACCTCTTCCCCTCCACAACCTGCCCTGAGGCCAGAGGCAGGCAAAACGGAGGGGAGTGCTCCGCTCCGACCTGCAGGCGGCCCCAGACCCACCTGGACAGAAACATATAATAACCTTCTAGCAAAGGGTGCTCTGCCCCCATGCGCACGGTGCTGCCACTGAGCCGGGGACGGAAGGGGTGCAGGTGGCCTACCATTGCCAATGCTGCCCTTCCGTGTA
Source organism: Tenrec ecaudatus (assembly GCF_050624435.1). Classification (NCBI taxonomy): domain Eukaryota; kingdom Metazoa; phylum Chordata; class Mammalia; order Afrosoricida; family Tenrecidae; genus Tenrec; species Tenrec ecaudatus. The sequence continues at coordinate 180,835,312 of NC_134534.1, forward strand.
CTGAGCATCTGCTTGGTGGCGCTCTCCCTCCGGTTGCTCTTCAGACTTGAGTCCCTTGATTTGGGGTGGTTTTCTTTGGCGCCCCTGTCAGGGGTGGGCGTGTGGAATGCTTTTCTGGGAAGTCCACTTGACTAGCCCTTTCCAAGCTGCGACATTCTGGAAAAATTGCCCCTGTAAGTATTTGGAAAGGAACCTTCTTCTATCAAATGTCTCTTAGATGGGATTTTTATAACCCTTTGGATGTGATCAGATGATTAGAGATAGTCTTTCAGGATCCAGTAGATTCCTTTTGTTTAAAATCATAACCCAGGCGGTTTATCACTCCTAGTTGGATAATTTCTCATTTCTCAGTGGATTTTCAATGCCATTTTATACTTAATTCTTTATGTGTACTGGGTCTGTTTCTGCATAATCTAGGCAGATTTCACGGGACAGTTGTTTTTCCTTCCAGAATTACCCGGGATGGTTGTGGACTTTGTTGCAAACAAAATTTTGGTTGGATTAGGGAGGACTAAGAGTCAAAAGACTTGGGGGACATGTAGCTTGGCTGTTTGTATACTATTTGTGACATATCTATTTATTTTTTTAGATTAAAATAAATTCATGTTACAGCTGAGACCACTCTTTGTTAAAAACGTATGTGCAAAAATACCACAGTCATTAAATTGGGCAAGCTCGCTGCCATCCAGTGAGCTCCTAGGGGCGGGGGTGGGGTGATAAGAGGGTTTCTAACTATTAATAACTAATCTGAGTTTTTATACGTAGTTTTTGATAGCGTGAGGTTTCTTAGGAGTGAACAGATTGGAGCCAATATGAAGGATATTGCATGAAAATGCTTGAAAAGAGTAAGATGTAACTATCTTTTATTTATTTATTTTTTAAAAATCATTTTATTGGGGGCTCATACAACTCTTATCAGAATCCATACATACATCAATTTTGTAAAGTACATTTGTATTTTTGTTACCCTCATCATGATCTGCTGAACTTTTAAAAAATTTCTTTTTCTTTTTAAAAATTTTTTTTACATTTTATTAGGGGCTCATACAACTCTTATCACAATCCATACTTACACATACATCAATTGTGTAAAGCACATCCGTACATTCTTTGCCCTAATCATTTTCAAAGCATTTGCTCTATACTTAAGCCCTTTGCATCAGGTCCTCTTTTTTTTCCCCTCCCTCCCCGCTCCCCCCTCCCTCACGATTGTAGCTATCTTTTAAATGCTTCTTGGAGCCTTTAATCCTTATGAATGAAAGAGGGTACGATAGCCGTGATTACAGACCCTGTTGAGATGGGGTCAACTACGCGCTAGGTATTGTTTGAAATTCTTTCATCAGTGTGTGTGTGTGTGTGTGTGTGTGTGCGTGTGTGCATGTGTGTATGTACAGCCATTGCCATGGTGCCGATTTGGACTTGGAGCCACCCTGCAGGACGGAGCAGAACTGCTCCCTAGGATTTCTGAGATGGTCACTCTCTATGGGAGCAGCCAGCCTCATTTCTCTTCTGCACTGGAACAAAGGGGGCGTAAATTAGGCGGACAGTACTCATCCTTTATCCCCTCTTGATTACTATAACATTCCAGTGAGAAACTGCCTCTGTCTACACTGTATCATTCTGTACGACCAATAGGGTGCCTTTTTCTTACTGTGTTTCTTTTGCTATTATTCCCCTTTCTGACTCAGATAGCACCCGTCAAGTCATTTATCACTTAATCTACCCAGCCTTGGCCTTGGTAAGAAGGTGCGTTTAAGATTTTAGGATGTTGTGCTTTACTGGAAATTGAAGTTCTGGCAGACTGTTCATCTAGCTCTCACCACATGATTTAGTAGGCTGAACTTTTAAATATGCTGTAAATACTGCAGTAAAGTAAAATCATTCCGACAGCAGTGTTAAGTAGCATAAAGCAGATAAAATGCTTTAACTTTTACAGCCAACTGCCCTAGCTCGCAAGTTCGGTGTCTGACGACACGCAGTCATTTTTTGGTTAAAAGGTGGCAGCAGGCCATCCTTCTTGAGTTCTAGAGCAGTTTTCATTTTGTTATGGCTTTAGCTTTGGGTGTGTTTACTGCTAAAGCTAAAATACTTCCTTTGGTGGAGAGACTGCTCTGTGCCGGCCTACAGATTCCTGATGCAGGATTTTCTCAATAGTGAAAACCTTTTCCAAGCTTAAGAGAAGACTTCTGAATGTGAAAAGTTATATCCTGGCATATGTTCTGACTCTGGTGGCTAGCTCTAACTTCACAGACTTAACGGTGATTGCACACACCCTTATTAAGCAAATTCGTAATGCTACAGTTATCAAAATGGTTTTGGGCATGTTACTAAAGCTCTGCTTGTGCAATTCCTAAATGCATCATGCGAAGTTCAGGCATGGTATTAGGACAAGTGTGCCTCCATCGTGGATTTTACTGAAGTATTTTGTACTTTGGGAAATAAAATAGATTTTAAATGAGAAAAATTGAGACCTGTTATGAATGGCACCGAATAGTGCTGATTATTTTACCTTTGACAAAGTGGAAAATTTAAAGCTTGGTGTATCCCATTTTAATAATATAATAAAATTTTATCGTGTTGTTCTGGGCATAGATATATGTTCTCTAGTGTTTATTAGCCCTTGGTTATAGTAAAACATTTTGGTCCCTTGCCTGACTATACCATACCAAATGCAAGTAACCCAAACGAAAGGTAAAAAAGAAGCATCATTTGTTCCTTTTTCTCAGTTCTCTTTCTATACGATTTGCAAACATCCCACGTTGCCCATGCTGTCTAATGTAATTGACCACAGGAACATCTTTTTTCTCATTTAACATAGGTTTATAGCTTCCCCAGGCTTGTGCTCATCAAGGAGCTCCGAGGGCTATGACAAGAATGGTGATATTAAATTTCCCTAGACTCACAGTAAATGTTTCCACTCTGATGTCAGGAATGCTGAGCATCTGGAATCTGCAGGCAGAGCGGATTGTTCACGGCGGGAGCACTTTCATCAGATTCTGAGCCGTTTCTTCTCGGAGGAACCCCTGTTTTCTGTAGAATAGTCTGTTTTTACAGAAGCAGTCTGGAACTGGAAAAGTTTCCTCTTGTCTGTATGCTTCTGACCTTTGGAGTGCTTCACGTTTCAGAGATGTTACTGTTTGGGGACTCGTACCACAGTGCAGTGTTAGTTTTATCCCCTTTGTTTTCATAATAATTAGTTACAGTTGTCTTGATGTAATGATAAAAAAAATCTAAAGCAGTTCCTAGTTATTGATCAACTTGGAAGAAGCGAGTTTAGTGTTGTTATTGAGTTCTAGTTCAACGGCATGTGTGCAGAATAGAACTGCTTGGTGGCGTTTTCAAAGTCGTGACCTGTCACTGTGACCCACACTGTCAGGAGTGGCTTTGAACTGCCAGTCTTTCAGCCCATAGTTCAGCACTTCACCTGCGGTGCCACCTGGGACGCCTATACTTTATGTAGGTGAACCTCTGATTGTATTTTGTTATCTTTTCCTTTGAATTTTTGGGATCTCTACAATACGCATGCTGAAGTCCCAATTTTATGGCATGGGTGTATTCCCAAATTGCCTGTGAGGCTGGAGGGAAGGAATAGGTGAAATTCTTTGTTAGCATAGCTAAAATTATTCACTACTCAGGAATTGAGACTCTGACTAAGCCTAGATTATGCTTGGTATTTAAAAATAAATATATTGGCACTTGGTATTGGTATAATACACTTTTACGATATATATTTTCGTAAAAGACATTTCACTTTAATAGACTGCTGGACTGTGTTGGTGGTTTTAATTTTGCTTACCGTGTATACTCATGTATAATCTGAATTTTTCAGCACTTGGTTGTTATTCGGGTTGGCTTATACTCGAGTATATGCGATAGTTCCTGGTGTTTGGAGGAAGTGTCCACTGACATTAGGTCACAGTAGTGCAGCCGGCGAGATCATCACCTCCTCTGTGGGCTGTTTTCTTTCATTAGAAAGCTCTGTGTTGTCTTTCTGATGTCTGAATGTTCTGTGGAGTCTTGCTGTTAGGCGCCGTGGAATTGATTCTGACTCATGGTGGACCCTGTGTCCAATGGAACCGAAACGGTTCTGTGCCATCCTCACCCCTGTGATGTTTGAGTTCATTGTTGGATACTCAGTGTGTGTTTCAGTGAATGGAAAATGAATGGAAAATGGAAGCATTCTCCTCCTCAGTTGGGTATTAGTCCATCAGTCTGTCTCGTCTGTCTCAGCTGATGTTCCATCACCCACTAGCCTAACACGGAACAGATGGCGCCCCCAAACCTTCTGCGCACCACTTGGTCATAGGCGTGCACACACACGTGGCTTTCCAGTTGTGTGACTAGTCTGTGTCATGCTGACTCTTTGGTCCAAAGATGGATTTTTCTGGTATTAAATCACATGGTTCCATATTGTAGCATTCCCTACACATACACACACACACACACACACACACACACACACAATCACATGGTTCCATATTGTAGCATTCCCTCCCAACACACACACACACACAAAAAATCACATGGTTCCATATTGTAGCATTCCCTCCCAACACACACACACACACACACACACACACACCATGCTTCAACACACACACACACACACACACACACACACACACACACACACACACCATGCTTCCCAGGTTCCCCCTTTCTTATGGTGACACCTCAGTGAAACCAGAGACCCACCTCTCTGTCATGCTGCCTTAATTGCTCTCTGCTCAGCACAGTAGTCTGACCCTCCGCCAACCTCTCATGCACACACCGCCTTTCCTACACCTTCCCGTCCATGCCGACTCGTAGTGAGCTGCCCCTGCCCATTTCCAAGACTTTCAGTCTTTTATAGGAGTAGACAGCCTCCTCTTTCTCCCGAGAGGCAGCAGGTGGGTTTAAATGGTTGACCTTGTGGTTAGCACCTAGTGCTTGGCCACTTCATGACCCGGCTTCTTTAAATTGCATCACACACGATTGTGTTCATCTAGGCTGCCAGTCTGCATCTGCAGCTCAGGATCCTCTTCACTGTGATTTAGGAGAACCATGGTCACAGTGCACAAAGGACCGAGGGCAGTGGGGCGGGTTCCTGACCTCTATGCATCCCCAGGGGAAAAAGAATCAAGATCAACATCAAGTCTGGGACACAGAGGTCCAACATGCCTTCCATCCCAACCTTCTTACCAGTTCTGACCCTCCCCTCCCCCACCCCTTTCTTCCCAGGGCGCTCTTCTGCACTGCTGATTGGATAATTTCTTGCAATGATCATGGAAAACGCACTGACCCCACTCATCACTGTGACTCTGGGCTTATTTAGGGAAATAACAGGATCGGGGTCAGGAATCATTTGGAATACGGCTCCTTGGTTAGGACAGCTCTTTGGTTGTCCCCACACATACGCCTCTCCCTTAGCCCCCGGGCATCTCAGGCACATGTCACAACACTCTGGAGTGCCTCTGGTCAGTCCCCAGGGACACACCATTCTGCCAGGAGGCCTCCTGCCCAGAGCCACTCTGTTCTCTTGCTCAGTGGACAGGGAATCCCACTGTGCCGTCTTGTGCTGGACTCGTGGTTCTGCGGCTACCATGTGTCTGCCGCTGTTTCTTGCCACCCCACACTACCTCTAATGTGACAGCTCTGTCTCTTGCGTCTAGGACAGCGGTTCTTAACCTTTGGGTTGTGACCCACAGGGGTCACCCAGTTCATCACAGTCGCAAAATGACAGTGATGAAATAGCAACGGAAATAATTTTATGGCTGGGGGTCACCACCACATGAGGAACTGTTTGAAAGGGTCGTGGCATGAGCAAGGCTGAGAACCACTGGGCTAGGAGGTTCTCACCGCAAGAACCCTGGGTCCAAAGGCTGCACTCTGCTCCTGGCTCTTCAATCCTGGTGGTAGTGAGGCGCCCGCCTGACCACTTCCAAGATGGCGCTATCGGGATAGACAACGATTTATCGCCTCCTTGGGTTTACTTGCAAGCTTCCGCTCTGTGGGGTGTCCTGTGCCTGGCTTGCATTGTCCCGTGCTCTCGAATTCCCCGGGCGGGTCCCGAGGAACTCATTCACGCAGTCCCACCGGGCATTTGGTGAGAGTTACAAAACCCCGGTGAGAAAGGTCATGTAACAGTGATCCGTCACATTGCACGTACTTTGTCTCCTTACTTCTCTCAAGGGGTTTCCACCCTCACACAAGCAATCGGGCAAGTTAGAGATGTTTATTTTTCCCTTAGCCTAGAATTGCTTTTGATGTAATCCAGGTGTTCTGTCCGTCTTACAGTCTTGAAGAGGGAAAGATGTTTGTTTGTTTGACATGTTTAGCAACTCTGGTAATCCGCTAGTGTTTTCACAGAGCATTTTCACTTTATTCTCATCTGCCTGGGAAGCAAATCTATTTCCCGAGTTATTTTTTCCTCTCTCCATTACATCCTGATTTTCCCCTTCCCCATCTTAATGACTCAGAGGTGGTTCTTATAACAAAGATCCATTTTAGTAAAGTCTCAATGGTAAATCCCTTTAACGTATTTTTGGAAAAAGTTATTGATGTCATTTTTCCCCGACTTCAGAGTATGGTGTCAATTTTTTTTAAGCTGCTCTGTGTTCTCAGTGAAGTGTCCTTATAAGTTGAAGAGTCTAGAATGATTTTTTATTCTTCTACAACTAATAAATAATACATTTCAAGTCAAAGAGGAAACTCAAAATCAAAATAATTTGATGGCTTAAACTGCCAACAGACATCCTTGACAGTTCTCTGATAAATGTTAGTCATACTTACAAGTCTGCATGAACAAATACTCAGAAGGTTCAAAAGCAAGATGTGACTTCAGAATAATTACACCTCTTGAAAATGTAATTGCTTGCTGTTTCCCACAATCTCGGAACACAGCCAGGAATCCCAAAGCTTTCATTTAGCCAATCGAATGAGGAGAACACGGTTTACAAGGACAAAGTTGATCCTGTATCTGTTTGAATCGTGCCCGTCTTTTAAGTCAAGAGCTAGAAGCTCAGAGCTGCAGAGGGATGGGCCATTGAAGGGAGGTCGGTGGCAGTGAGGATTGCTCTCCGTATGACAAGCGCCTCTTGAGCCTCTTCACACTCATCACCTGCGCGTACAGGACAGAGCGCAGTTGCTCACGAGGTTCCCACGGCCAGCATCGGTACAGGGCCACATCCCCAGGGCTTTCCTCTCACCGAGTGAGTGGTGGGTTCAAACGGCCCACCTTTTGCTTGGCAGCCAAATGCGTATTGACCATTGGGCCTCCCTAAGGTGACACTCACTGCCATCAAGTCCCTTCTGCCATCAAGACTTCATGTGCCTCTCGGACAGGAGAGAACTGGCCCTGGGAGTTTCCAAAATGGTTTATGGAAGCAGAGTGCCTCCTCTTTGTACCATGGAGTGCACGCTGGGGGTTCAAGCCACGACCGTGAACCTAGCAGCTCAGCTGGGAACCACTGTGCCCCCGGGTTCCTCTGGAGCGCCAGTTCTCAACCTGAAGGTCGCGACCTTTCACTGGGGCCACCGATTCATAACAGTAGAAACATGGTAGGTATGAAGTAGCGACGAAAATACGATTATGGTTGGGGGGTCACCACCACATGACTGTCTTAACGGGTCGCGGCACGAGGAAGGTTGAGAGCCGTTGGGCTAAGGCAACACTGGCATGCAATCTCCAGTCTTCCCTGTATTATGTCTAAGACTAGCAGCCTGGAGAAAACTTCACAGTTACTGCAGTAAAGGATTAATGCCATTTTTCTTTATCCTTTGAGGCACCTGTTCCTATTTTAGGACAGGGACCGAAGGTGAACCCCAAACTAGTTCTACAGGATGTCGCCTAGCCGACGACACGTGATGGGTTCTCGGGAGTCTCAGTTGAGCTGGTGCAGGCGGGGCTCGGTGGAGCGTTGGCTACAATTACACACGCCACCACAGTCAGTAGCTCCTTTAAGAACACTATCGACATCACCAACACGACATTTTTCTCCCCGCCGCCCAGGAGACACCATCATGTTCCCAGCTCTCTAGCTTGTTTGCCTACTACGTGGGTCCCTCACGGACCATCTTTATTGCCTTGTGTGACGTCCCCCATGAGGACCCAGAAAGTGCTCTAGGAGGATCAACTTTCATTGAAAAGCAACAGAGAGTGGCTTTGTTGGTGGGAATGTGCAGGATCTACATGTGCGGTCAGTTCAGCGTCGTGGCTTCCACCCTTCAGGTTGTGCGGCCATCTCCACCATCTGTACGCGCGTGCTTCCTTTTCTGGGAGCCTCACCTTTACCCGCCCCCCTGTGTTTCCTGTCTCTACTGCCGTCAACCTGATTCCACGGCACAGCTCGATCTAGAGCACAGTGCCCCAAGCAGAGACCCACTTGTGTTAGTGAAGCTAATCTATTGTTTGGTTTTACGAGTTCAGCGGAGATTTTTGGCAATAGTTTCAGGGGGCTCCGCCAGCCTCCATGGCTCTAGAAAGTCCTGAGTCCAGGAGAATTTCAGGATCTTTTCTGTGCCTCTTCCCACTCCCTTGATCGGGGATTCCTGACACAGAAGCTTAGGTCAGAACATTCTGTAGTGGTGGCGGGACACCAGCTAGCTCTGCCTTCGTAGCAAAGGAGGCAGTTCACCACAGTCCCTCTCCCCCTGTACACCTGAGTGCCCTGCTTGCTTGGGGGCACCAGGTGAATAGAGACCCATCGTTGTGACATGGATGGCCTCCGGCCTGTTTTTCAAGACACTAGCTATTACCAGCAGCAAACCAGGAGGTAGAGCAGAAGCATTAGGTGTGTTCATTAGCTGCTTCACCAAGACTTCCCAGAAACTGTGACCCAAACCTCTAAACTAAGGAACCAGATCCCATGAGGGTCTATGTTTGTGGATAAACAGCCTTAGGAGCTGTTTTTCTTTAAAAAAAATTTCAGTTATTGCTGTAAATATACCTGCTACACAGTTTTGCCCACCAGCTTTTGACAAGTGTGCAATTTCCAGCAATTACAATAACCTTCTATCTACCCTTACTCTGAGTGCACTTTTCCATCACTGTTAATCCCCCTTGCCTCCCCCCCTTCCCTGCTTCCTCTTGTCCCCTGGGTGCCACTAGTGAGCTGGGTCTCCGTCCATTTGTCTTCCTTATATAAATAAAGTCACACGGTATGTATTCTTTCATGATGGACATATTAGGTCCATGATAATGTTGTCAAGTTCAGTCCACACTATAGCATCCATGAAGACTTCATGTCTCCTGCTGGCTGAGTAGTATTCCATTGTACGTATGCACCATATTTTTAAGCATACAGTTTTAATTGGTTTCTTGATGCTTAGCATTTAAGGTGGAATCTATTTCTATTTAAAAGGCACTCACATATGTTCTGTAGCAGAGTGAGGCCTCCTAAGGTTTACGAAAACTCATTTAATTCTTTTAACAGCCCCATAACACGTGACAGTGTGCTTCCATACAGATTACAGCCTGGGACATCTGAGGGGCTGGTCTACTGTCCTATAAGACACCATGAATTTCTATGGCACAATCGTGGGTTTTGGTTAACCTATGAAGCATAGCTCTGTAAGTCAAAGGTTTCGTTAGTCGTGCTAAGAATTGCTACTAGTAATAATTACTAGGGTGTTTTGTGCTTTTTTTTTTTTAGGAATCTTTGTCAGTGGTAGGAATGGTACATTAAAGATGCAGAGAATAGAAATAGGTGTTCTTTTTAATAACCAATTCCATTAGGCAAGGTGAAAATCGACGAGAGTCTGACCAAGGCAGTTGAACGTGCTGTCAGATTTTTCTGGTGGCTGGAGTCATAAGGTGACTCAAGATTATGCTTTCTAACGAGCTTCTCGCCTGGAAGGATGTGTCCTTTTCCCCGTTGACCGTGAACAAGCTCTGTCCCATGTGGAAAGGGAACCCCGGTCTTGTGGGGAGGACGCGTGCTTCCAGCGGTTTCCTGCTAGGTGTTCTTGTCAGCTCTTGCCTTTCTTTAGTCTCTGTACCGCTTCATCGATCACCCCTGTTGCAGCGAGCGCTTAGTCCCGTCACGCTCTCCGTGTGTTAAGTTACTGCTTGGCTGCTGGCCCTGGATTGGGCCATAGCTGTTACAAACATGCAGAGCAGACGTGAGGGCGATCACGCCTTCAGTACGGATCTTTGTGTCTTGTATCATACGTTACCAAATGTCAGATATCCCTTGGTGGAAGATACATTTTTGGATCTTTTCTTGGAAACATTTCACTCATTGCCATCAAGTTGATGCCTGCTCCCGGCGAATCCTTAGGACAGTGTCGAGCAGCCCCTGTGAGTTTCCGAGATTGTAACTCTTTATGGGAGTAGAAGGCCCTATCTTTCTCCCTAGGAGCTGCTGGGGGTTTCGAACTGCTGACTTTTCAGCTCTCAACCCATTGTATAACCAGGGCTTCTTTCTCAGACCTATAGGCCTATATCAGACCTATATAGGCCTTTCTCAGACCTATATCCCTTGTATTTGGGATTGGTTTTTGTTTGGGTATATATGGTATCACTGAAGCTTGTAAGGTCTCTGGGGGTGGAGATCGAGTTGCCTCCTATACTTACTTGTGTCCCAGTGATTAGAGTGGTGGTCTGGATGGAAGAACTCCGTCAGTGATGAGTCCCAGAACTGCAGTCCTTAAAGGTTTCACTCGGGTCTCCGAGGGCTTGCTTGATGTCCTCTTCCTCCTTTGGAAGAACTGACCATTTTACTTGCTCTTGCCACAAGATCCTAACCCTGTGCTGACTTCTTGGTTGACTTTTCCCGGGGCTGTTGTCTGCACTGTACAGAAACTCTTTAAGGCAGGGCTCATGTCTCGCTTGTCTCCCATCTCTGTAGCCTTGAACGCCGCTTGGCACTGAGGTTCCACCAGTGCTTTTTGGAGAATGGACTTCAGAGGAGACATGGTAAGGCCAGCGTCTCGATTCTCTCAGAGCCAGGTCTGTGTGTTCTCATTAAGTGCTTTCTGGATCTCATGGACCACATCTATTTGGATAACAAAGGCACTCTTCACTGCTAGAGCTCTGAGAAGGGAAGCGAGCACAGCAGTGTGGGGGAGCCCGTGTGGCACACAGAGCCAGGTTGGTGCATGGTGCATGGTTAGAGATGGCTTCTGGGTGTGGATAATCTGAGTGGAAGTAGCTGGCAGCATGGCCGGCACAGAGACGACACGCAACTGCGGCCCACCAGCTCTCCCGTTCCTGGCTGGCACTGTTTTGCCGCTTCTGCCTTTGGCCTGCGGTTACCAGATGTTGCCGGAGTGCCAAACTGGGATGCCAGGGCATTAGGATTGCGTAGAGCTAGGAACAAAGCAAAACAGGAAAGAAAAAAAACCCAAACCAAACGCAGAAAATCCAGCTGTATGAGTTTTTCTAACGGTGAATGACTTCATCTGTAAAATAATAAATAATTCAATCCAGTGTGGCTTACACCGTAGGTTCCGCAGCACCTGGCTCAAGTTCACCCTTTCCATGTGTCAAAGCCCAAGGTGACTTTCACTTCAGAGGATGGACGGTATTGTATCCAGTTGGAATGCACAGCCAAGCAGTTGTTTTGACTTTGACCCATTGTTTTGACAACGGTGTTTTCTCAGTCTGGAGGAAGGAATATTGAGGAGGCAAGGCATTAGTTTTTATCACAGGCAGGGGCTTGGTGCTGCTACATCCCTGGTTTGACTGAGTTCATACGGAAGCGATGCTTAGCACAGTTCCTGAGAAAGCTTTGTCTCAAGATAATTGTAGATTCATGCGTGGCGGTGAGAAATAATACCCAGTGTTCCCCTCGTTACCCCTCTGTTTGCTTCAGTGGGAACATTCCATATAGTGTGGGGAAACCAGCCCTCCACAACTAACCAGCCCCCACAGCTAATCACTGCACAGTTGCACGGTTAAGATATGTAAAGATTATAGTAAAGTCAGAGAGATGGGAGAGAGAGAGTAAAACGAAGAAGTCAGACAAATTTCATGGTAGCATGCTCATCGCCTGGATGACCATGATCTCCACAGCCAGGTCTGCACATAGCATGAGCAGAGAGGGCAGAGAAGAGAGCTCTCATGAGGTTTTATTTCTAACCAAAGCTTCTATATCTTTGGGGGCGTGCAAGCCCACTGGTTACAGATAATAACAACGTACGTCATGAGAAGGGGTTGTAACGTAGGCAATACAAGCAATAGGAGGGGGATGGCCTAGGGGTGTACATGCAGTAGTAAAGGAAAGGCATAGAGGTACATGTGTGGAAAGAGGGGCGGACCCTAGACTCAACATACTAGCCTAACCTTAGTCACCCTGAGTGGTCCCGGCTTGCCTTCGGGGAGTGGGTCCTACTTAGGGTGCGCCAGGCTATACAGTCTGGGTGCTCTAGATACCCTTAAAGAGAATAACCTCTGACTCTCATTGACCTCCTAGTGTACAGTCCTTTACCATGCATAGCAAGCAGTGTCTTGGGTTTGGCATATATTTGGGGGAGACAACTTGGGAGATATCTTTCTGTTTCCCAAAAGGTAGCTTCTGGACAAGAGCACAACCAGGAAGTTGACGTCGACATAGTCTATAGTTCTCATGCAGATTTTGCCAGTGTCACACGTACCTGTGTGTGTGTTTGGCGTGCGCATGCATCGTTCTGTGCAATTTTACCACACACGTTGATTGCCGTTTCTTTTTAATCACCCAGGAGAAGCAGGCTCACAGGTAGGTGACCTCCTCAAGACGTAGACCTGGAGTTGGAATTTAGATTAGTCTGATCTAAATGTTTGTGCTTTTAATCATGCCACCCGGATCCAGCCAGCAAGTCAGTCGGTTCTGACTCTCAGAGACCCTGGGGAGGGTTGGCAAGGCTCCAAAGCTTGCTGGGAGCAGGATAGCCTCATCTTTGTTCCTGCAGAGAGGCTGGTGGGTTTGAAAGCCCAACCTTGTGGTTAAGCAGTGGAGGGCTTAGCCGTCAGCACCACCAGGGCGCCTTATCTGGCATAGCATTCAGGAATGATAATAGTAATCAGTAACAGTAACAGTGTGACCTGAGCTCCAGCTGACACAGCAAGCATGTGCAGTGCTTAGTATGTCCTGGGGCTGTTCTGATGCACTCAGACCTTTAAAGGCCCAGCAACAGAACCACACGAAGCTTGGAGCAGCTGGTGAGAAGCAGAGCGTGACACGTCTGCCCCGTCTCTCCGGGTCTTTCCAGTGCTCTTCTTGACAGGGTGCAGCTCAGCACCTGGCCATTTGCTCTCTCTTACTAGAGAAGATTTGAGTTTTCTTCCTCAGGTTTCTGCCTTACAACAGATTCTGGCTGTATCACGGGCTTTACTGTACACTTGGGTTAGTATTTGTAAGTCACAGTACACTATTACCAAAGGATAGGTAGCTATTTTGGCAACTTTTGAAAGCAATAACAAAATAATGGGACTTCACCCTCTTTTTCCATATTTTTAGCTGTTTCCTTAGTAAAACACACGTTCTGTGTTGGATGTCACCGGAAGGAGAGGCAGGAGCAGGAAGTTCCTCCCTGAGTGATTTCTTGTATTTCTTCCCAGAGAGCTGTTAATGCTTCCTGGTCGAGGGTGTAGCGCCCAGGATCTTGGGTCGACAGCGGCCAAGATCATGGGTACTACACCCTCCACTAGGATTGGCCCAGTGGCAGTAACAATGGGCTCAAATACAGCAGCGATTGTGTGGTTGACACAGGACCAGCCGGTGCTTCCTTCTGTTGTACACGGGCTGCTTGTCATCCCCAACAACATCTGTGAGGGTGGCCTCACAAAATCCATGCAAAGATGCCATTTTCTCTTCATTCCATTCCTCCACAGACTTTCTGATATACAAAAATGAGACCTGTGTTATTTTATAGGCCTTAAAAGGCCTGTTTTTTTTTAAAAAACTAAATTGTCAGTAATTGCTGGTTTAGGTACAGAGCCAGATTTTTAAGGGAATAAATGTAAAATCACTAAGAACATTAAGAATATCATTAAGAGAACTGGAAAGAAATGCAGTTACCTTATATACTCGAGCATAAGCTGACCCGAATATCAGCCGAGGCACCTAATTTTACCACAAAACTACATTAAAAATGTGCTGAAGAACTCTGCTTATCCTTGAGTATATATAGTAGTTTCTTTGTCCAAACCGTAATGCAGCCCCAGGATGTGGGAAGGGCATCACTTCTTCCATATGACAAATCTAATGCTTGACGTTGTCAGTTAATTCATTCGGTTGTGTTTTCACTCATTAGTAGACTCTTTAGAACCCTGGTGGTGTAGTGGTTACCTGTTGGGCTGCTAACAGCAAGGTCAGCAATTTGAAACCATCAGCCGCGCTGTAGAAGGAAAACGAGGCTTTCCACTCCCATCAAGCATTAGTCTCCGACACCCACAGGGGCAGTTCTGTCTTACTGGGTCACTGTGAGTCAGAATCGGCTCGATGGCAGTGAGTGATCACACTAATCAGCAGTCTCGTTTACCTACGTTTCTTTGCTACAGACCCTGTAAGGCTGTCCCTGTGCCCGAACAGCACCGATTCAGACTGAAAATAACAGCAGTGTGCCGTTGGGCCCAGGGGGTCTCGGTGTTTTGGTAGACAGCAAGAGAAATAAAAAGGAATGTTGTCCTCTTTTCTCCTGTAATCCCACCGGAAAATAAAACATATGCTATGAGCTGATAGCGACTTTTGCCAGGCCCCCTCCCCCGAGTCTCCAGCAAGCACCCTTGCAGCGTTTCTTGGGCTGAGTGTGACGGCCACTGAAGGAGATGGATGTTTGTGCAGCCTGAACACGTGCTGCTTACTGTCTGTCCCTCTGCAGCCAGGAGCCTGGCGGCTGCATCTGTCACTCCGGCTCCCTTGGTGCGGACCACATACATTTTGCATGCTTGCGAACTGGAGGCAAAGGCAACCAAGCTTCAACAAACAGACATACAGAAACAGAAGTTTTTCAATGCGTCCACTAGAACACCGGGCCGATTTCTGCCTTTGCCTTGGGGTTTTCTGGTGTCGGCTACTATCAACAGTAGTTTTGATGTACGCATTCCTCGTCTCTCTAAAAAACCAGGAAACCTTTCCTCGTGGGCCACTCTTATCAACTGTCTGCTCTTCCAAGGACACCCCCCCCCCCGCATGACGCATGTCAACGTGGAAGCAAATGCAGTCACCACTAAGGAACGGAATGTGTGCTTTTCCTTCTTTGAAAACCTGTACACACATTTCTGTCTCAGGTTATGTAAACTTGGATGGCCGTGGGCTGTTGACAACTGTGGCAAGGTAGCAACTAGCCTGCTAATTCACATGCCTTTGGAATGTTAAAAAATATATATTAAAGGTTTGTTGGCTGCTTTGGAGAAGGCAAAAGCTTTCCCGGATGGCCTAGAATACAAACCTGGTTTTTTAAGAAAAAGACACGTACGTTCCAAGCCGTCACTGACAAACACCTCCTCACTGGGAATTAACGAGATCGCCCTAAGATTGCGCTTTGTGTTTTATTTTCATTTTATAGGTCTGTACGAGCTGCTGGCTGCCCTGCCAGCGCAGCTGCAGCCCCACGTGGACAGCCAGGAAGACCTGACCTTTCTCTGGGATATGTTCGGCGGAAAAAGCCTGCATTCACTAGTGAAGGTAACTCGGGCCCGTGTCAGATCCCCGTCGCACAAAAGCACATGGAAAAATGCTCTGAGCGCCGTCTAGTAAACCAGAGATCAAATTGTTGCTCTCCGCAAACAAAAACTTCCTTGTTTCCACATGGCTCGCTGGCGGTGTGTGGAAGTTGTTAAAAGATCCCACCAAAAACACATAGATGATTTCACTTACTGGCGGGCGAGCTGGCCACGCATACTAGTGCCCCAAACCTGTGCTGTCTGTCCCTTGTTTAGAGAAAGGGTACGGGACCCCAGCAGAAGGGCCCAGCCTTCTGCATGGTCGGCCCTCACGAGCCGGAACTTGACTTGCACAAATAAATATTCAAAGCAAAAATTCAGGAGGCCTCTATTTTCTGAGGTCAAGGATGGCAGCAGTTCAGTAGCCGCATTAATTTAAAATAATTTCCTTTAACAGAGTCAACTGAAATCCTAGTAAGCTTGTTTTCTTTCGCTGGCACGGCTCCACCGAGACGATAGTGGGTGTATAAACACACCCGCGCTGAAGGAATGAAAACAGCTTTTGGCGGGTGTTTCGGGGCAGGATCGTGCCATGAGAATCATCAGCCACCGACATCAGATCTGGCTGCAGAGCCACGCCGGCAGTGACCAGCTCTCTTAAAATAGTAAAACGAGAACAGAAACCCACTGGAAAATATGCCACTCTGGCTTGTGGACCTAGGAACTGCGTTTTATTTCATCTCACTCGAGCCGAAGGGAATTCAGAGGTCTGATCCGGGTCCGTACCAGGCAGCAGCAGCCGGTGCCTGCACAGTATCCCGAGCGGCACTTAGCCGAATTGGTTGGGGCCGGCGACATGATAAGAAGCTTTTAACTGATGTGTAGTATTTGGAAATAAGGTGCCCCTCAGTTGCAGCGGTGGCACGGAACGGGCGAATTGTTAATGCTGTCCGTTTGTTTTTCCCCCTGTTGCCCAGTTTACCGAACTGTGTGTGCCAACCAGTGGCTGCTCTCAAGAAGTGAATGTGGGGGACTTAGATGTCTGTGGCATGTCCCTGAACCTTTGGCTTGTTTTGTTTACCATTGTGTCTTTTAATAACAGTGCAGCTGCCAACGGGTTTGTTAGAAAGTTAGAGTATGTAACTGATCAAGTTTGTGACTGAGAGAATCAAATAAAAAAAATCTAGTGTTAAATCTATGCAGGCTTAACAGCTGTGATTTATTTAGGTGGAGTTGGTCATTGGGCAGAAGAAATCAATATTCAGAATATAAATAATATGTTCTATAAATAATATGTAGATGGCATATGAAAGATATTAGCTTCCCTTCATAAGCAAACACCCCCTCAAACAAGGGAGGCATGCTGGCTCCATTGTCTATTCCGTACCTTGGGCGCCGTAGACGTTATGGTGCCTCTTCAGTTTGCTGTGCGACCGTCAGATACAGCGGTGAAGCTCCACGTCGTCATTTGACAGTTATAGAGTCAGGCAGATGTATTGACGCCTTTTATCCAACATCAAAGAGAAAGCTAATTACCATAGCATTCAAAGGATCAAACAAAAAGCAACTACAGCGATGGGTGTTATTTCTACTAAAGTAATTTTTAAAAACCAAAACACCGAGTATGTAAAAAAACATTCTTCACTACGCTAGCTTGTGAGTTTTAAGCATCAGCGCCTCATTCCCCAAAGGCTCTGTCACCACTACGTGGTTAGGAAGCACACGAGAGGGAGCACGTATCCGATCTCATACAGCCAGTCAGGGAAACCGACTGCCGCGGGCCATATTTAAATAAACACAACAGCACACGACTGCTGGCAGATGTTTTCTGTAATGACCCCAAGACGCATTTTTCAAATGAGTTTTATTTTGTGACTCCAGTACGGTCTCAGTCTCTTGACCCTTCTCCCCAGCTTGGGACGTTTACCCCACGGAGACCTCTTCGTTTTGCAATACGTAGCGCTCCAGAGGACTGCGCGGGGCCAGCTCCTGGAATCCTGCGTTCCAGCACATGGAACACGCTGCTCCAGGCGCCTCTAGTTAAGGACGCATAATAAAAGCCTGCAGCGGTTGCACAGAAATCTTAGTAGAGCTAAAAGGAATTTGTTGGAAAGGGTTGTTCCAACGTGAATCAAAATGTGCCCTGGTTTTATGCTTTGTTGTTGTTGTTGTTGTTGCCTGAAGCAGAAGCTGCTGGCATGCGGTTTAGAACTGGGTGTGCGCAAGACTTGATTCTAGCTAGCGTGGAGTTTTCATCGTTGGCATCTTATTTTTTATTTAAAAAAAGAAACGAGAAGCGCCGGTTTAAGCACCACACAACGTCCCATACACAGGAATAATGCCCTGCGTGCGTACGGAGCCCTGGGGGCACAGGGGTTGTGAGTGCTCAGCTGCCAACCCAGATGCCCGTGGTTTGAAGCCAGCAGCTGTTCTCTGGGAGGCGGTGCTTCTGCACAGATTGCCAGCCTGGGAAACCGCCTAGGCGGTTCTACTGTGCTGTGGGGTCGCTATAAACCAGAACCTACTCCCTGGCATTCACTGGGCGTGGTTTTCATTTGCTTATTTGTGGTCTGAAGTAA
This sequence comes from Tenrec ecaudatus, assembly GCF_050624435.1. Lineage (NCBI taxonomy): Eukaryota > Metazoa > Chordata > Mammalia > Afrosoricida > Tenrecidae > Tenrec > Tenrec ecaudatus. The sequence goes on from NC_134534.1 coordinate 180,853,456, forward strand.
AAGACTGAAGAGAAGGCAGTTTTGATTCCCACCGTGTCCCCCCCCCCCCACATATGTGACAGTTACAGCATGGCACCCTAGGATACGGCGTTCCAGTTTGGTAGAGAGACCGGCTTATCGGTTTGTCACTGGGGACAGTTGGCAGTCCTGTACACTGTAAGGGGTGCCTGGGTGCTGCAAATGGCCAGGGGCTCCGGGACTCACCCAGAGGTTGGTGGTCCACATCTGCCCCATGGCGCCTCAGAGCAAGGCCTGGCGATGCACTTCCAGAAGGCCACAGGTTTGACAACCCTTCGGAAGGCAAGTTCTACCCCGAAACACGTGGGGTCGCTGCGGGTTGGAATGAGCTGATGACAACTGGGTTTTGGCTCTATAGGGTATTAAACCCACAGCCATCAAGCTGATTCGGCTTTGCGTGTTACCGTACAGGACCGAGACGTCCTGGAAGGGCAGATCGCCACGCCTTTCTCTCGCAGGGTGGGTGGTACGTGAACCCCAGGACCCGACTGTAAAGCAGCGAGCGCTTCCACCGCTGTGCCACTGGGGCTCCGTACAGCGTGTGAGCTGGAGATGTTTGTTTTTATCTTCAAGGGGAAGCGTTTGGAACGAATACTGCAAAGTGTAAGCGTGAGAGGCTCGAAGTATCAGAAGGCGCACGGCACTGATGGCCGACCTGAGAAACTTGCGCCAGGGCTGGAAATATTATATGGTAAGGATGGGGGAGACGAGGCTCCCAGAAGCCACAGGTTTAGTGACTGTGGTGATGATGATGTGAGGGAGCCCCTCCGAGCAGAATAAAACGGGACCCCAGGTGGCCGGAACGAAGCAATTCAAAAGTTGGAGAGACAGACATGCCTTTCTTTTGAGGCGCTTTCGGGGGGTTTGATGGCCAACCGCGTGGCTCGCCATGGGCCACTTGAGCTCTCCCAGTGACTGTCACCGACAGAGCACGAGTCAGCCGACAGGTGCACTTTTGTCCCACCTCTTGCAGACGTACATGATCACAAAGCGTGGATTTTGTATTCTAACCTTAATTTTCTCCCTCTTTTCTCTGCCCCCTTTGAGATCACTCTACTTTAAATTTGGTTCTTTTAAGTAGCGCCGACAATTTTTGTTACCTAGCTTAATTTCATGTTAGAACAAGATATGGCATAAAGACTTGCTTAAATTTTATTTTATTTTCAAATAAGTCCCAGTTCTGTTTCTTCATGATGCTGACGTGTGACTGTTCTGGTGGATAGCTGGGATAAGCACCTCGAACTGTTGCTTCCATTTGTCTCAAGGGGAAAGGAAGCAGCCAATTCTCTTTTATCCGTTATGTGATTCTGCAGGATTCTGACAAGTCACAAATTGATATTTCCAAGAGGAATGCTCCAGTATCACGGAAGAAGTGTGGTTGGTACCTCTGTGATGTCAGCCGTGAAGGAATATTAAGTGCCCAGCTGGACCCTGAAAGCATTCATTTACATAGCTTTAGCCTTTTGATTGCCGTATATACTCGAGTATAAGCTGTTTTTCAGCACATTTTTAATGCCGTTTTTGTGGTAAAATTAGATTCCTCAGCTGATATTCAGGTGGGCTTATACTTGAGTGTATACGGTACTGCTTGGTTGACTGATTCAGCCCTGACTGTCTGGTACTCGCCACGTCTCAGGCCCTGTGTGGATCAGTGGGACTCAGGAGTGGCACAGCCCACGGCCCTTCCTTGTCGTGTGGTGCCTCCAGTTTGATTGGAGAAGCGACAGATGAGGTGAGGGGCAATGACAATATTCTGTGATGGGCGGGCAAGGGAGAAAGACGAGACGTTCTACCCTGGTGAAGAGTCACAGTCTTGGAAACTCACAGGTGCAGTTCTAGCCTGCCCTATAGGGGTGCTGTGAGTTGGAATTGGCATTCAGCGATGGTAGGCCACATTGGTAGCTTTTTATGAGAACACAAGGTGCTTGGTGCGATGCTGGTCTCCGTATGGGGCTGGCGGAAGACATGCTATCCTAAGCTAAAACCTGAATTCTGCGTAGGAGTCAATTAGGCAAGAGTTTATGGGGAACGAGGGAGGAATAGTCCTAGCAAGTGGAAGGACTTACACAAACGCCCCGAGGCAGGAGTGAGCACCCTACGCAGAGGATGGAGCCAGGCGGATTGCTCCGAAGTACAGTGTGGCTACCAGTGCAAAGATTGGTTAAAAAAAAAAAAAAGGATAAAAATCTTCATTTTGTACATTATTTAGAAAAAAAAAGTCCTGGTGTCATTGAATTAGTTTTTGTGTTTCTGTGATTTCAGTCATGAAAGAACAGTGCCCATCATCATATCAGCAGTGAAGAGACAGTTGACTGTTTGTTTGTTTTTAAACATTTCTTTCTGGCCAAGAGTCGAGTTCTGATATCACAATAGGTAAGACTTCCAGTACAGCGTTGCTTCGGAATGGTGAGAGGGCATACCCGTGTCTGGTTCAGAGCATTCTGGGACTAACATCTTGCGGGTTTTTAGGTGTTGTTTATCAGGTTCTGTCTACTCTCAGTTTGCTGAGAATGTCTGCTGTGCACAGTGTTGGATTTCATCAGATCCCTGTCTGCATCTGGTGGTATTGTTTAGGAGGTCTTGGTGTAGTGGTTACATGTTGGGCTGTGATCCCAAGGTTAACAGTTTGAAACCACCAGTTGCTCCGAAGGAGAACGACAGACCTGTCTACTCCCTTAAAGAGTGACCGTCTCGGAAACTCCCAAGAATAGTTCTATGTCCTACAAGGTCGCTGTGAGTCGGCATAGACTTCATGGTAGTGAGTTTCCTTGGTAGAATCCCATGAGTTTTCAGCTTCAGCCTGATGGTGTGCTGGCCCCTATAGTTGAATATCTGAATGCCAACCAGCTCTTGCATACCTGCACAGCCCTCACTTGGTTCTGCTGTGTTTTTATACAGGAGGGGCCTTTGTCAGAGTTCATGGAAAAGTGCTTTAGATTCTGATGTTGTTTTCCACACGCCGTAAGACGCTCCCGCCTGTCACGTGGTGGATTTGCCGGGCACTGATTGCTGTCCGGACAGTCAGATGTACCCTCACTCTGCCCACGTCGCCCTGGGTTCCTCTGAGTGCTGTTTCCTTCCCTTCCTGCCTTCTGAGCTTGCCCCCGGCACAGGCTGCCATGTCCGGCTCACGTGGTTGATGGTGGGTGGTTCTCTGGCACGTGCACCCCCCTTAAGGTGTAACTGTTCACCTTCCGGGCTTGTCTGTCATTTGGCTGACAGCTGAGTGAGGAGGGGAGTTCAGTTCTAGGCCTGCAGGGTGACTAAGGGCCAGATTTCCAGGGGTTTTGCCTGTCTCGACCAGATCAGTAAGCCTGGTCTTTTTTAGGATTTATCATATTCTGCATTAACTCCCCCCCTCGCCTCCCCCCCTCCCGCCATTCTATCCTCAAACCTTCTCTTGTGGATCCCTTCAGAGCTGTCAGCAGGGGCCACTGGGCCCCACCTTCTTCTGATCTCAGGGCCTAGGGAGGCTCAGGTATGCAGGGCCAGCAGTCTTTTGGATTACCGAATACACAGGAGGATAAGCTGACCTGAAATCTTCAAAAATAAAATTTTAGTTTGAAACGTTCGGGTGGGCTTATGAGTATATACAGTAATTTTTTTCATGCATCTTTGCATCACTTTCCTGTATCACTTCATTCTTCTTTGCTCTGGACAGGGAAGGACTAGTAGCTGTGCCTTAGATAACCGTTCATAAGCTTGGAAGGCCCAGTTGCTGCTCAGTCGTGTCGGCTGTAGCTCATTGTGGACCACGCTCTGGTAGTTGAGCTATGGTCCTGAGCCCCTAGGCCTAGCAGCTCATTCACTGAAGGTGTGTAGAAAATTATTTTATGGCTAAGGGGTTTTTATAACATCCCTTTTATGCACCACTATATTTCCAGATTTTGTGTTTGCAGCACAGGAAGTGCACAGGTAGAGCATATTTCATCTCATTAAAATTCTTTAAGAAATGCTTGATCCTTGGTTAAAATTTCCATGGAAAGCTTTGCTCTGCCACTGGGTACAGTATTCTTGGCTTCCATGGAGCAGATTTGTTCAACTTTAATTTTACAGTCAGAATTTTGTAAGCTGAACAGTAGAGCTGTCTAAGTTGCTAGCTTTCGTTCTGTTGATTGTTGGTTTTGTTCAACGAGGGCATGAACGAGATTAATTTTTTCCCTGCAAATTGTTATGGTCTGCTACTGCAGACTTCATCTTCAACATTGTTTCTTCGCTTCCCAGAACGAGTTATCGATTTATAAAATGTCGATTTCTCTGGGGCATAACTTTTTCATTAAGCATTTGTGATTTAATCCCTCTCCCACCCAAGCTTCACCATAAATGTGAGGTTTACTCTTGCTTTAATTCTAGCAGAATTCATGCTGCTCTGATAGGAGCTTTTTGCAATCTGATATTTTATTCTTCCCCGGCTTCAACCTAGAGCTGGCTTACATATATTACAGTAAGTTCGTATGAGTTTATTTTGGTGCGATGCTTTTGAGATCTATTCCTAGTGTTTTCTTCTGTAATTGCACATTTTCTACGAACATGTTGAGTACTCCCCTTATTTGTCTTTTTGTAATGACTAATTTCAGCCACCACAATGTCCTCTAAGCTCATCCATATTATGAGGCGTTTCACAGATTTATCATTTTTTGACATTAGTACTGCATTTTTGTGTGTAAGTTGGTGTTTATCCTTTCATTTATCCATTGACAGACACTTTGGTTGTTTCCATCTTTTTGTTACTGTGAATAATGCTGCAGTGAACATGGGGGTGAATCTATCTATTCATGCCCTGGCTCTTATTTTCTAGGACATATGAGGAGGTCTTTCAAAATTTGTAGAAAAATTCCATTATCTCTTAATTCTAGTTTTCCACAAGCTTTTTGCAGATCATATGGTATTTCTTATTCCAACTTTTTAAGGAAGCACCATGCCATTCTCCACAGGAGTTGGACCATGGACAGTCCCAGCAGCAGTGTTGGGAGTGGCCATCCCAGGCTTCCCACCCCGTGACTACCATTTATATCCTTGCTGTTTGTTTTTTAATTCAGTAATTTTAATGGAGAATTCTTTCATTTTGTTCATGAGAGACATTGTCCTAAAAAGTTCTGTTTTTATGTTTTTGGTTGTTCTGGTGACCCAGCAATTAGCTGCTTTAACCAGAAGGTTGGTGGTTTGAGGCCCCCCCCCCACCATTACAGAGAGGGATCAGTCTGCATCTGGAGACTGCTTTACAGTGTTGAGACTGGGGCAGTTCTGATCTGCCCTGAAAGGGTTACTTTGAATTAAAAGGCTTCTATGGCAGGGAGTTTGGGGATTGGTAATATCCTTGCCCCCTTTTTTTTGGCACGAGGGTAAGTAAGGCTGTCATAGTGTAAGTCAGGCAGTAGTCCCTCAGCTTCCATATTCCAAATGAGCACTATCTATCTATCTATCTATCTATCTATCTATCTATCTATCTATCTATCTATCTATGTATCTATTCTGTTCTTGTCTGCTTGTCTGTCTATCTGTCTGTCTGTCTATTTTCTGAATGAGCTTTTTAAGATGCTGTATTCATTAGTGAAGCTCTCTAGGCATGGTGCTCCCCCCCCTTGGGAGGTCGTTTGTTATTTATTCAATTTCTCTATAATTATATTAGGTGTTACTACTTGACTGAGCTTGATAGCGTGTGTCTCTCGGAGAATTGATCCATTTCATCTCAGTTATGTGGGCATGTAATTATTTATAATATTTGTTATCCTTCTGATGTTTGTGGGACCAATTATTTGTTCTATTTCTCTTATAACTTGTGTTTCTCTCCCTCACGCCCCTTGTTATCTTGGGTAGAAGATGCTCCATTTTATTGATCTTTTCAAAGGACTAGCTTTTGCTTAGGGACCCCTGGTGACATCGTGGTTACTTATTGGGCTGAGATCCAAAAGGTCAGCAGTTTGAAACCATCAGCTGCTCTCTGGAGAAAGTGGGCTCTCTGTTGCTGTAAAGAGTTACTGTGTCAGACCCTCCACCCTCTGCCCTGTCCTGTGTTGTCTGTCACCAAGAGTCTGCATTGACTGGGTCGCAGTGAGGATATCTAATGAGGGCTTTTGGTTTCATTGATCTGCTCTTTTGAGTTTTTCTTTTCAATATCATTGATTCTATTCTAATTTTTCTCTGCTTTATCTTGCTCTTTCATTTCTGAGGGTGAACGTTTTTATTGTTGACTCTAGGTCATTTTTCTTTTTTTAAGCATTTGTTCAATGTCATAAATTGCCCTCACAGCATTTTTTGAGTGAATTTCAGCTTTTGATGCATTTAATTTAAAATACTTAATATTCATTGACGCATTCTTTGGCTCGTGTGTTATGTAGAACTGTATTTTATGTTTTTAATCTTCAATTATTTTCAGATTTTTCAGTTTTCTATTATTGATTCCTGATTTCATTTTATTGAAGTCTTAGAGGACAGTCTGTGTGAGTTTTACTATTTTAAGTTAATTAACCATGTTTTTTTTTTAGCTCAGAACATGGCCTGTCTTAGTGATTGCCCTGTGTGAAACTTGAGAAGAATGTGTATTCTGCTGTCGTTAGATGAAATGTTCTATAAATATTAATTAAATCCAGTTGATTGATGGTGAGATTAATTCAATGGTATCTACTGATTTGCTTCCTGCTGGATCTGTGTATTAGAGAGTTGTTGATCTCTCTATCTATTAATGGTTAATTTATCTATTTCTCCTCGGTGTTCTTTTCTTGGTTGCCTTCAGGCATTTTAACATTCTCTTAGAAGACATAAACACATAATGAGGACTTTTGGGGGGAGACTAGAACATTTTATTGTTATATAATGTCTCTAATTTTCCTTGTGTTGAATGTGTTTTTCTCTGGTGGCACGGTAGGCTAGGTGTTTGACTCTTACCTGAATGGTTGGTAGTTTGAACCCACCGACTAACTTCCTTAGAGATTACAGCCGTGGAAACCCTGTGGGACAATTCTACTCTTTTCTATAGGGCCATTAGGAGGCAGAATCGGCTCCAAGTAACAGATTGGGGTGAGTTTGAAATTGATACAGCTACTCGTGTTTTCCTTGGGGTTGTGTTAACACAGTCTGTTTTTATTTTAATTTTATTTTTTTACCATTCCTTTTAATCCCTTGGTTTATATGTAAAGTGGCGTTTTTTATAGCCAACACATAATTGAATTTTTTAAAATCCACTGATAGCTTCTGTCTTTTAATTGATATATTTAGGCCTTTTGCATTTATAATAATTACTGGTGTGGCTTGAATTCATATGTGTCAACGTTTGAAAGAGATTTGTAGCCCTTGCCCTTTCTCTTTTTATCATCTCTGATCCTTCTAGTTTTAAATGAACATTTCATAATTCCATTTACTCCTTCTCTTCGCTTATCATTTAGCTTAATTTTTTTCTTGGCGATTGCCCTGGATGTTGCATCATGTAGTTAGGACTGTTTACCCTCAAGAATACCGTGCCACTTCACAAGTAATACAGCTACCTCGTGACAGGCGCGCTCGTCTTTCCTTGTGACTCCTTACAATAGTCACTCTTTCCACTCTCCCATGTGCTATGTGCTATACATTATCACCACATGTTGAATTAAAAATGCTATTTACTAGATTAATTATACCTATGAAAAATAAAAATTTTCCCTCTTGACTGTGTTGAAGCTCTTGCGTCCCTTCTGTGGAATAACGTGTTTCTCCTCTCTGAAGACCGGTTTTGAACAGTCCCAGAAGGTGGGTCTTTAAAGATTTTTAAAGTTTTTCTCTGTCTTTGACTTTCTGCAGCTGGAAGATACAATAGAAAACATACACTATTTTAGCACTTACTCTGCTTGGAATGATCTCTAGTGGTGTCGAGGGTTAGGCTTTGGGCTGCGAATTTTAGGGTCAGCGGTCAAATCCACAGGCCACTCTAGGAGAAAGAGGAGGCTGCCTGTACCTCTAAAGATTTAGTTTCAGAATCCCTCCGTTAAAAAGCTTCGGTGACACTGTGGGCTAGTTGTTGGGCTGTTGTGACCATAGGTCAGCGCTTCAAACCCACCAGTGGTTCCATGAGAGAGCTATGAGGCGGCTCCCATGAAGACTGACAGTGTCGGAAGCTCTGTGTTGGGTTGGGTTGCTGTGTGTGACGTTGAATTGGTGGCGGTGAGTGCTTTTCTTTTTGCACCCTGCTTGGTGTTCTCTGTGCTCCTTGCGTCTGTAGTTTGGCGTTTATTATCGAGTTAGACAATTTCTCATTACGGCTTCAAGTCTTCTTCTCTCTCTTTCCCTTTGGTGTACCGGTTATGTATATGTCTTTTGTAATTGCCCTACAAAGACAGAATCTTCTTTCCTACACATTTTTTTTTGGCGGGAGGGTGGCAATTTGGAAAGTTTCTATTGAAAGTTTCTTCAGGTTTACTGACCTTTTCTACAAGAGCACAGTCTGTTAATGAACCCATCCAAGACACTCTTTATATCTGTGACAGTGATACTGATTTCTAGCATTTCTTTTTTCTTAGCGTTTCCATGTTTCTGCTTATATCCACATCTGTTCTTTCAGATTTTCCACATTTTGCTTTAGAGCCCTTAGCATATTAGTTTTATAAAAATTTCCTGCCTGATATTTCAAAAACCCCTGTGCTTTGAGTCTGGTTCTCGCGTACTCTCTGTCTTTGCAAACTGCTTTTTTCTGCCTTTGCCTGTCTTGTAATTTTTTTGTGGAACTCTAGACACGATATTTCTAGTAACAGGAGCTATTTTCTGAGTGTAGAATTTCATGTCCATCTGGCTGGGTGTTTCCTGTGTTCATTGATTGACGTCGTTGTAGGTTTAAGGGCTTAAAAGTCCTCTAATACCCCTGTATTATTATTATTTTTTTCACTGTTGTCTCTCAGTTTTCCCAAATGCTCCCCCTTGAGTCCAGTGGGTTGCTTTGAGATCTTTTTACGTTAATCCCTTGTTATTATACGGGGGTACTATCAATATGTAGTGGGAAGGGGCAGGGCAGGGCCAGTGTTCTATGGCTCCATGAATAAATCCCAGTTTCCAGTGAGCCTCTGGCTTAATAATTCGCACAGAGGAGGCTTTCTCGGAAAGCAGTTCTTGCTGTCAGCGTTATTGATGCAGGCGATTGTTCTCTAAATGAAGAAGATAATTTCTTGAGCAGTGTTTTCTATAAATCGTTTTCTGTTCAGACATTTTAGACCCCTCTCGTTTCAAAATTTAAAAGTAGAAAAGCATCCGATTAGGGATAAAAATGATATTTGCATAGCAGTAAATCAGACTCCAGGCTTTCGTAAGAATACTTGCCAACGTAGGGTTCTTTAGAAGCAAATTGTACTGTTGGAGGAGGGATGAGGTGGGGTTAAGTTCAGAGAGTAAACCCTTTGGGGAGGTTATGTTACTTGCCTCTGAAATACCATGTGCCTTGGGCGGAGGCAAAAGAAAAGACAGCCCGACACTGCGAATGATCCATGACCACCTGGTCTGACGGAGTGGAGAATTGGGGATCAGCAGCTGGTAATGTTCCTGGGATAATCAAAGGTAATTGTCCAGCCAGCCCTGGTGGAGAAGCCAGACGAAGTTATTTCTTACGTTATAGTTTACATTTTTTCAGGCCGAGAAACATGTAAAGTCTGCTGAAGATAGGAATTCCTCAGACCCTGAGTAAAATTGTTGCCTTTGTAACCCATACTCTGAAAACAGTGACCATATGCTGCCCCTTTTAAAGACCAGGCCTGGGGCTGAGGGAGGAAGGAGTCGGAGCTAGATTCTGTGAATACCTGAAGACGGCTCAGCTTTACTGAAGCGGTTTTTGTTGAATCTAACTGAGCGGTGTCTTATAAAAGTTGTACTCCGAGCTTTATGCTTTTATTCAAATAGGCGTAGCTTCAGATTAATCACCTTGCATTTGCATTTGTATTTTAATAATGGAGAACTAGCTCGACATGCTGTCCAAAGCCCGAATAGCTGACCTGGCACAGCCCCTATGTTAACAGGAAAGGGGCCGGGTTAGGCCCTCTGCTTTCCTCTATGGGGACACCTCTTGCTGTTCTCCAGTTGGCAGGGGCTCTAGGAGAGCAAGTGGCTCAGCAAGTTGCTCATTTGCAGCCCTGGCACCCAGGATCCTCTCGCTCTTGTCGCCCCAGTCTGTGTGGTTCTTTTTAGAGCCCTGGCTGTAATGCCAGAGCAGGTGGTAGTCCGTGCCCCATAGCTAGGAAGGTATGGGGGCAGTGTGTCCTGCTCTTCAGAAGGGATTCTTGAGGCACTTTTACCACCGTTTACTATGGACTCATTAACATCAATGACATCTCCAATAGATGTTTTCATCTAACGCAAATTAATCTGAGGGTGGAAAACGCTCCACAGTTCTTGATTCTTTTGTTTTATGTCTCTGAAATGATTTATTAAATATACACCTGACTTGTAAGGGTTTCAGCAGATGATATTTAACCTCTAATTGCTCCTTTGTGAAGTACAGAGGAATGCAAGATACTTATCATGGGAAAAGATGACTTGTTTCTGTCATAGGAACAAGCACAGCGAGGAAAAATTAATTTCTCATAATAGATAAAAGCAATTTTTAATGGGTGGATTAGTGATCCAAAATGTTTTTTATAAAGGAACAAAAAGGTAACCTCTCCTTCCTTTGGGAGGAAGGACTAGATAGCCCCTTGAAGGTCCGCTTGGTACTTTAGACGGGATGATCATGATTTAGACTAATGGGAGGAACCCTGTGCCATTCAGGTCAATTTAGCATTTCTAAATAGCCTCTTTTAATTGTTTCTCTGGAGAAAGATGAGGCTTTCTACTCTCGCAAAGAGTTACAGTCTCGGAAACCCACAGGGGCAGTTCTACCCTGCCCTATGGGGTCACTGTGAGTCAGAATAGATTCGATGGCAGTGAGCTTGTTTTTTTGGTTTGCTTTCAGTTTCTGGTTGCCTTTCTACTCTCTCTCCTTTCTTGCTCCGTCCTTCTCAGTTTTTCTCTTTGGTTGTGTCAGTCTGCGTGCTTCCTTGGCACCCCTTTGATTATGGCCAGTCCAGCACACTGATGAGCATTCGGGTGTCCAGACACGTAGCCTCTCTCCAGGTGCACAGGCATCTGCAGCGTGGACTCAGAGTTGGCCGGTGGAGCCGTACCCCACGGATGCAGAATTTTCCGCTTCAGCATACTTTCTTTTTAGTTCACCCCATTGCGCCTCCCTTTTCTCATGTATAAAACGGGGAAAGGATGATAATAGAGTGGTACCTACCTACCTGCAAGCTTGGTATGACTTCATATACAAGGAGCTTGTGAAACTTTATGGAAAACTGGAATGAAAAGTAATGAAAATTTCCACCAGCTTTTGAGCACTCTTTATACGGAAGTGCTAAACTAGTGTCTGTAGATTGCTATGTCCTCATCCTAATTCTTGGGGTCCTCCTCAGCTCCTTTCTCTCCTGCTCTTACTGTGTTCAGGGTCACTTGCCAATGGTGACACTGTTAGGATACAGTGATGTGTCCCCCCACCCCAAGACATTTTATTGCCTTTGCTTGGTCTTTGTGTCTTTGTAGCCTTGCTCTGTATCTTTGTTTCTTTATAACCTTGCTCTTTATGGTGGCTTTGCTTTCTTTGTTAATGTGTCCCTATTTCCTTGTTTTCGCTGTTAAAATGATGAATGAATGAAAATTAATAGTCTATGATTAGAAATCCTTTAGAAAGTTCTTGAACTGGTTAAAAGTGTCTGCTAACTTTCCTTCTACTTCACAAAGGCTGTGAATTGTTTTGGGCTTGTAAAAAGAACAATGTATCAAACACCCATACAGCTTAAGAAATAAAATATTACCCTCCCAAAAGGAATATTAAAAATTCACTTGTATTCCCAGGTGCTCCTGATTGTCATTCCCTTTCCTGGCTGCTAGTCACCTCCATCTGAAATTTGTGTACACATACTACAGAGATATTGTAAGTTTTAGAACTTTCTATAAGACTGGGATTCCACTAAACATATTCATCTTTTGATGACTTTTTTTTGCATTTGGTTAATAAAATTTACTTAGGGTTATTCCCAAGGATATACTTGACTAGTTTTCATTGGTATCTGTGGCCTTATGTGACTAAACCATGAATTATCAATGCTACCGTTAGACATTTACATTGAAAATTGCCCTGTTGGTACAGAATCGCATCTGAAAATCACCAATACAACAACTTTTCTGTACACACACACAACAGCTTGTTTTAGGTATTATGCTGATGAAAGCACTTGTGCATGTTGCGCCTCTAGGTGAACCCTCTTCTAAGTGATGGATACGCTCCTACCAGCAGAATGAGTGTTTGAATTGCTTCCCACGTGTGAGATTACTTGGATTGTTAGATTCTGGTTTTGCCGGCAGCATGAGTGTGAGGAGTTCTCTCTGTTTCAGTTTGCTTTCATGAGCTGAACCACGGTTTGTTTATGAGCCACTTCCGTTTCCCTCCCCACCCCCACTTTTTTCCTTGGCATCCTTTTCTTGGTTTTTCTTTTTGGTTACTCACCATGAGTCGCCAAGAGTCAATATTGACTCGATGTAGTGCCCTTGTTTAATTTTAGTATCTGATACAAAATCCCTAACTCAATGGGCCTTGCTGAGAGGTATGTGTTAGCCCCCGCCGAGGTAGAGATCTGATTATATTTTTGTGCTGGTGCTATTTGCACTGATCTGATATTTAATGATACAGTTTGGTTGTCAAACAGTGAATAATGTATTTTTAGCACCGGCACAGTTATCAGGCACACTGGTGTCTCACTGGGTTAAGCACTGGGCTGGTAACAGAAAGCCTGTGGTTTAAAGCTACCAGTTCCTGCTTGGGAGAAAGAGGCGGCAGCCTACTTCATGAAGGGTTACCTCTTTGGAAACCCCCTGGGATAGTTCGGGAGCAAGATGAGGCTTGCTACTCCGATACAGTGTTACAGGCTCGGATACTGGCTGGGGCATTAGTTTTACTCTGTCTTGTAGGGTTGTGATGAGTTGACATCAACTTGGTGGCAGTGAGTGAGATGGACTAGTTATACCCTGTCCTGTAGGTTCACTATGAAGTGGCTCCCTGGCCATAAAAATTCTGTGTGTGTGTGTGTTTTAGTTACCAACCAGCTGTTGGTAAAGTTATGTTTTTAGAGTCTTTGTTTATCCTTTTATAATCCATATCGCCTCAAAATGCTACTTGGCATTTACGAGACATTACTTGACTAAAGTAAAGGGGTCCGTACTACCTTACTTCCAGGCTCGCTCTTGCCTGGGTGGTTTTCCACTCTGCACAGATGCTTGAGTGCCTGCTAGGGGGCAGGGTAGTGGTGCTCACATCTCCCTGGACTCGTATGTTGAAATGTGGCTATCCCTCAAGGATGGTCTGCTTTGTAATGACTTACATCTCAGTCGGCTCAAGTTGGTTGCTTAAGTTACATAGTATGTGTTACCGAAAGGGGACTGTTTGTTAAGACCGTTTCAATACGGGTAGTAGGATTTAAGTATGTCGTTGGGTGCTCATAGATTGGGGAAAAACAAACAGACTATCCAATAGGGTTGGATTAGATTGATTTTATAATAACTTTAATTTTAAAAGAAAATATTCCAGGAAGCCTCCAACATTTTCACATTATGTATTTTGAAAATGTCAGAGATACTGTCACGTGCTTTGAACTAAGACATGGACGCACACACGGGTTTTAAACACATAGTAAAATGATAGACGTTTGTATATGTATGACAAACAACGTGCCATCAAGTTAATTCCACCTCAGAGAGAACTAATTTCAAACGATCCCAAATGACTCAGTCATTAAATTCTGTCTGTCTCTCGCCTTCCTTTCCCGTCCATCTCCCTTCCTTTCTCGTTCATCCCCGCTTCCATCCGGACTCTCACCTCCTGCGTGAATGCCCCTCAACAGCCAGTTCTAAGATGGGCTTCCCTGCCTCTGTCGGTGCTCTTGGCTGGGAGGCTTCCTTGCTCAGTCACTGTGAGCAGAGATGGTACATGCCACCGCTAGGCTGAAGCCTTCAAGAACCAGGGTGCTGTTTGTCATCTACCTTCCGCCTGTAACTGGAGCCGGTGCCTGGATCTGTGCACCTGGTCCAAGCACGCACAGGCTTAAAGAAGTGGTCACACCAGGCGTGCGTGGAACACGTGGCGTAAACTCACTAGCCACCTAGACTTGGGCTTTGCTCATATTCTCAGCTTAACCTACTTAATACCTTTAAGTTCACCAGATTATATTTCCAGGTGCAGTTATGATCTAGCTATATATGTAAAAATAAACACTTAAAACAATTTCAACATGGTTGCTATTGATGACAGTTGTACGTACAATGTGGGTGCTTTGTTACTGACAACACTTTGTAAGTTGTGCGCTCTTTCTCCCTGATATGCATAGTGCCACTATTGTTCACTGCCAGTTTAAAAAAACACACATTTTTTTTGAGCTGATGTGTTTGAGATCATACAGATAATCAAATTTGGTTTTCATTAATTGAAAAAAAAGCTGATATGCCTTTGAAACTTATTTGAATGAATGTTTGGTAGATTACTGTTGTTTGGTTTTAGTACATTTTTGTAATTGTCTGGACACTTTTTACTTGATGAGCTTCCACTAGGTGGTGCTCATGCCTTTAGGAAGTTATAGGCCTGTCTCAAGGAACCTGTCTGTCCTATCACTGATGGGTTAAAAATCAAAAGAACCAAATTCAGTCCAGAGTCCTATGAAACACTGAGATATTTTCTTATGTCGTGTCAAGAACTGTAAAAACTTTGTGGTGGAGGTATTTATGATTAATAACATTTTATATATGCGAGGGATTAGTAATTTTAATAAAAGGCTTATTCCTATAAACTATTTGAACGCTTATTGTATGTTGTGTTAGGTAATGGGGACAGGATGGTGAGGAAAAAAGGCATGGTGGTCTTGAGTCATCTGACTCTTGAAGTCCATAGTAAGATAATGACGTGTGTGTGTGCGTTTAACTGAGATATGGGCAGGTGCTGAGCATCTACAACGGAGGGAGTTGTGAAGCTTGGCTACTCCCCTTCCAGAAACATTTGCTTAAAAAGTGTCTGCTGAGCCAGTTAACGCAAATCTGATTGTTGGGTAAGGAACTAGTGTTAAGTAAGTGGTTGTGGGGGAAATTTCACAATGAAAATTAGTCATGTTGGGTCCCTCCATCCGCACCAGTCGCTGTCATGGTTAGATCCTACGGGCCTTCTCCTCTTGGAGAATCACGTCTCATGGGTTTGATGACTTCATTCTCTTGCCTCTTTGTTTGCCCTTCTCGATTAGTAGTCTAAGCTTTTCTTAGAATTTCCCGCAGCTCTGACTTTCCATCTTTCTGTTTGTGAAATCCACTCTCCAAATTTTAATCTCCAAGACCTTTTCTTGTTGGGGGAGGGGGGTCTCTGCTTCATTTTCCTAGTACCTTAGTCTTCTTCCAGGGGTCCACTATAGATTCTTTTTGAGGATAGTTGCTTATTATGTGTTACAATGTGTTGCTTGAAGTTTTACATAGCCCATTTAGTCCTTCCTGCAGCCGGAGACACAGTGTGTGCCTACCATTCCCATTGTGAACACTGGAAGGAGGTATCATTCCCACTCTAGAGAATGGAAGGAGGAGGCATTGACATACATAGGGTTACACGGGCCAAGTGAGCGGTGGAGCCTGGCTTAGAAATCAGGTGGCCCAACTCAAGGTTCTCCACTCCTCACATCATGGGCGTTCTGCAGATTCATGAGTTGTTGATAGGACAGTGTTGACCTTGGGCTCTGATTTAATCCTTTCACGACCAGAGGGACAGGCATGGTGTGCTTACATTTCTTTTGCCCGTTAGTTGACCTAGGCTGCTGACGCTTCACTGACAGTACCTGCCGGCATCCGCAAGGGCACGTGTAACTGTTCATACCTGACGAGATGCTCAGCGGTGCCTCATGGTGGCATTGAGGAGGGCGCTGATGGAGTGGGCCCTCCACAGGCGGCGTGCTCTCTTTTGGCTCTTGTGCATCGAAGACCCCGTCTTGTAAGTCGCACCGTTGCCTGTGTGCCGTTTGGAACGTGCGGTCTTGGTGGTGGCATGGTTTTCATGTGGAAGAACTCATTCTCAGGAGCCCTGCTGGCATCATGGTGACACGTGGACACCCCCAGCTGCGCCACGGGAGATGAGGCTTCCCCTCCTGAAAATAGTTCATCTCAGAATTCCACAGGGTCAGCCCTACCCTGCCCCGAGAGCTGCTGTGAGTCAGGATTGTCTTGCTGGCAGCGATCATTAACAAACAAACAACGTTTTCCGCAGGGACAATATCACATCTTTACCAGGATTGACTTGATGGCAGCGATCAGTAACAAACAACGTGTTCCGCAGGAACGTTATTGCATCTTTACTTCCCTAGAGAATCTCTCAGCTCCTACTTTCCTAAGCACAGACACTCCCCCCACCCCCCACTCTAATTTTTATTTTGCACACCTGGGAACAGTACCAGGCACTTTCTGCCCGGCTCCTCTTATTAGGCAGCTCACTGTGGGCAGGGAGTCCAAAGACTGGGCAGAACCTCCGTTCTTGTGAAGAATAAGCCAGGAGGCAGCAAGTGGGGTGCCAGATACCCGAAGATTCCAACAGGTTGGAAAGCGTTGACCTGTCCGGGGAATCCATGCTCACACCACGATGAGCGCGCAGCCTGAGTTGTACAGATTATGGCCTCACAGCCGTGGCAGGATGCCTTTGCATCGCTCCCTGTTTTCAGAGAACTCACAATACCCAAATAAATTCACTACGAACAAGCCATGTTCCTGTTGCCCCTTCCTACCTATCTTATGTCTGGAGTCCAGGGGGCCAAGTGCTTCCCACATAAGCAGAGATCCCAAGCCCATTGCCTTCAAGTCCTTTTTGACTCATGGTGACTCTCACTGTGGGTTCTGGGACTGTCAGTCTGTAAGGGAGCAGACAGCCTCATCTTTGTCCTGCAGAGTTGTTGGTGAGTTTAAACTGCTCACCCAGTGGTTAGCAAGACCAGTAATCAACCCCCAGCTCCACCGGTGTTGTATACCCCACATATTGTTTATCAAAATCCATTTTGCCCCAGGAAATTTAACAGAACTCTATTCAGGATGCTTCCAGTCCTAGGGTGGGTGAGTCTATCCACCACCTCTAACAAACATAATTCAGTCGCAAAAGCATCGAATCCTCCTCCGTTTTGTTCACAATTTTCTATTCTGGGACTCTTTTGTCTCTCTTGGCGTTTCTCCATCCTGTTTGAATGCTTTTCGCGTTCACATCTGTCTATTAATTCCTGAGTTTCTTAACGCACACGAAAACGACCGGCAGCTCTGCGGAGTTGTGCAAGGGTGTGGAGTCCGGGGCACCCTCTTTAGAGCAGCGGCTCTCAATGGACGGGGACAAATAGGGACATTTGGCAATGGCTACAGACATCTTTGATTTTCAGTACTCAGGCTGGGGTGGGAGATGCTACGGGGATTTAAAGTCTGGGAGGCAGGGGTGCTGCTAAAAGTCTTAGGATGCACAGGACAGCGATCTACTCTACACTGTCTGCCTGCCCCAAGGCCTAAAAACCCTGCTCTGCAGCAGAGGGGTGGAAAGCTCGCCTGCTATTGGTTGTAAGAGAGTGCAGATTTCCTTTGTTTGATCTTACGTTTCTTTTAGTTCGGTGTGTGCTACATTAAAAACACTTTTTTGTCTAGTATGATCCAGTATTCATATCATCCTGTTTTCTAATGGTCTCATTCTGAACTTTCTGTAATTCAGACCGTGCTGTTCTTCAGTAGTTCTAATATTTATTTCCATTAACTTATTTTTAAGTAGCTTTTATTGGCATGCGCTCTACATATCATACAGTTTAATCATCCAGCCATATTCAGAATATGTGCAATCGTAACAATCCATTTCAGAACACTTTCTGTGCGTACTCATTCTTGTTAGCTCCCCACAAACCCCCATTCTCCCCTGCCATTCCTCCTAGGCAGTTACCAATTCATTTACTGTCTCCATAGCTCTACCTATCCTGGGCTTCATATGCAGATATTTCTGCAAAACACAACAGGAAGCAAACAGACAAAAGAACCAACAACACCTAGACAAAACATAGAAAAGCCTCAGTCAAAAAGAAAGCAGAAAATATTGAAAACTAAAACATTTTTAAACTGGATCAAAGGGAGATCAGATGATAAGGTTATTACAGCTTAACCTACTACATCTGCAACCATCGACTTTACAGTGCTCTTGCCTGGCAGCCAGGCCGTTCCCATCCCTGGACTTTGGTCAGAGGGCATACACTGGAGGCTTTTCCCCTGGGGACCCTGCAAGTGGATTTTGGGCTTCCGCTGTCATCCATAAACCAGGTGTTCACAGTCTAGCCTCTGATACCCCTCCCTCTTGGGATTTGGATTTTACTCTTTTAATCTTAGGCTGTTTTTCATGTGCTTTTTGGTTATCTCTTTTGGTGGGTGGGATGGGGTATCTGCTCTGTGTTTTGGCATGGTACTGCTTTTTCTTTAATGTCTAGAAGAAATGAACTTTTCTGTCCTATTAGGAGAAAGGTACCTGTGTAAGCTTCATGGCTCTTAAAAAGGCTTTTGCCTTGTTATTATCTCATAATGTGAAAGTATTAAGTTCAGGAACGAGATGATCGCAAACAAGAGGATATGGAAAATGCTAGAAGCCTAGCTGCACTGCACCGTGTGACAAAGTAACTGCTACTTGGCCTTCCAAGTGAGAGAAGGCTGCCCTCACCCGCAGCAGCACTAAGGGCTCGCACCGAGGGGCCGGCTAAACAGTAAGCCCTAGGCCATGCGACTAGGTTGCAGAGCTTGCTGTGGATTGGCTACTTTGAATCATTGTATTCTTGCTCTGCTTGTGGTTGGTTGGTGCCTACCTGGCCTCCCGATGATTACAGTGAAAGGTCCCTGAGTGTGAGGGCTGCCCGAGAGTCCAGGAAGGGAAAAGGTTGGGGTGTAGACTTTTTCTGCTCTTCAAGAAAGGGGAACCGGACTAGGGATGGGTGTCTCTGGCCAGAGGACACAAAGTAGATGAAGACAGCCTTCCTAAATAAAAGGAAGAAAACCAAATGTCTGTCTCTGTTATTAAGCAGCTTTGGTCACAAAGGAAGAGCTGCCTTTTCTGGTCCCTCCGAGTCTTCTCAGTCTCCTGTCTCCAGCGTTCCTGCTCCTTTCCCACAGGAGCCTCTCTCACCGCCTTGCCTCCAGTTAGCTTGCACTTATTTTTTCTTAAATCCTTCGAAAATCATGTTTAATTTCAAAACACCTATGGTACACAGGCAATCTGTCCTTTGGATATGTGGGTAGAAACTGAGGATTATTGAGAGGATTAAAGGGGTGAGTCCACATGAAGTACCTAGTACAGTGTCTGGCCCATGATAAACACCCAACTACGGCTTGTGGGTGTTGTAATTAGTAATAGTCACTAGAATATGCCACAGTCTTTCACTCAACAAAATAACCAGTTCAGTATTAAAGTTGGCAGTGATTAAAGAAAAAGGTAGCGAATGAGACTTATTGCTAGTCTGACTCATGTTTTGGCAAAGGTGTAATTAGATATCGGGGCAGCAAATCTGTAGTATATTTGGGAGAATTCTTATAACTCGGCCCTTTTTTTGAGTTTTGAATTTCTTTATACCTTTTTGGGTTTTTCTTCATTGGAACCTGAAGTCATAACGCTTTTCATCTTTGTTGAAAAATCAGCCTTTCTGCTGTTGCTCATTGGCAGATACTTGCTGCTCCGATATTTAAACAGTGGCTGCTTTTGTAGAACCAGAAATGCAGTCCATGTGCGCCTCGGGCAGAGCAGGACTCCACAGTGAAACAAGACGTGTGCGGGTGTTGCGAAAGGCTGTCCACCTGCCCGTATAAATCAGCTGTAGGAGAGGATTGCATAGTGTCTAACTTTTGTGTGTGTCAGGGGTGATGGGGGTAGAGAGCAGGGATTTGTTCATACAATTCTAATAGCACCTATGTCTAGACCACAATTTTTACCTGGTGATATATTTATTTCTTCAAAATTAAAAAATACATACTCACCGTACCTCGAGGACTTAACTTGGATTGTGGTAAAATACAGTCTTGAAATCCATCGGACCGTTGGATTGGGTATCTTGCGTCTTCGTGAAAATGTGCTGCCAGGGCCTGACATCATCCCCTCCGCAGGCCACTGAAAGCACACGGCGTCATCCGGGCCCTGGCAGCTGGTGAGCTTTGCAAAGACGTGAGCACACTGCTGCCGCGGACGAGCGTCATCCTGGGACGGGCTCAGTGACTCGGGGACTGTGGCCCCACTCAGCTGGAATATGCTTGGGCCTTGAATAGCTGCATGGAACAAAGAGGTCGGTTCGGCTTCCCTTTCCTCCCTCTCCCGCGTGGTCTTCCTTTGGACCTGCCATAGGGAAAAGTGTAAGCGGAGGCAGCATGGGAAGATGACGTCCGTAGATAGTCTGCTTCTGTGCAAAGTTCGATCGGCACAGGGAAATGCAATGCGACCACGCCGTGTCACAATTTAGACGGACACAGAGAACAGGCACGATCCACCATTGATTTCTTTCATTTAGGATTCCACCAAATAGTATTTCACCCACCCAGTTTTGAAAAGTTGGGCCCAAGCATAAACTTTTTGAGAATCTGGCAGTTTTTAAAGGTTTAATTCCCCGTAAAGATAAGACCCAGCTGAATTAGATTCTTTCCAATGAGATACTTTAAAATTTTTAAATGCCTATAGGTTCACTTGAAACACCATCAACCCCACAGATTACATGACGCCTTTTACATATTACCAGCAAGCCCAATTAGTAATTTTTTTCTTTTAAAATAGAAAACAACAAGAAAACCACTTTTCCCACAACCAAGAATTGTGTGGTGGTGGTTGTTAGGTGCCAGTGAGTCGGTTCTGACCCATAGCCACCCCGTGGACAATGGGACAAACCACGGTCCTCAACTATCCCCAATGCTTCCTGTGCCTGAACACACGATGCAGCCGCTGTGTCAGTCTATCTCATCAAGGGCCTTCCTCTTTTTCACCGCCCTTCCGCTTTACCAAGCATGGTGCTCTTCTCCAGGGCCTGGTCTCACCTGACAATATGTCCAAGGTATGTAAGGCAAATTCTCGCCATCCAAGGAGCACTCTGGTCTTACTTCTTCCAATATAGATTGGTTCGTCCTACTAGCAGTCCATGGTCCTTTCAATACTCTTCTCCAGCACCACAATTCAAATACCTCTATTTGTCCATGGTCTTCCTTATTCAGTGTCCAACTTCACAGGCTTATATTGCAACAGAGAATACCGTGGCTCGGGTAGGCTCATCTTAGTCCTCAAAGTAGTGCCCTCGTTGCTCGTCAGCCCTCTAAAGAGGTCTTTGTGCAGCTGATACACCTAAGACAATATGTCGTTTGATCTCTTGATTGCTGCTTCCATGGGCATTGATCATGTAGCTAAGTAAGACAAACTCCTTGACAACTTCAGTCTTTTCTCCCTTTATCATGATGTTTCCTTTGGTTCAGTTTTGAAGCTTTTTGTCTTCCTTATGTTGAGTTGCAATCCGTACTAAAGGCTACAACCCTTGAACGTCATCAGCAAGTGCTTCAATTCCTCCTCACTTTGAGAAAGCAAGGTTGTGTCACCTGTATATCGCAGGTTGTTAATAAGCTTCCTCCAATCTTGATGCCACATTGTTTTTCATAGAATCCAGCTTCTCTGAAGATCTGCTCAGCATACAGCTAGAACAGGTATGGTGAGGGGACACAAACCTCTCCTGATTCTAAACCAGGCAGTATTGCCTTGTTCTGTTCGCACAGCTGCCTCCTGATCCATGTACACGTTCCCCGGGAGCACAATGAAGTGTCCTGGAATTCCCACTCTTCTTGAGGAGAGCCACAGTTTATTGTGGTCCACACAGTCAAACGCCTTGGCATCGTCAGTGAAACACAAGCACACACTCTCTGGTATTCAGTGCTTTGGGCCAAGATCCCCCTGACATCAGCAATGACATCCCTTGATCCACATCCTTGTCTGAAACTGGCCTGACCTTCTGGCAGTTCCTTGTCAATGTACTGCTGCAACCATTGTTGCAATCATTGTGGAAAGATCCTCAGCAAAGTTTTACTTTTGTTCGCTATCAATTATATCATTCTACGGTTTGCGCATTCTCTTGGGTCACCTTTCTTTGGAATGGGCACAAATATGGATCTCTCCCAATCTGTTGGCCATGTAGCTGTCTTATAAATTTCCTGGCATGGACGAGTGAGGACATCTTCAGCTTTCGGAAACATTTCAGTGGGTATTCCATCACTTCCTGGAGTCTTGCTTTTGGCTCTTCCATTCAGTGAGGTTTGAACATCTTCCTTCAGCACCACTGGTTCTTGCTCTTACGCTGCCTCCTGAAATAGTGGACTATCGACTCGCTCCTTTTGGTACAGTGACTCTATTCTTTTCATCCGTTCTCGACACTTATCGCACCATAGAACCTTTCAAATTGTGAGGACAATTAAAACACTGGGAGAAAAGTTAGAGGCACCATGTATCAGACATTTACTTTATTACTTCACGTTGTCATTATGTGTCCCTTTTTCTTTTGCACGCAAAGCATCTCCTTCCCATTCCTCCCATAGTTGAGAGAATTTGTTTACTAGCAAGTCAGACAGCTGTCGAGTTAGTTGTGTACTATTCACCCCCACCCAGTGTCCTGTGAACTCTGGGGAAGCAGGCCCGGACGAGTCTTCTCTCGGCTGGGTCCTTGACGCCCACCAAGCACAGATTCTGAGACCTAACAGCCACCCGTGACTTTCTGTGATTTAGTTTCTCTTTTAGAATCATTGTAGAATGCTGATGTTGTATAAATCAACTCATAATTCATAGTCTGGGTAATTACTACAAGGGGGCTTCAAACGTTGATAGGAAAATCCCATATCATATAACCCCATTTTTTACCATGAGCTTTTAGAAATTCCATTGTATATAAATATTACGTAATGTACTTAGAGAACCTGAGTCATAAATGAGAGACAAATTGAATACAGATGATGTTGCACAGATGAGCCACAGTGAGAGATTATTGGGCATGAGCAGGTATAGTTCCATGCAAGCTTGGAATTCTAGATGTGAAAAATGTAATTGTTTTTTAAATCTAAGCTGATTTAGTGACCTAAATTTCAAAGTAGAGACTGCCGAATTACGAAACTTATCATACCCGAAGAAAATAGGAATATGGAGAGAAATAAGGTTGAAAAAAATTTTGGATTAAGAGGTAGGAAGTAGAATGGGAAAGTCTAATATGTGTGTGTAATTGGAGAACCAGAAAAAGATAATAGAGAGAGCATATAGGAGAGCTAATATTTATGGGAAAGTGATTACCAATTGTCTGTAACTAGAAAACGAAAAAAACTTGCATCTATAGCGCCAAGGAATACAACCAACGTCAAACAGAATTGGAGAACTGCATGCCTAGCTGCATTATCATGAATCGAGAGCGCCAAAGAAAAGTTGAAGATCTTGAAAGCATGAGAGAAAAGACAACGAATTGACAATAAGGATGGTTAGCAGATTTCTCAAAAACCAAAATGTAAGCATTTCTAGTGAAAATAAATCTGCAGAGAAGCAGGGAAAAAACCTTCAAGGCTTAAGTTAGTAGAGATGTATCTTCAAAGGAATGCAGAGCAAGAGAGAGCAAATCTAGAATTGTGTAGACCAAACAAAACTATTTTAAGAACCAATGTGAAATAAAGATAACCCAAGACAACCCAATACCGAGTCCTTCAGTCCAGACACTTGGAAAGATGAAATTTGGAGAAATTTCCAAAGGAAAACCCGAGATCCAACAATAAATATAAAAGTATTTATGTAAAGCTCAACTATAGAAACTGCTTATCTAAATTAGTCATACATAAATCCTATAAATTCATCATAAAAACTCAAATTTAGGGCCTGAAGAAGTTAGCATATTGCAGCCCTAGTATTCGCATACAATACCATGCATGGTTGGGGGAGAAGTGGTCATGGCTTAAAGTGTTCTGAAGACCATGTAGTGTTAATGAAGAGGGCTACGATATTATTTAACATTTAGATGTGTTTTAGCATACAAAAGAGCCACCCACTCCTCTGATTTTAACTTAACATGTACTGAGTCTTAAACAAAAAGGGTAAGACCAAGATAAAAGCACATCACCTGGCATTTGGAGACAACATGGACGTGAGTGGCTGATCATGGTTACAGGTGGAGCACTAGAAGTAGAAACAGCCATGATTAGGACCCATACATTCGGCCAGAAGATCTTACAAGATTGGCTCAGGAACGACCCTTCTACCAAGGCACTCAACCTTGAGGCCCTCACACCCTAATTTCCATTAAGCACCCCAGTTTCCATTAAGTTCACACCCTGGCAAAGTCCTTACATGCTATGCAGCTTCTCCCTTGACCAGCTAGGGGTGTGACAGCCATCCATTCTTTAACGTACTCTGCCTAAGGGCAAGGCTGTTCACACAGCTGGTTAATGGTCAGGAGGAATTCAAGGGTGGCTGAATTTATGTGGAGACTTATAAGTGGTTTTTGGGCTTTCACTAAAAACTGCAGTCTCCTGCAAACTCAATGCTCAGAGATTTAAACTTTAATACAGATGTTAAGAAAATATGCATGGAAAATTTCAGGATCCCCCTTTACAGAATTGAGAGCCGTGCATATGTTTCAAACCACTTGGAGAAAGAGAAAATAATAGGTAGTTGATGTCAAAGTAAAGGCCAGGGAGTGGGGGAAAGGCAAAGGAATATAAATCGAAATAAAGTTAATGGAGGATAAAATCCAAACGCATCAGAAGTTGCAATAGATGTAAACTTGTCAAACTTTTGAGTTAGAACTTTCATACTGTTTGAGAGCAAAATAAAATCTAGTTATATACTATTGATGAAACAAATCAAAAATACCTAACACATAATCCCGTGAAGAGGGTTAAAATAAAATAATACAAAATGGTTTGTGTAGGAGAGCTTAATTCCTGAGCACCCAGTCTGCAATAGGCTATGGACGACAGAGACCGCCCAGATCGATTCTCAGAGTCACCACGTAGATTTAGCCTTGATTGCGTTCTTTCTGATCATTAACCAAGGATGTCGGAGCCCTGGCACAGTGGTTACACATTGGGCTGGTAACTGCAAGATCAGCAGTTTGAAACTGCCAGCCATGTCAGAGGGAGAAAGATGATGGGCCTTCTACTCTCCAGTAAAGGGTTACAGTCTCAAAAACTCACAGGGGCAGTTCTGAGTTCTACCCTGCCCTATAGGGCTGTGATTCATTGAATTGATTCATTGAATCGATTCAATGGCTGAGTTTAAAAAAAAAATCATTTTATTAGGGGCTCGTACAACTCTTACTACAATCCATCCACTGTGTCAAGCACATTTGTACACTTGTTGCCATCATCATTTTCAAAACATTTTCTTTCTACCTGAGCCCTTGGTATCAGCTCCTCATTTCCCCCCTCCCTCCCTCATGAACCCTTGATAATTTATAAATTATTATTTTTTCATGTCTTATACTGACCGATCTCTCCCTTCACCCACTTTTCTGTTGTCCATCCCCCTGGGAGAGGGTTATAGATAGATCATTGTAATTGGTTCCACCTATCTGCCCCACCTTCCCCTCCGCGTATGGCTGCTACTCTGAATATGGGTCCTGAGGTGTTTATCTGTCCTGAATTCCCTGTGTTTTTAGCTCTTGTCTGTACTCATGTACATGGTCTGGTCTAGCCAGATTTGTGAGTTAGAATTGGAGTCCTGATAGTGGAGTGGGGGTGGCGGGGGAAGCATTAAAGAACTAGAGGAAAGTTGTGTGCTTCATGGTGCTGTTCTGCACCCTGGCTGTCTGGTCTCCCCTCAGGTGACTCTTATGTAAGGGGATGTCCAGTTGCCTACAGGTGGGCTTCGGGTCTCCACTTACACCCCATTCATTCACAATGATATGGTTTTTTGTTCTGGGTCTTTGATGCTTGATACCTGATCCTATCAACACTTCTTGATCACACAGGCTGGTGTGCTTCTTCCCTGTGGGCTTTGTTGCAACAAAGTGTTCTTGCATTGAGGGAGTACTTGAGTGGAGGCCCAATGTCCACCTTCTACCTTAATACTAAATGTATAAATATAGGTACATAGATCTATTCCCCATCCTCACATATAAATATATTTACATATGTACATGCCTGTATTTAGATCCCTCTAAATGCCCTTTGCCTCCCAGTTCTTTCCTCTATTTCTTTTTACTTTACTCTTGTCCCACTGTCATGCTCAGCCTTCATTTGGGTTTCAGTAATTCCTCTCAGTTACATTGCCCTTGATCAAGCCCTACCAGGCCTCCTACACCCTCCTCAGCATCAGTGTTAGATCACTTGTTATTCCCTTGTCCCTGGGTTTATTAACACCCACTTCCTTTCTCCCCGCCTCCCTCTCTCCCATGTCCCTACCCCAACTGTTGGTCCGTTGTTTGCTCCTCCAGATTGTTTACCCAGCCTATCTTATGTAGATAGACATGCAGATATAATAATATGCACAAAACAACAAAAAAACTAATAAAAAAAGAAAAGCCTATAAATAGTTGAACTTCTGTTGACCTTTAGGAGTGTTTTCTGGTGGAGTCTGATGGGGTGCCACGTCCTAGACCCAGAGTCAATTTTTGGTGCTTCCTTGGGACTTTGTTACTCTCCTCCCCTTGCTGTTCTGTTGTATACCCTTAGTGTTTTGCCTTGGTGTGGTGGGGTTGGATCGGGCGCCATTCCCACCCTGTGTCTCCAGCGTTGTCCCCCATAGAATTATGGGTCAGTGAGGGACATCGTGTCTCATAGTGGGGCTGGCCCTATGGTCCTCTCCGTGCATTGGCTGCTTAAGCAGGAATATCGTCCTCAAGGCTTGGTGGGCCAGGATGTGCTTCACTCTCTCTCCCTCCCTCTTCATTTGCTCCTGTGTGCTCTGATCAGACATGTCCCTCTCCCTGAGCTGTAGCTTCAGTGCTGTCCTCTGAAGTGAATTCTTCTCGAGGGAAGGCAGGCTGTCCACACAGTTGGGATTGGGGCCAGCCCCTCAGAGCTTTCTGTTGGTTTCCTGCTTCATGCTGATATACTGCATTCATGTCTTGGAGAACCCGGTTGAAATCTGGTCCCTCTTTCCCTGGTGGGTAATCTTAAAGCAAATGACCTTGCAAAGTACATGACCTCCAAGCCTCCCCAGCCAGTTTAGAGAGAGGCTTTCTCCCTTAAGGGGTTTGCCTGGGTGTGTCCTTGATGGAGATCACCTTATGGGGACAGTAATCACTTTCACTGCTAACAAGTCAATTCTGACTCCTGGTGACCTGATAGGACAGGGTAGAAGGGTGAGTTTCCGAGACTAACTCTGTAGGGGAGTAAAAAGCCATCTTTCTCCCTGGGATCTGACAGGCGGTTTCAAATTGTTGACCCTGTGGGTAGCAGTCCAGTGATAACCACTGCACCATCAATGCTCTTGGGCGGGACATGGGTTTCGGGGACAGTACAGGGGGCCACCTAGACCAGTCTCACAAACCCTTCTATCTAACATAATGCATGTGTTCCAATCACGGCCTTGCTTCTGCAGTCTCACGTGTAACGATGTATTGATCCGCCACCAGTCACGACTTTGCTCCAGTTCTTTGCTCTGGGTCTATGTGACTGGCATCCTGACTGTAATCCCTGTGATGTCGTTTTGACCTCCCCCTAATGGGCCCATCCTACAGATGGGGTGTCTGTTCCTTTGTGCTGTCGAGTCCCCTTGAGGCTAATAATTGTTCTCCGTAAATAACATTTGAGCCTGGGGCCTCTGTTGTACTTAAATTAGTGGTATAAACTACCCAAAGAAAATGAGAAGGTTAATATCACACAATTTGAGGTCAAAAGCAGCATTGCAGGTCTTCACAGAATGGTAAGCTGTTCAGTTCTAAACCTGTGTACATGTAATACAATAGCCCCAAAACATTTTATTGAATCGAGACAATTTAACCCATTTGTCATCAAGATGGAGGATTTCAATACATAGAATACATATCAAGATTGATCATGTATAAGCCCATAAGGCAGATCTCAGCAAATGTCATATAGTAAGTATCACACAGATTATATTTTCTTATGCTTTACCAGACTTTTTAGACACAGAAATCATGAGGACACTTAAATTAGCTTTTCCTTGGCATTGTTAACATAGGGCTCAATATAGCCATTTGGTTCAGTACATTCCAGAACAGTGGTTCTCAACCTGTGAGTTGCGACACCTTGGGGGGGTGTTGAACAGCCCTTTCACAGGGATCGTCTGGTTCATAACAGTAGCAAAATTACAGTTATGAAGTAGCAATGAAAATAATTTTATGGTTGTGGGGGTGTCACCACAACCTGAGGAACTGTATTAAAGGGTCACAGCATTAGGAAGGTTGAGAACCACTGTTCTAGAAGGTCTGCTTTAGGTTTCAAAAGAGACCCCAAATCTCAAGTATAATTTAAGGTTCGAATAAGAAGACTTGGTACCAGAAAGATACTATTTCTCTTCAGTTTAAATATGACAGCAAAAGCCAAGTAGTTGTTTTCTGGCTAGTTCCAAACTTCAAAAACAAAAGTCCTCCTGGAGGCCTCTAGGCAGCCTTTAGCTATCTGTGGGCCCAGAACACCTTGTTCTGTCTTTTCAAGCTGCGCTTTCATGGCATAGTTGATACTCCACATGTAAAATAGTAAGTTGGCAGGAAAACAGCCCCTGTGCTCTTTGAGAGCTATCTTGGCTGCTCTGAGCTCCAAGGATTGCTTCATTTAAATTTTAATATTAAATGATACTTTTGCTTTAATTCACCTAGTATAAAATCCAGCTTTATTATCAATTAGTAGGATTTGGTAGTTTCACGACCCCGAGGAAGGTGGGACGCCAGTTGCCTCATGACTTGTGCCTTGGACTTCTGGTGTGTGCTGGGCTCCTCGCTGGGCTGCCGGCCACAAGGTCAGCAATTCGGAACCATTAGCTGTTCCGCGGGAGAATGCTAGGCTTTCTGCGCCCATAAAGGTGCATACTCTCATACATGCACGGGGGATTTGTACTCTGCCCTGGAGGGTCACTATGAGTCAGAATTGACTCAATGGCAATGAGTTTTTATTCTTGCTTTATTATTATTTTTTTAACTTTAAAAAAAAATATTTATTTATTTATTTTAACAAACTTTATTATCTTTTGAAGCTTTATCAGTAATTATGTATTTTTAACCATTAACTATTTGAAACCAATGAGAATTTTCTATACTCTTTTCTCTATGCTTGATATGAACAGTAAGATAGTTTTAAAGCTAGTAAAAAGTTTTAATTTATACTTGCAAGCTTCTAAAGACATCGTAGAGTGAAAAGTTGTGGATATTTATTTTTAAATTTTTATTTTTTATTGGAAATAAATTGCAAATATTTTTACTTACACTCCAAAAAGTCCCCATCGTTTACTTTGAACTAGTAGAAAAATTTCTTTTGGAACAAGATTTAAATGGCTCGTTTGGGTTTGAATTTCTTTGGCTTACCAAGGGGACCATTTTCCTACTAGAAGAGCCATTACGGGTTTTCCTTTCTTTCTGACCATGAGGTAATTTTTATTATTTATGCCTGCAAAGTCTGGTGTCTAGTAGCAGCTATGTTGTTCTGTTAGGAAAAGAAATGAATTGTCAAGTGAAAGAACAGTATTTATCATGGAGAGATGATAAGTCTTTTAGGTAAGTAACTCTGCCAGGAAAAGAGGAGAAATTGCAGCTGTGTTTTATATAAAAATTTTAGGAGGAAAAAGGGAATACCACTTTTTAGATCGGCTACAATAACTGAATTCATCAAAATATTTCAACTATGAAAGCAGTATAAACAGATAACTTTTCACGGTACTGTACAAAGGCGAAAGATAGGCTAGCATTTCAGAAAACAAATACACGTGGAAGTGAAATCACAAAGCCGAAAACTCAATTTAAACGCGTGAAAGAAAGAAAATGTTGCCTTGATGGCGTCAGCCCAGGAGGATGTGCCAGTAAGTCCCATCCTGGGCTCCCTTGAGAACCGGGTAGGTTGAGATGGGCAGACTGTGACACGATGGGCCGGGGTGTGAAGGGCATCCATAGAAAAACTCTGAAAGAATGTGAATAACGAAGCATTTGGGGATGGAACAAACTCAAGTTCCTTGAAGTGTTAGATAAGACCTAGTCTGTGCTTGCGTTTAGGAGCCCTGGCGGCGTGGTGGTTTATGCATTGAGCTGCCAGCCCTCAGATCAGCAGGTGCAGTCCACTGGCCACTCCGCAGACTTGACTCCTACAAAGACCATCTCAAGAACACAGGGGACAGTTCTCCTCTGCCTGTGGGGTCACTGTGACTCTGTGGCAAGGACTGAGTGTTTGAGTCGATACCTCTGAGTTCATTCTTACAAAAGTGCAGTCGTCTTACAGCTTCTTGTCTCCACGTGCCAGACATTTAAATCAAGGTTCCGAGGCTAACACTGTGGCTTCAGGTGAAGAGTATTAATATTCAGTAGGGGTCAACATGAGCTGCGCAGTCTCCACACATGTTAAATTTTGTGTTCCTTCTTGATTATATTCTTTTATCCAGAGGCTATGTGATGCAGCGACTCTCAAAGTGTAGTCTGTGCCACCCCCGCCCCCCGAGAACACCTGAGACTTAGCATCTTCACCATACTATTAGGGTACTCTCTGCCTGGTGAATGAAGTCAGCTTCCTGCCTGTGTTCGATTGGGTTCTCTAGAGAAGCAAACCCAACGATGCTTGTATGCGCTGTATATAGTACGAGATTGAGGTAAAAAATGGGTCAGTTATAGAAATAGGCAAGTCCAGTCTGTTTCAAGTCAGGCTTCACCTGACTCCTGGAAGCTGATGAAGCAGAGATCGTGGGGCACAGGCTGGTGGATGCAGAAGCCATATGAATCTGAAGCTACGGCCCAATGAATTCACTGCTCATAGTCTGCTGACAGGCTCCTGGGATCAGCCGGCAACTTAACAGGAGATGCAGGAACCAGGCCCTGGCTCCAGCTCATGCAGAAGGGGGGGGAGGAGGGGGGTGCTACAGGATTCGATTATGCGCAGTCTCACTCTCATTGGAAATAAGCTCCGCGGTGGCCGCCTGCCTTGTTAGAAGTCAGATTAATTTACATTCAGTAATCAATTTAGCATTCTAGGTGCTACAGTAAGCACTTGGAAACTGTAGGCGAATTCTTGTAAACGTTCTTTGTAGAGCTGTGCTAAGCTTACAAGGAAGGAAGGGCCGGCCCTTGATGAAGGAAGGGGTAAAGGTAAACAGGCAGGTGCAGCTGTCAACGCCAGTGCTTGTGGCCACTACGCAGGTGTCCCTGTCCTAACTGAGGCTGCTTCTCAGGGTTGCTATGCGCCATGCCTACAGAGTTGGTCCA
The DNA here is from genome assembly GCF_050624435.1 of Tenrec ecaudatus. Taxonomy (NCBI): domain Eukaryota; kingdom Metazoa; phylum Chordata; class Mammalia; order Afrosoricida; family Tenrecidae; genus Tenrec; species Tenrec ecaudatus. The sequence continues at coordinate 180,884,871 of NC_134534.1, forward strand.
TGTCGTCCTTGGGTTTAATTAAGAACCCCAGAGAGATTTTTGTGACTGTGCCTCCTCGTTGGTTCATGTCTTGTGTTTGACTTTCTTTCTATTCCACATGACCCAGAATGCTTACCTTGTGAAATTATTTAGTTATGATAGATCTGGATCATCTGAGAGCAAATGAAAATAAATACCTGTCTGGAAGGATATATCACCAACCGCACATACGAGGGGGCTTCACAAAGTTTGTAGAACATTTTCATTGTCTTTTAACGTGGTCTTCAGAGACTGGGGCGGGCAGGGCGGGTTGGGGGAGGGGTGGTGAGCAACTGAGGAGGTTTTAGCTTCAAGCCAGGCTTCTCATTGTGATCGCCTATGGTCATCTCTCCAGTGTGCTCTGGTACCCAGTTTCTTCCCTAGCTTCTTGTTCTAAGTCTTGCTTTCTGTTGCTGTTATTGCTCTGGCAGTTTGTGGTACAGCCAATCTTTGGAAAACATTGCAATTCAAATGCGCAGATTTTTCCCTTGTTTATTTCACTCTCCAGCTTTCACATGTGTGTAAGGGAAGATACAGCCTACTGACGAAATAGAGAGGGCTAATTTTCCAGTTGATGCCGTATGTACTCGTGTATAAGCCAAGTTTCTCAGCACATTTTTAATGCAGCTTTTGTGGTAAAATTAGGTGCCTTGGCTGATATTCGGGTCGGCTTATACTCGAGTCTATATGGTAATTTTGTATCACTGGCAAGTAAGGTTCCAAATATCCAAACGGCCCTTCGCAGGAAAATGGTCCCCTGCCCCTGGGGGAGAGAGAGAGAGAAGGGGAGGAGAGGGGAGGGGAGGGGAAAGGCAGGGAGGGGAAGGTAGGACTCTGGCTGCTTATCTTTTAAAAAGCTGCTCCAAAAAGTGACATACTACTCTGGGATGTAAGATTTTAGGCTAAAATTATGATATCAGTACACATGGCTGTGAAGATGGAGACACCCAGGAAAGGAGACATAAAAGGGAGCTGTATAGACGTCGTTGTTCCTGTGCCAACAGCCCTGGGCGTGACACTGACCTTGGGTGCAGGGCTAAGCAGACACCGTCAGTGGCCCGACAGTGGATCGCGTTCATACATTCTTGAGTGAACTCGGGGCAGAAGAGAGAGGAGGCCTTAGTCTAAGGAGCCAGATGGCTTGAAATGTCAGTCCCAGCCCAGCCACTTAGTGACAGCTCTGGTGCCCTGGGGCCGCCGCCAGTCGCCTCCCGCCTGTGGAACTGCGTATCTGTAAAGTCAGGGTGGTGCCAGCATGTACTTCCCAGGGATCCTGTGAAAGTTAAGGAACTGAACCGGTAAACTCACAGATACTACTAACACTCCTTGTAACTGTTAGGTAGCTAGCAGGCATTTGGTAAGTCCTTCATGAATCTAAGCCTCTCATATGGTGCCAGGCGTGCAGACATTTGAATGAGTAGTTACATAAAGTTGGGCAGTTTTGATGATGGACCTTGCCCAGTAGTTTGTGTTTCCATATGTTGAGGGGACCTACCTCTTCCTAACTATGTAAGCAGAATTAAACCAGCCCTTAGGATGTTTGGGCTTTGTTTTAAATTATACTTCAGCTGTTTCGCAAAGCAAATCTTACTCTTTTACAGCTTGTATTAGTTTCAAATTAGTACGGACCCTACGGTGATCAGTGTTGGAAAAACCCCTTCCAACATCAGAGTGTCACATAGAAGTGTCGCCCAGCTCACTCTGGTAATGTCATGAATGTCAGAGTTCTTCCCCTGATGCTTGGCACTGGCCCCAGGTAGCCGGAGCGGTAACAGGATCCTCTCTCAGCAATAGCATCTGGCTAATCCAATTGAAATCTGTCTTCCAGACTTGTTACGAGAGAATACTGTTTTGACTATAATTAAGGTGCCTGTTACTCAATGCCCATTAGAATCAGGAAATTGCGAGGTGCCACGCAGATATGATTTTTCGTATGTAAGCGAGGACAGTTTTTCTTCCACTGTAACGGAGGCTAAATTAAGCTTTCAAGGACAAGAGTTTCAGTGGACCTGTTTGAAGAGCCTGGCTGGATTGGATGCAATCGCCAGCCTCCATGTGTCTTGTCCCATGGCATCTTCCATTATGTCTTCACCTTATGATCAGAGGTTTTTTTAAGAACCTTAGTTTGTCCGATAATATATTAAAGTATATCATTGCCTGTGTGTTTCTTGGGTAGTTATGAGGGGGGGGGGAACAAAGGGCCACCTTATTTTTGTTATCTGTCATATCATACAACTTGCTTTACATTATACAGAAATGCTGTATTTCATTTACACAGTCACGAGAAATGCCAAGAATTATAAGAAATCCCTGTGCTTCCTAAACGTTTGCATTTGGGGCACAGAGTTGACATTTTGGACCAAGGGAGGAAGAAGACCGAGTACGGGGGAAGCGTGTGCTTGCTCAGGTGTTCCTGGAGGGCTGGCACGGGGACGGGGCAGCGCTCACCGCTGCACAGTTGTCCGAGTTTACGCCCCAAACCGTCAGGGAGGCCTGCCAGCTCATCACTTTTCCTTCATCAGAATGTTGTGCTTTTAGCAGGAATGCAAACTTCACCTGCCGCAGGGAACATTGGAGCAATATGGTTACACATAATAGAGTGTCAAGAGGTAACATATTTATTGGGGCGAAGAAGGAGGTTTATTGCTTTTGTGGATTCTGTTGGGTGACGGCGCCCCCTCCCCCTTCATTTGACTTCATAGTGCAAGCCTCAGACTCTGGTTAATAGATGACTCTTGGGTACCTCTTGGCCATCTGTAGCTTAATAGAGATGTACGGCTACTGTTTAAAAGGTTCCGAGGACCCATTTCTACTGACAGATGTAAACACCATTCCTCTTATTTGAGTATCTCAGGTTGTTGGCTAGCAGGTGAGCTTATACGCCTTTGGGTCTCTTCCAGATTCACGAAAAGCTGCACTACTACGAGAAGCAGAGCCCCGCCCCTGTCCTCCACAGCGCAGCAGCCTTGGCGGATGATGTAAGTGTACCTGTCTGAGATCACTGGGACCTCCCCGTACCCTCGCCCCGTCCACAGGCCTCCTAGCCTGCAGACACAGGCGCGTCATCCGGAGAGGGAGAACCGTAAGAGCTTTGCACACGTTTCCCAAAGTCCTGTCGCCACTGGGCTTAGGCTGATAGTGTTTAGCTTCTCATTCCCTTTCCTGTTCTAAAAATACTTTGCACGTGGATGCTTGTGTGCTGTGCTGGTCACTACGTCAGAGAAATCGTAGGCTGCCACTCTATAGGGAGATCGAAGCTGTCAGCTGCTCGTGTTCTGGGAAAGTCACAGACAAGAGGAATGCTTTGGAGAAGTAAAGACCGATGGGGTAGTGAGATTGCTGACAGTACGAAGAAAAATGACAGATACCGCTGCTCTGGTCTAGGAATGAGGCGGATGAAAGACATAAAAAGACAGGATTGTATTTAAGTGTGGATTATAAAGCCTAGTCATGATTTATGGATATTAGACTTTTCCAAATTACCTTCATAACCAAAAAATAAATTTTAGGAGCAATTGGCATTGATGGAGTAGTTAATTTCCTGTAGCTATAATTTTATTTGAAACTCACTTGCTGTTTCTTACTGCTCACTCTCTGACTTGGATGAATTGCTGGCGCACCTGTATAAACCGTCCGGGACACGGAGTGAGACGAGGAATCTCTTCAGGGGGAAAGCTGTGGTTGTAGGGATGTCCTGTAGTTTATTTGTCGATTTACAGCTTTCCCCCTATGTTGGTGAAACAAAGTGTAACATAGCTTAGTGAGGTAGTCCAGGATCGTACATGAAATACGTTGTCTTATATTGTTCACGGTCTCGTTTCAAAAATAAAGCGTATGCCATCAATATCCAAACTGCATGCCATTTGTTTTGCCCCCAAGCTTCTTCCTTCTCTTTTCTCCCCTCGAGATTACAAAGATGTTGAAACACAGTATGTGTCTGAAGAGGCCGCTTTATTCGTCTGCAGGACAGAAAAAGAACTTTAGAAATGAAGACGAAGAAAGAGAGGAAATGGTTCCTCCAGCCCACTGCAGTTACCACTGGAGGAACCTCTATAAAAACCTATTTTAAAACATTTCCCACTAAGGTCTTGAAAATAATTTACTTATAAGCAAATGAATTGAGACCCGGTCATTAACAAGTACGGCATTTAAAAAACTATTAAAGGTTATGTATTCATGTGATAAAGCGTAGCATATTATAATTGATCAGAGCAATATATTTAAATGCTAAATAAAGCATTTTTTATAAATATAATGTGACTGAAGTATGCAAAGAGCCTTTTATTTAAGTTAAAAATGCCATAGAAATGCCACACTGGAAAAGTAAAAAGCAAATTTTGGCAACTATTTGTTGGACATTTAAATTTTCTCTGACTTCATTTACTTTTCTTGTCGAATTTACATGAAAGACTTTCTTTTAAAGAAAAGGCCCTTTTCCAGAGGTGAGAACAATTACAAACAAGCGGCGAGCACAGACATTTGGTGTGGTGTTTATTAATAAAATTATTTGTTAATAGAGGGCTCTTTCATAAAACATGTTGAGTTTAATTTCTCTGTTTGAGTTGTGGTTTCCTCATGGTGAGCACCATGTGCTCTTCCCTGTTGTCTCAAGGTGAGTAGAACTTCTAGAAAGATCATTATGTGGAGACTAGATGGAATGTTCTGGCCCCTTTTTAGACAGTCCCAGCAAAGGGAGTTCTTGACCACCGTCTGAGTCAAGTAATTGCCATCTTATTCAGTATGAGTCATTTCATGATCAACTCAGTTCATTCTGAACAGAGACTTTGCCTTCTCTCGGTGGATGTCATCAAAGCCGCAGACCATTTGCTCTGTTGGGGGCAGTCTAGTTCTTTGTACCCCAGCTCCAAGCAGCGCAGCTACTGTGGGGTTTTCTTGGACACACTATGGGTTTCATCACCTCATTCAGAGCTCTCCTCCCCTCCCCACCCCCCCGCCCTCTCTTTTTACGGTGTAAAAGCTTGATCCAGTTCATTTTACAAGTGGCCCTTTGTCTGTGTGCAGGGGACCATCCACGTAAATGTAGTGCTGGCCTTTGCCCTCCTTGTAATAAATCATACAGCAATCTGACTGGTAGGATGTCTTGAGTCGTGGTCAGCCTGTGCCTGGGCTTGGCTTTGGTTTACTAAGGGGCTGAAACGAAGAGCGGTGATTGATCATCTCTTCTCCCTCCTGCCGATTTCTCTTTAAAACACGGCATGGAATAACCTTGAAGAAGATAGATTCTGAAGTTGTCCCACACCCAAGAAAACAAGACTCGTCCTGCATGTGCCTAATGCCAGTGTCTTCTCTCCTGCAGCTGGCCGAAGAGCTTCAGACCAAGCCAGGAAGCGGTGAGATCAGAGAGCTGTTGGAGCTGCTGTCCAAGCCCAACGTCAAGGTGAGGGCGCAGAGTATGCCTCTTACAAACACATGCTGCAGCGAGGCCGCTTTTCTGAGCCTTGACAGAATTTTGCCCTGAGCATCGGTTTTCAAGTGAATGCATTTTCAAGCAGCGCACAGTATTTTAAGAGCCTGCGTTCTATTACGGAAAACGAGCTGAGCCTTTGAGTGTAGTGTTAGGACAGACGACTCAAGTTCAGAATTTAAGTTGGCCACTAAAATGTCGCGTGGTGGTCCTTTTCCTTTCAAAGGAAGTTAGGAGGACAGAATGTGAGATCGTCGAATGATGTTGCTTACGGGTGGTACACTTGGCCAGTTAATGGTGTCCCAATCTGTTTGATACATGTATCTAAAATATCTGATAGGATCGTTTCAACATTCCCCTTTCTCCTCCTGTCAAATCCTGTGCTTCATCCATCGATGTTTCAAAATACCATACTCTTCTCACCGAGCAGAGCAATTTCCCAGTGTGAAACATCAGTAAATTATTGGCAGACATGGCAATTTCCCCTTGCCATTTTCCCGCCAGGTTTGTCACTTATCTTTCCTCCCAATGGGACTATCTGTGGAGCACTGGTGGCGCAGCAGTTGAGCGCTCGGTTCCAGTCAAGACTCCCAGCTGCTGGGACAGAGAAAGATGGGGGAGGCTGCTTCCGTAAAGATGACAGCAATGGGCGCTGTGGCAAGACTACTGGGTGTTGGAATTAACTCATTGGCAGTGGGCTTGTGGTTTGGACGATTGGCACATTTTCAAACATTTCTCTTAGTGTTTTGAAATCGAGACTGCATCATCTCTTACCGCCTGTACACTTGGCACATGACTCTGCTGCAGTTGGACGTCAGATGTTCCCAGAATCAAAATGAATTCACAGAAAATGTAATTAGAACGATCAATTATTCATGATGAGTTCTGCTGAGCATCATGTACAGAATTTCTGTCGGAGGAAGAGTCAATCACTGGTTTCTGCTCTCTTTGAAAATTCCCTTGGGAACTGTTATATATGACCTTAAGTTTTTATTCTAAAAGGATAGTAGTAAGTAAAAGATGAGGTAGAAAAATGCGTAAGCTTCAGATTCTAGTGCCATTGGTATCCAGTTGCCTGCGACTCAGAGCGACCCCCATAGGACAGAGTAGAACTGCACCGGAGACTCCCACGTGCTTCTCCCGTGGAGGGCTGGTGAGTTAGCCAGCAGTGCTCCAGTTGGCAGTCGTGTGGCAGCCAATAAGCCTTCAGAACTCCGGATATACCCGGTGTGTGCTTTGGCAGCACACACACAGAACTCCTATATCTGAATACCTATATGTGAATATACAATTCAGGAATTATATATTTCTGTAATAATAAATGAATAAATTTGAGTTAATAACAGTTACAAGAATTATGGTTGTGTGTTTTTTTTAATTTGCTGAAGATCATTCAAAAGCAGCAGCCACAGTACATCCACAGGAAGCTTCCAGAAAGTCAATCCAGATACGAAAGAGGGAGGCTGTAGAACAAGGGATATCGTTGTGACATCAGATGCATCTTGGCTGAAAGCAGAGACCACCAGAACGATGGTGGCTGTGTTCTGTTGGCTATGCACAGGCGTTTGAGCAGATCATTTTCCGGGGTGGGTGTGGGTGTGGCACTCTGCAATGACCCAAGGGGCTGCAAAAGCAGATGCCTACACTTTATCCTGGATTATGGGCTGCAGGACAGAGGCTTGTAATTGTCCAGGTAGTGCTGAGTAACCCCCACCCGGAGAAGGAGGCCGAAGGCCAAATAAGTTTGAGAACCTATGGTGTAGATCAGCGGTTCTCAACCTGTGGGTCGTGACTCCTTTGGGGGGGGGTGAGCAACCCTTTCACAGGGGTCACCTGATTCATAACAGTAGCAAAATTACAGTTATCAATTAGCAACAAAATACTTCTATGATTGAGGGGCCAGGCATTAGGAAGGTTGAGAACCACTGGTGTAGATAATAACAGATTATCCATAATACTGTGCCGAATGTGAGTTTCAGACCATTCAATTTGGCTTATCCTGAACCTTTCACAGCTGACTTAGTAAACATCATGATAAATGGAAAAAAGATTCCAGTGGTCAAGTATTTCATTTTACTTGGATCTATGAAATCAATACCCATGGAAGCAGCAGTCAGAAATCACATGACATGTTGCGCAGGGCAAATCTGCACTAAGCCTGTTGACAGGGTTACAGAGCCGAGACATTTTGAAGACTGACGTGCTTCTGACCCCAGTCATGGTATTCTCCGTCGCCTCATGATGCAGGGCAAAGCCGGAAAGCAAGGAAGAGCAGAGGAGGAGGATTGTGGTGCCCATGAACTGCCCGAAGAGGACACAGGTCTATCTCGGAGAAAGCGCAGCCAGGAATGTACTTAGAAGCCAGGAATGTCCTACAAAGTTGCCTAGCATTCATCAGCCAAACATCAGTTTCTAGTCAATATAATGTTTTATGATCAGCTCTTGTGTTTTAGAATACCCTTGGGTAGAATATAAAACTCACTTTCTGTCTGCAGTATTCCTCTTTGATTTTTCCATCCTCTTTTATATACCAAATCCAGAGGGTTTCACCGTTTCCTCGCAGAGAACAGCATGGTATTCTCTGGTTGGGTTGTACCTGCCCTTCTGGGGCAGTTTCAAGCATTCCAAAGCTGTGAAGTGCCTTCTCTGAATTCTTCACCTGTCCGCACACTTTATTTTTCATTCCAAGAAACCTTTCTGTCTAATCACGTTTTCTTTCAGAAATAAAATTTAACGAGCCTCCAGTACGACTCCAAATCAGTTACCCAGACTATTAATTTTAGCGCCTTCGTCTTTGACGGGCAAGTGCCCGCGCGCTTGTGTTTTATCTGTGTGGTTGTGAGGTGCCATCGGTGGACTCTGCTCGCAGTAGAACACAGCCATGGCCAGGGTCTACTCCATCGTCCCGTGTTGCTCGGTGGGAGCCACCATGTTAATCTCTCGTGCTCAGTCTTCCTCCTTTTTGCTAAACCTTCTACTTTAGCACGCACGCGGCCCTTCGCTGGGAGTTTGTTTCTCCTCATCATGTGCCAAGTATGCGAGGCAGCGTCTTGCTGTCTCTGCTTCTACGAAGCATGCTGACTGCAGGAGCGCCACTGCAGATGGCTGCTGCTTCTGGGACCCGTGCACTTCCCAGATGCACCTCACTGCAGTCCACATGCCTCCCGCCTCCTCTGCTCTTCCTCAGTCACCGCCAACTTTCAGATGCACACGTGGCATCTGCGTGCCCTCGCTGGGGCCGGGGCCCTTAGTCCTCAAAGTGCTCTTTGCTCTTTAACCCTTTCAGTAGGCGTGTGCAGCAGGTTTGCTTTCTGGACCGTTGCTCTCCTCCAGCCAAGTCACATGAGATCCCTGACAGCGTCAAGCCTCTTCCTTTGTCACGGTGCTGCTTATGGGTCCAGGCGTGAGGATTTCTGCTTCGCTTTTTTCTTCCTTGAGCGGCACCCCATAATGAAGGTTGTGGTGTTTGATCTTCATCAGTAAGTGTTTCCAGTCATCTTCTCTTTCAGCAAGCTAGGTTGTGTCATTTGCACACTGGAGGCTTTTGGTGTAATTCACCGGATTCCTGGACTCACTGCCGTGGGGTCGATGTCAGCGTAGCCACCCCGTCCGACAGGGCAGAACTGCTCCTGTGAGGTCCTGCCGGCTCTTACTCTTCTCGGGGGTAGAAAGCCCTGTCTCTGTCCTTTGGAACACCAGCTGGTTTTGAACTGTGAACTCCGCAGATCATAGCCCAACACATAACCTCTACGCCACCAGGACCCCTGAAGAAGGAGCCATGTCAGAGTTCTGTCGTGAGATCTCCAGCTTTGTTCCCGTCGTGAAGGCCATGTTTTCCAACTGCTCACCCATTTCTTTGTTTCCAACCCAGGCACATCAGTCACCAATAATTATCGTTGCATCTTCGTTGCATGCTTGATCAATTTCAGACTGAATTAGTGCAATGCACTTTCTTCGTCACCAGCTTTCATAGTTGATGTGTAAATTCGAATAACATCGTCCTAACTAGTCTTGTCCCACACACAGCATTGTTCTTCAGGACCTTGAAATGTTCCTTTTGATGGAACATTTTGAGGTGGGGTCGGTGGGAGGGTGTGTACAAGGGAGTCATGATCAGAGGGAGGCCAGTGTCAAGCTTGTGGAAATAATTCCAGTGAAATAAAGTTGTGGCTCAAATGAAGGAAGAGAAATGGGTGCATTTGTGTGATTTTGGAAAATAAATTTGACAAATTGTGTTGGGGCAACTGGTTAAATAGTTTGGAAAAATGAGAAGGAGCCCTGATGGAATGAATTCCAGAGAGATTAAACATTGAGATTGAACTCTGAGAATATTAGGTGAAAAATTGATAAATAGCAACATAATCAGGGGATAAAGAAGCAGCATGGATGGTCGGAGAGGCAGACAAATATAATGAGACATAAGCACAAATGAAAAATAAAGCAAATGAAGCTAAGAGGAATGATTTATTTATATAAATTATCTTTCATGACAGGATAGTTTATTACTTTGACTTTCATTTTATCCTTGGCAGAGTGGCTTGATAAACTTTAAAAATAAGTACATTTTTCCCCCAGAGCCCATACTTGTATTTTTCAAAATTCAAACTAAAAAAAAAAATGGACACCTCCTATTCTTGTAGCGTTGGACCCATGGACTCAGCTGGATTGAGCTGGGATTCCTTCTTGATACAAGATTATTTCTCGATATAAACTGCTTTCCTATACATACAGGCGTGTCGCTGGTTTTGTGTCTGCAGACAATCCAGCCTCACACAGGATGCATCCCCCTGTCAATGTCAGTGTTGTGAGCGGCGGTCAAGCCAGCTCCAACTCCTCCTGGAGCCTGAGTCCAACAGAAGGAATGTTGCTCAGCCCCGTGGCGTCAGCTTGATTGTTTAGGGTTTGGGACGGTTGTGATTCATAATGTTGCTTGATTTTTGGAGTATGAGACCCTCAGATCTGGTACCAAACAAGACAAAGCAAAAATCCCCCACCTCGCTGCCGTTGAGTTAATCCTGACACACCGCAGCCTTATAGGAGAGGCTAGACCAGCCCTGTGGGTTTCTGCGACTCTTTATGGGAAGAGAAAGTCTGGCTACTGGTGGTTTCAAACAGCTGACCTTGCAGTGGGCAGCCCAAGGCATAACCCCCCACACCACCAAGGAGGGTGCCCAGTGTCATGGCAACACCACACTGTTAGATGGGTGATGGGGCACCCCACGTGCACTGGCCAGACGTTCAACCCAGGTCTCCCACATGGCACACGGCGTGGACTCAGTTGTCCTCCCCAAATATGTGTCACTTGACTGAGCTGTGATTCTCTGTGACTTGGAAGTTATATGATTTAATTTCACCCGACCCCTCCGCCCTGCCCCTGTTGTCAGATCCACCAATCTGTTGTAAGGGAATTAAGGTGGAGTACAAGACCATTACTCAGGCCACAGCTCTAATCCAGTGTCAGGAGGGGGATTCTCCTGGGGTGAGGCCTCACCTTCTGTTTCATACGAGAGGAAGGCGAGCGAGCGAACGAGGGAGCTCATGACCTCACCAAGAAAGAACCAGAAACTGAATGTGGCCTTTGACGCAGGGTCCTCCCTGGATAACCTGCTAGACCCATGAGAAGATCAAGGCACGATGATCTCCAAGGAATGTTGGGGGACCCCGATGTTGAATGGGGACAAGAACCTTCCCCAGAGCTGATGAGAAAGCCTGCCCTTAAAGTCAGTGCTCTGTGACAGTGTGGCAGGATACAAGACCAACAAACAAGTCCACGAGACTGCTGTATCCATTGTGTGAGACCATGCAAGAGCAGATAAAAAAGGTAGTACCCTTCACAATAACCAAGCACAAATTGAAATATCTCGGGATAAACCTAACAAAAAAAAATCCCAAAGGATTTGTACGAGGAAAACTACAGAACACTATTACAAGAAACCAAGAGTAACCTCCACACATGGAAGAGTATCCCATGCTCATGGATCAAAAGACACTAATGCTATCCTGATACAAATATCAGCATCTTTAAAGAATTGGAAAAACTGACTACTGAATTCATATGGAGAGGGAAGAAGCCCAGAATTAGCAGAGAACCCCTCAAGAAGAAGGACAAAGTCAGAGGGCTTGCTTTACCCGACTGTAGTACCTATGATACAGCCACAGTGGTTAACACAGGGTGGTGCTGGTATAGTGACAGATATTCAGAATAATGGAAAAGAACTGAAAACCCAGAAAAGAGATCATCAGAATGCAGACAACTGATCTTTGAAAAGAGCCCCAAAATTATCAAATGGAAAGCAGATGCCCTCTTCAACAAGCGGTGCTGGAAAAATTGATACCTACCTGCAGCAAAATGAAGCAAGACCTTGACCTCCATGCATAAGCATAAACTCAAGCTGGATCATAGACCTTAAGGTAAAACCCCAAGCTATTAGGGTCATTAATGAGGGAATTGGGACAAACCTGAAAACGTTGGTGCAAGGAATACATAGGCTATTGGAAATAGGAAAGGACACAAACACTGAGGAAGCACAAATTGACAAGTGGGATATACTGAAAATAAAACCCCTGTGTACATCAGAATAATTCTCCAAGAGAGTAATAAGAGAGTTCACATACTGGGAAAACATCTTTAGCAATGACGCATCAGACAAAGGCCTTATTCCTAAAATCTACAATATGCTGCTACTCTATAATATAAAAAAAGTAGCCCATTGAGGAGGTGGGCAAAGGACCTGGACAGAAGTTTCCAAGTTTCACACGGGCGGAAATCTGCCCAATAAACATAAGAAAATGTTCCCCCATCATTAGCCACAAGAGAATTCAAATTAAAACAACAATGAGATACTACCTAACACCTTCAAAGACCCAGTACCAAAAAAATTGGCAACAAGTGTTGGAGGGGGTGTGGTGAGATAGGAATTCTCATCTACTGCTGGTGGACCTGTAGGTATGTACAGCCATCATGGAAATAGATTTGGTGATTCCTAAAACAAATGGAAATCAAGCTACTATGTGACTTAGCAATTCCCCTACTGGGCATATACCCAGAAGAGGTAAACAGAACAAGGCCAGACATCTATACTCCAATGTTTATTGCGACACAGTTCACAGTCTCAAAGAGTTAGAAACGACCTCTATTTACATCAACGGGCAAATGGATTAAAAAACTGTGGTACATACAGTCAATGGAGTACTACACATCCCTAAAAAGCAGTGATGAGCGCATGAAGCACATCGTTACATGGAAAAGGTAGAGGAATTTATGGTAAGCAAAGCACAAAAGGGCAAGTACAACATGAGTCCACTGGGTAAGCCTCAAAAGGCATCGGGGAAAAGTCACTGAACGCATAAATTACCGGGGCGAGGCCCAGGCACTCTGACAAGTCAGACCCAACCCAGGGATGCATGTGGCAGCCAACTGAAAAGGAGGGGAAGAAACAAAAGAGGACATGGATAGTGGGGGAACAGAGCCCTAACCCACCCACATGGAGGGTATCGTTCATGTCTCCATAGGAAAGGGAGAGAGGGACCAGACCTCAATCTGGTACTCCAAGCCTTGAGGGCAACATACCGGCATGAAGCAGTGAACTAACAGAGAGGTCTGCAGGGCTGGCCCCAATCCCAGCTACATCAGTCCCCTCCCCAGAAGATTGCACAAGATTACAGAGGACAGCACTGAAGATACAGCCCAGGGAGAGTGGCGGGTGTGCCCAGACCACACAGGAACAAACTAGGGGAGAGAGAGAGAGAGATCACGAACCACATCCTGGCCCACCAAGCCTTGAGGATGAGGCACAGAGAAGGCCAGCCCGGTGGCACGATGTCCCCACACTGACCCACGGCGCTGCAGGGGACAGCACTGGAGACAGTGCAGGAATTGTACCTGGTTTGACCCACACACACCAGGGTAAAATACGAAGGGAACCCAATAAGAGAAACAAAGGGAGCAGAGCAATGAAGTTGAGAGGAACCCCAAAATAGACTTAAGACTCGGAAACAGGGCCTGGTACCTCATCAGAGTCAATCGGAAAACATACATAAGGGTCAACAGACAGACTTGGAACTATTTATAGGCCCTTTTCTTCCTTTTTTTTTTTTCATGTCCATCTGTATAAGATATGTAAGATAAACAATCCTGAGGAGAAAACAATGAGACCAACAGTTCTGGGGTAGGGGGGCAGGGAAAAGGGGAGCCAATAAACCCAGGGGGACAAGGAATCTAAAATCGATTCAGAAGAGGGTGTAGAACCCCTGGTGGAGTTTGATCAAGTACAATGTTACTGAGAGCCAAATGAAGGTTGAACGTGATAGTGGGACTGGGAAAGTAAAAGGAAATAGAGGAAAGAACTAGGATTTAAAGATATTTATAGAGGTATAAATATAGGCATTGTACATATGTAAATATATTAATATATAACAATAGGGATATAGGTCTATGGACATGTATTAAGGTAGCTGGCAGACATTGGACCTCTATTCGAGTCCTCCTTCAACGCAAGAATACTCTGTTCTAATAACCTGGCATTCTGTGATGCTCACCTTCCCAGCATGATCACTAAAGTCAAAATGGGTGCAGAAGCAAATGTGAAGAAAGCTGATGGTGCCCAGCTATTACAAGATACAGTGTCTGTGGTCTTAAAGGCGGCTTGAAGTTAAACAAGTGGGCATCTAGCAAGGAAGCACCAAAGCCCATATGGAAGAAGCACACCAGCCTGTGTGATCACGAGGTGTCAATAGGATCACGTATCACTGGATCAGGTATCAGGCATTAGAAGACCAAACACAGTCATATTGATGTGAGTGAGGTTGGTTCGATTGGAGACCAAAAGTCTATCTATAGACAATTGGACATCCCCTCTCAGAAGGGACACAAGAAAGGCGTGAGCCAGCGAGGGTGTAATATAGCACCAACCAAACACACACCATTCCTCTAGTTCGTTAATGCTTCTTCCCTCCCCACTCTCATGATCCCAGGTCTACCTTACAAATCTGGCTAGACTAGAGCATGTATATTGGTACAGCTAAGAGCTCTGGACACACAGAATCCAGGACAGATAAAGCCCTCGAGAACAAAAATGGGAGTAGGGAGTAGTGAAACCATGCTGGTAGGGGGAAGGTGGGGGTAGAAAGGGGGAACCGATCACAATGATCAATATGTATCCTTGCCCCCCAGGGGGACAAACCATAGAAACGTGGTGTAAAGGGAGACAGATGGTGTTAGATATGAAAATGATTTATAATATATGCAGGTGGGGAAGGGAGGGGAAAAAGAGCTGATACCAAGGGCTTAAGTAGAAAGAAAATGTTTTGAAAAGGATGATGGCAACATAGGTATAAATGTGCTTGATACAATAGATGTATGGACCGTTATGAGCTCTGAGAGCCCCCATAAAATGATTTATTAAAAAACCTCCTCCCTGGGGGGCAGACAACAGAAAAGTGGGTGAAGGGAGACGTCGGACAGTGTAAGATGTGACAAAATAATAATTTATAAATTATCAAGGAGGAGGGAGGGAGTGGGAAAAATGAACTGATGCCAAGGGCTTAGGTGGAGAGCAAATGTTTTGAGAATGGTGAGGACAATGAATGTACAAATGAGCTTTATACAATTGATGTATGTGTGGATTGTGATAAGAGTTGTATGAGCTCCCAATAAAATGATTTAGAAAAGAAAAGAAAAAAAGTTAGTGCTTTCCACTCAGATCCAGCCTCCTTGACTGGGAGAGGAACCTGCCCTGTCCGTTAAAGCCGCGCTCCGTGGCCTGTGTTGGAGCAGCAGTGGAGAACGGAACCAGAAGGCAAGCGCTATCGATGAAGCACCAGGCTTCCGTAGTTTCTCTCTAGCAAGTGTTAGACATGCTGGTTCCTACGGCTTACCTGAGGAGCTTGTTAAGACGTACCAGGTAACCCCCCTCACAGATTCCAATCGAATGGGACTGGGATGGAGTCCAGGGGGGCTCTCGGCTGCTCACGGCAGTGCTGTGCAGACCCCACGGGCTGCTCCAAGGAGAATGGGGAGGCCGTCTGTTCCCATAACAATTGATTGACAGCCTCGGAAACCCCTGTGTTGGGGGTCTGTATGAGTTGGAACCAACTTGGCCTGGCCGTGGTGGGTTTGGTTTTGGTTGGAGGGCTGGAGGCCCACAAGGCACTGTTTTTTAAAGAGCATCTTGGGGCAGGTGGGACAGGGTGCCACCAGCCCAGGTTGTGAGCACAGTGTCTCTCATGCTGAAGACCTGCCACTTGAGCGCTGTGCCAGGCATCTCAAGCTCTAAAAGAGATGGAATGCTTTATGCCTGGCTTCCCACAGTCCTACCGCAGAGCTCGTGCCCAGTGCATCCCCGCTCTCCCACACACGCCCACCATCCTGCTGTACGTCGGGACTCTTGGGTGATCACTGTCCTCCCGTTCCCCCGCCACCCCCCTGGCCTGCCATGGAGCTTCCTGACAGGCGGCAGATGGTGTGATGGTCCTGGTTTTGAGTTTGGAGCCCGGCTGACCTCCAGGAGTGGGTTTCACCAGGGGTTTCCCTCTTGGAGAATTAGTTTCTTCATCTCTGAAATGGAAAGCCTGCACAGTGTGTCTCACAGGGCTGCTTACAATAAGGATCGATGGAAGGGGTGTTGAACAAGGTATGTGGTACCTAGGAGGGGCTTTCATAGGCATGACGTTATTCCCGCCCCTGCTGATAAAGAGCCCTGGTGGTACCCTGGACTAGGCATTGGGCTGCTGAGGGCAGGTCAGAGGTTTGAACCCGCACTCCTTCAGGAGAAAGACGAGGCTGCCTGATCCTGCAAAGACTGGCCGGCTCAGAAGTCCTAGGGAGGATTGCTGGCGATTGGAATGGATTCAGCAGCTGTGGGTTGGGTTTGGGAGCAGGGGGCGCTCTACTTACATTCATTTGTAGGACTCTATTGAGCGCATTTTTCCAAGCCTATAAGGGGAATGAGGAGAAACTATTCTAGAGGACTCAGATTCTGACTGTCCTGAAATTGAGTCTCACACTGGAATGTAGTGTTTGTTGATAAGCGACTCTGAGCTGGATGGTGAAAACCTCAGTTTCTATATCCCCCTGACTTCTCACCTCAGAGAACAACCTGCCCACTCCTGTAAAATGATATATAAAATTCCATAGAGATACATGAGGGGGCTTCCAAATATTTGATGAAAAATTCTGTTCTTTATTTTCAGTCATCAGAAAAGCCACTGGGTAAAACTTGGCCAAAGATGGGCACAGGAGCCCAAGTCCGAGGGCCCAGTAGGCTTTTAGGCTGACCTTCAGGAGAAGAGGGAGAGGCAGTCTCTGCCCAGAAGGCCCATCCTCACAGGAGGTCTGGTGGCTGGAGGAGGCTGCCATCCTGCTGGCTTCTGCCCAGAGGTCCCCGGCCCAAGAGGCCCCTGCTAGAGAGCAGGGGTGGGGCACTGGGTAGAGAGGAAGGCAGCAGGCTTGAAGACCTTAAAAACTCACTGCCAGGGCACCAATGCCGACTGCTAGTGCACCTCAAGGACATTGGCCACCTGCCTCCTGCCCCCCTTGCCCCGCGAGACTGTTGTTACCGTGTAGAAAACCCAGGCTTCTCTCACAGAGCTGTCGGTGGTTTCAAACAGCTGACCTTTCAGCTAGCAGCCCAACATGTAACCACTAGACCACTAGGGCTCCTTCGGGTCCTGTTGGAAAGAGAAAACAAACAAACGAGAGATCTGGTTCAGCACGAGTGTGCACCTGAGTCTGACCCCATTGGGAAAGCATCCAGGGGGTCGGTGGCTGTGACGGATCCTTAGCAACAATATATGTAGTCACATGGCTAAATGTGCACATGCATGTGTATGTGTGCATTGTGTGCACACCAGGGGCTACAGAAAAGCTTCTGGGAAATGGAATTAAAGAGGAATGGAGGAGTGGGCGGAAAGCATTGCAGGGGCACCTAAGTAGAGACTAAAGTATATTAGTGCTTATCTGTGGCAGAAGGAAGGATGAAGTGGGAGGGTTAACCATGATGGAAGCATCTCAATTAATTAGGGGTAGGTTTGCATGGCTGATGATCGAAATTGCTGCTTGGCCGTACACCTGTGAAAGGTTGTAAGATAGATGTACCCAGAGCCACAACGAAAAGAGTAACTGTGGAGCCTGCTTCTGTACAATTCACAACCTCACCGGAATCGACTCCTTGGCTTAGACTCCAAAATGTAGAGGTGTACTCACAGTTTCCTGGAATAGCCCAATGAGCCTAATCACGTGATCAGGCCTCCCAGTCACGTGACTCGTCCTTCCAGTATAATACCTAGGACCATAAGGGCACGTGCCAAAGCCCCCCCGGACCTTGACAGTCACCCTCTGGTCGCCTGGAGCTACAGGAGATAAGGGGAGATCGAGTGGGAGCAGGATTTGGATGGGTGGCTCTTGCCTCCTTGAACCAGTGTCCTCTCTACATGAAACAAGAATTGGACGGAGCCTCGCTGCCCATACCGGACATTGGATCCCAGGCCTTCTGGAAGAATTCTGATCAAAGTGGGGAAATGGCAGAACAGAATTTCAAGTTCTCAACTTACTGGAACAAGGGAAGTTGTACGAACACCACCACCCACCTACCACCACCCCCACCAAACAATGACCTTGGGGGAGAGATCATCTTTAAACCAAAAATTTAGTAAATTGTTTGGCTTTAAGAAGGCTTAATCAGGGAAAAATGTTCACCTTGAGCATGATAATCTTTCAGGAATCTTCACCAGGAGCCCAGGTGGCTCTGTGGGTTAGGCAGGCATTGAGCGTCTACCCACCAGCCAGTCTGATCAAGATGAGCCTGGCTGCCCCCATAAAGGTGTACCGTCTCCCAAGCCCTAGAGATTATAGGGTCACTGGGAACTGGAATGAGCTCATGGCCAGGGATTTGATCTTTGAGATCAAGAAGCCCTGGTGATGGAGGGGTCCAGCATTCGACAGCTGACCAAAAGGTTCGCAGTTCAGACCCCAAGCCACACCACAGGAGCAAGATGAGGCAGTCTGCTTCCATAGAGATCTGCAGGCACGGCAGCCCTGGAGAGCAGCCCAACTGTGCCCCATCTGGTCACTTATGACTTAGAAACAGCAGCCATAGATTAGCGTTTTCGGTTGTTTTTGTTGATTTGTTTAGCTTTTTGTTTGGGATATAAGATCAAAGGGGCAAAATCAGCATGAAAGATGAGGTGGGCATCTTAGCAGAGGAACCATTCAGAGAAGATGGGTGGGATTGTCGGGTACAACGCTCAGGAATACAGGCCCGGTCACTGAATTGCGGGTGCCGGAGCGGATGCACGTTTTCATTCGTATGTTCTCACCAACAAAATAGAATGGAAATAAGACGTGAGGACAGGAAATGCGTAGTGACCAGTAAAGGCCTGTGTGGTCACAGAGAGCGAGGCACCCCTGCAGTGATGAACCTACCCTGCTGGTACTTTGTTCTTCATCATTGTATTGGGGGCTCTTACAGCTCTTATCATAATCCACACATCCCTCCATTGTGTCAAGCACACTTGTTCCTACGTTGCCACCATCATTCTCAAAACATTTTCTTTCTACTTGAGCCCTTGTATCATTTTCCCCCTCCCCACCCTCCCTCAAGAATCCTTGATAATTTATAAATTTTGTTTTTTCGTGACTTACCCGCCCACTGTCTCCCTTTCCTGGGAAGGGGTTATATGTAGATCATTGTGATCAGTTCCCCCTTTCTCTTCCTACCTCCTCCTTACCCTGGTTGTGGTTTTTCAGGGCCTTGGGGCCTGGGGGGTATGTTGATCCGCTAAGACTTAGTTTCTAGGGGGATCGAAGTCCCATCACTAAAAAGGAGACAAAAGCTGTCTTGTGCATCGGATGGCCACTTTCAAGGCAAATCCACCTGCAAGAATCATCATTCCGTGGCTGACTTCTGATAAAAACAGTGAAGTCATATCATGTCTTGAACATGGTATTATAATTTAGGCAGTCAGGGGGAAAATCGGTAGATTTAATGAAGGCCATAAAATAGATTTGTTGTAATTTTTCATCTTTCCAAAACATTCACGTACCAGAAATTACTCACTGCCTAAGTATGCAGGAGCGCTGAGGCTCCCTGGAAGCGTGCTGAAGGGATAAAGCTGAGCTTCCTTCAGGGGGAATAAATCAGGGCCACTCGTGCTCCTGAGACAGACACTGAGCTCGCTGAAGCTGGCAGAGCTTGCGAAGGCAGTGTCGACCCCAGGGGGTGCAAGTCAGCAAGCGCTGGGGATCCTGATGAGTTACAAGGCCTGGTGTTCAATTTCCTGAACAGTTCTTCTGAGCAACAGGTAAACCCATCAGTTGCGACTGGTGTTGGTGGCGTATGGAAACACGATTTTCATTTAGGCATTACCTTTTGAAAGAAAAACCTGTAGGCTAACAGAATAAACTCACCGCAGTTAAAACCGGGAAATGGAATGCGAAGTTATTTTCAGCTGTCCAAAATAAAAGGGTTGCTAGCTAGCAGACTTGAAAGTCAAAGCCGTTATACACGAGGAACTCAGTTTAAGTACCAAGTTCTCCAGGTGTAGAGAGCCCAGATGTAGGGACGGTTTCGAAGGCGAGGGGAGGAGTGTATGACGTGCACCCAGTGCTGGGTTTGGACACGGCTTGGTTTCGCCTTCTCTGCCCTTCCGAGTACTCATCCGGAGCTCTTCCTCACACGGTGGAGTGCCAATTTTGTTTATTACTTTTCCCTCCTGCCGGAAAGACGTACTTTCCTTTTTTGGTAGTTCAGGCCTGCAGGTGATGAATTCGTTGAGCTTTCTTTAAGAATTGTTCATCTTTTCATTTGTGAGAGATGGTGTTTCCTTTAGGTACACAGTTCAAAGCCGGCAGCATGTGTGCGTGGATACTCTGAAGGGGTTGCTATCTGCCTCGCCCTTCACTATGTTTCTGATGTGGGTTGCCGCTTGAACCTTTGTGCTTTGGTATGGAATGTGCCTTAGTTCCTCTGTCCACCTTCAAGATTTTTTTCTTTCTCACTTGTGTCAAGCAACTTGGTGTTAACTTCCTTTATGTTATTTGTGCTTGGGATTCCCTGAGCTTCTTGGACCAGTGGGTTTAATTTTTTTTAGTTTCATTAGATTAGCAGTATTTATTTGTTGTTTTTATTTTTGGTCTTGTTGAGTAAAATACTTCTTCAGCTCCTCTCTCGTGGGGAACCCCAATTACAGTGCACCGACGCTCGGCTCCTAATGACAGTGTGTCTCAGTTTGCTTTGCCTGCAGAAGACACTATTGCTTTGGCAGTGCTTTCTCTATTTGATCTCTTTGTACTTCCCTAGTTTGGCATTCAATGCTAAATTCAAATCGTTCCTTTTTACCATGTCTTCCTTATGTCCTGTCTTTTCTTTCTTCTCCTTTCTGGAACATTGGGGACACGGTACTGCGGTTAAGTGCGGTCAAGGGGTTCCAGCCCATTGCCACGCTCTGTAGAACAGAACGAGACACAGCCGGTCCTCACAGTGGTTCTTCTGTTGAGCCCGTTGTTGTTTGGAAAATAGTGAATTACAAGGAGTTTGGATTTTCTTGTCTGCCGACCTCTGTCATCTGTGTAATTGAAGGTTTGTTTTTATTGATTGCTTTTAAAAAATTATCATTCATCAGAGGGGTTCAAAAAGTTCATGCAATGATTCCATGATTTGTTTAAATTACATTTTTCCACAAACGTTTCGAAGCTCCCGGGTACGTTCCTGCTTTTTTTGCAGCTGGAGCATCTTGAATGATTGCCAGTCAGGACGAGTTTGACCTCCTTTGGTGCTGGGTGTTTTTCTGTAGAGGATGTTCTTGTTGGAAGTTGTCAACACATAGCCATGGTTAAGCTTTGAACAGTTCAGCCACTTCCTTCAGAGGCCTGCTTTTAAACGTGTACTAGGTTAGAATTTAGCCCCAAGTTCAATGCTGGGCTAATTTGTTTTCCACACGCCTGAGACAGTACTGTTTTGATAGTTATCCTCACCGCCTTCTAAAGGAGGCTCCTTCTAATTGAGGGGCAGGAACAAATCCTTTATCACGGGACTACCAGATAATGCTCGCTCTCTCGGCTTTGTGAGCTATTGGTGTTTGGGGAGGGATAATTTCTTAGGGGATGAGGAACCCACACTATATGTTATCCCACGTGAAGCAGGATTTCACTGAGCCTTTACACACCAGGCGTCAGTAGCACTGCCGCTTCCCTTTCCCCAGAACTGTGCCCACGGTCTGCCAACATTCCCTTGGGGAGCTGAAGTACCCTCAGTTAGGGGCTATCAGTCAAATCTCTCCTGTTTTGTTTTCACACACCTGCCTCCATCAGTTCTCGGGCAAGATGTCAAGGGAGCCCTTCTGCGGAGCTGTCTGTTCGACACACTGCTTTCCTCTCCTTTGCCACGAGAACATTTGCTACGTGACCTCCCTGGGCTGCTGACTGTGTTTTGTCCAAGCAGGGAGACCACTGGGCTCTGCCTAGATCACACTCTCACTCCTTTAGCGTCTGGACACTCTGTAGGCACTAAGGAAGCTGGGGAAGCCAGAGAAGTTAACCTGGCCCCTCTTATGATCACTGACCACCATTGCCTGACAACTATTGTGTTAAACACATACGACTGCCTGACGTATATTGTCTTCCAATATTTTGTCCCTCTTGTGTTATGTGAAGAAGAATTTAGCACCTCTGTCGGAGGAAGGCTTATTAGCCACCGGGAGTAAGCAGATGGCACAATTCTGTTTGGTGAGAGCTGGGAATTGAAGTAGCTGCTGACGGAGATCTAGGATTGCAGACTTTGGTATAGACTACAGCTCAGCGTAAAGAACACTGACCAGTAGGTCACATCACGATCAATGGAGAGAAGATTGAAGTTGTCAAGGATTTTCTCTTGTTTGGATCTGCAGTCCATGCTCTTGGAAGCAGCAGTCAAAAGATCAAAAGATGAATGGCACTGGGTGTAAATCTGCACAAAACCTCTAGAGTAGAATGAAAAGCAAGCAGGTTACTTTGAGGTCTAAGGTGTGCCGGTCAGAAGCCAGGGTATTTCCAGTCCCTTTCATAGGTGTGTGAAAGTTGGGCATTGGATAAGGAGGATTGAAGAAGCATCGATACGTTTGAGTGGTGCTGGTGAACAGCACTGAAAGTACCATGGACGCCAAAAGAACAAGCAAATCTGTCCTGGAAGAAGTACCCTCTGAATACCTCCTTGGAAGCAAAGATGGGGAGACGTGTTCTCACATACTTTGGCTGTGTTGTCAGGAGAAACCAGACCCTGGAGAAGTACATCATGCTTGATAAAGTGGAGGGGCCGTGAGAAAGAGGAAGGCCCTGGACAGGATGGACGGGCACGGTGGCCGCAACAATGGGCTCAGACGCAGGAAGAGTTGTGAGGGTGGTGTGGGATGGAGAAATGTTTCCATCAGTTGTGCTCAGGGTCTCTGTGAATTGGCGGCAATCCAATGGCACCTAATAGCCTATTTTATCCCGTTCAAAATTTTTTGTTTTGAGGTTGCCCCTCTTAACTCCATCCTGGCCTTCATTCTCATTCCCGTTTCCTTTTAACAACGTATACAGGTTCCGTTCAGCAACACGGACCATGTTCTTCAATTTGACCTACTGTTC
The DNA here is from genome assembly GCF_050624435.1 of Tenrec ecaudatus. Taxonomy (NCBI): domain Eukaryota; kingdom Metazoa; phylum Chordata; class Mammalia; order Afrosoricida; family Tenrecidae; genus Tenrec; species Tenrec ecaudatus. The sequence continues at coordinate 180,907,913 of NC_134534.1, forward strand.
TCTCTTTTCCCACATTAATCCATCGCCCTACATAGTACGCGCTACATGCTCCCTTTCCTTTCCCTCCCACTTCCGGGGCTTACCAATAAATTTTGGTTTCTGTTTGTTTGCTTATGGAGCCCCGTGCATGCCATCGGGCAGTTGTTGGACTGCTAACTGTGAGGTCGGCCCTTCAAGCCCACCAACCGCTCTCTAGGAGGAAGATCTGCTCCATAAAGATTCACATCCTTGGAAACCCTACATTGCAGGGGTTCCCAAACTTACTGGGCCTACCACCCACTTTTCAGGGAAAGAAAACTACTCGGCACCCTTAGAAATTGGCAATGTTTATATTATAGCCTAAAATACAAGATTAAGTGCAAAGTATCTGCTTTGGCAGCCCACCTTCCCTGCCACCAGGTCAGTCCAGCACCCAGCAGGGGTGGTGGGAGCTATAACCTACCTTGGAAAACACAGGATCACACCATGAGTTGGAATAAGGAATCCTGGTCATGTAATGGGTACCTACAGGTTAGACTACCAACCACAAGGTCTGCGATTCAAACCCACCAGCCACACTGTAGGAGAAAGATGAGGCGAATCTCCCCTCATAAATGGTGACAGCCCCAGAATCCCTAGGGAGCTGATCTACTCTGTCTCATAGAGTTGCCATGAGTCAAAAATGACTAGATGGCAGTTGGTATGGATCAACATGGTTCTGATGGCAGTGGGTTTGGGTTTTTAGGGTTTTTTTTGTGTGGAATATATTTGCTTACTTCCTATAAGTAATATGCAGGGTTTGCCCTTTTGCAATTGAGTTATTTCCCTCAGCTTAATATTTTCAAGGTCATCCATTCATGCTATGACAAATGCATGTACATGGGTACAGATCAGAGCTGGAAACACAGGGAATACAGGACAGATAAACTCCTCGGGACCAATATTGAGAGTAGCCATAGCAGGAGGGGAAGGGGAAGGTGGGGGAGAAAGGGGGGACCAATCACAATGACCTATCTATAACCCCCTCCCAGGGGGATGGACAACAGACAAGGGGTTAAAGGGAGACATCGGGCAGTGCAAGACATGAAAAAATAATTTATAATTATCAAGGGTTCATGAGGGAGGAAGAGGGAGGAGGGAAAAGAGCTGATACCAGGGGCTCAAGTAGAAAGAAAATGCTTTGAAAATGATGATGACAACATATGTACAAATGTGCTTGACACAATGGATGGATGGATGGATTGTGCTAGAGTTGTATAAGCCCCAATAAAATGATTTCTTTTAAAGGAAGGGAAATTTCTATCTATACTCATGTTCAGATTCCTACTAGTTCATTGGCAACATGTATATTTTCATCTCCCTCCACAAGTAACAGCCCTCACCCTCTGCCAACGACTGCCCTTCTGTGTCATCCAGTTGCTCGTGAATCAGAGTGAGCCCATATTCGGTGAAGGATACACTGTCCAGTCCTGCTCCACGCTCACACTTGTTAGGCTGGGCCCCTCCGTGTAGCCACTGGGTCCGTCATCCCATTGGGAATCTTCTCTCTCACTGACCCTTGGTTACCAAGCATGCTGCCCTTGTCCAGGGACTGGTCTCTTCTGATAGCGCCCCAAGGTACACGAGATACAAAGCCTCACTTTTAGGAACATTCTGGCTGGCTTTCTTTCCAGGCGAATTGCTTTGTTCTCCTGGCAGTCCGTGGTTGTGGGGGGAAGTCAGATGCTCACAGGCATCCTCCCTGAGGGAGATCAGTTGCCAGACTGCAGTGGGCTCCACTCCCTGCCTTTAAAGACAATGGACGCCTGCAGTCATCTATTTGGTCCCTGTAGGTGGGGTTTACACCCTACTGATACTGGTTCCTATGGAGATCTAGAGAATAGGTCAAAGTTAAGCCACCATCCTAAACCTAGGATCCCCCCATCCTGTCACATGTACACCCCCAATCCCTCCTCTTCCTATTGTGTATATGTTCCTAGACCACCTATAGCACAGCCCCTTCCTGTGACGTATGTCCTCACCTGCAATGAGATGCTTGCATGTCCCCAGAGAATATAAAAAGCCTGGGCTAGCATTAAGTCTCTCTCTCCCTTCACATGGACCATCAAGTGGGGCTGAGGTGAGCATGCTACCATGAATCATGTCTAACTCCATTTATTTCAATACTTCACTTCTATCTCTCATGCTCTCTATAACTTTACTATGATCTTTACTTATCGCCGTACAATTGCGCCTACCGGACCCGTAATGATGTGTGTTAGGGGATGACTTCCCCTGACACATGGTAGGTTCAGCATTCTTCACCATAATTCAGAAACATCAGCTCTTCTCCGCTCTTTCTGACGCAATGTCCTGCTTTCACGTGCATATGAGCTAATTGAAAACACCAGGACCTGGGTCAGCCGCATGGCAGTCCTCAGGGTAGCCTCTTTGCTCCTGAACATTGTAAAGAGATGTGACAGAAGATGTAGGATGCCCTTTGATTTCGTGATGGGTGTGTGGGCATTGGTCCTTAACAGCTTCAATCTTCTCTTCTTTCACCCTGCTGCTGCTTTCCCACTGGTGAAGGTTTGTGTGTCCTTCCCCTCGAATTGAATTCGCTCCTGAAGGCGGTGGCCTGGCTCATCAGCAGCAAGTGCTTCAAGTCTCCCTGTTCCTCAGCAAGCCGAGCTGGGTGATTTGCATGTTGAAGCTGCTGGAGAGTGTTGCCTTTAGCCTTCTTCACATGGTCCAGCTTCTTGTCTGACTGGCTGGGCGTGCGCAGATGAGATGAGGACGGTGAAAGAGTCAACCCCGCGCACACTGCCCCAATTTTAAACCGTGCCGTGGGCTCGTGTTCTAGTGTAACGATTGCCTCTGGTGTGTGTATAGACATGAGCACGATGGAGTGTTTTGGAATTCCCGTTCTTCTCAGTGTTATCCATAACTATGTTCTACGCCATTTAATGCCTTTGTGTAGCCAGCAAGATATAGGGAAGCATCTCAGTGGCATTCTCTGCTTTGGGCCATGAGCCATCTGCTATGACAGCGACGTCGCTGGTCGCACCTCGCTTGGATCTAGCTCGACTTTTTGGCAGCTCCCTGTTGTATGAACTGCTGCCACTGTTTTTGAAACTCTCTGAACTTTTCAGGCTTTGCTCTCCGTGCACGACACTGTGGCTCAGAAGAATTATGATCCCGTGTTGCCTCCTATGCCTGACGATATTGATGATGATGAAGACTCAGTTAAAATAATACGTCTCGTCAAAAACAGAGAACCACTGGTGAGTTGTCCTCTGGCCTACGTTTTCTGCTCAGACGTCAGCAGATGTCATGATTAGACCAGATTTGGTGGGAATGGCCCTTAGATCCTTCTTTGAGGGTAAAGGGAGACTTTGGACAGTGCAAGAAATGAAAAAAATAATAATTTGTAATTATCAAGGGTTCATGAGGGAGGGAGAGAGGGAGGGAGGAAGGAAGGGGAGGGAGGAAAAAAAATGAGGAGCTGATACCAAGGTCTCAAGTAGAAAGAAAATGCTTTGAAAATGATGTTGGCACAAATGATATGTACAAATGTGCTCGACACAATGGATGAATGGATTGTGATAAGAGTTGTACGAGCCCCAATAAAATGATTTTTTTAAGAGGAAGGGAAATTTCTATCTGTACTTATGTTCAGATTCCTACTAGTTCATTGGCAACGTGTGTATATTTTCATTCTCTCTCGCCTCCCTCCACTTGTGCCCCTGGGACATGAAAATAAAAGGAACATTTATGAGAGGAAAACGAAGCCATTTAAATGACAGGTGATCTGTTGGCCATCATTGGCACCCCTTTTGTAAACGTGACCTATTGGCATTTATAAAAGAAAGGGTAACATATGCCAGTCATGGCTGATTTGAGATCAAATAATGCACCTGAAGGAAGATAAAAAATGCTTGTGGCTTGTCTGAGAAGCTGATTAATTTCTTCTCATTACTGTAAAATAAATCAAGTGTCTAATATTTCAAAATGTAAAAGTTACTTATTTTACTGCCAGAATTCTTACGCTGTCAAATTAACATCAGGGGTTTGGTGGAGAGCCGAACAATGCCTCTCTCTGTCCCCTACCCCAGGAGCCCTGGTGGCTTAGTACTTACAACTGGACTGCGAACTCCAGGGTCAGCAGTTTGAAACCCCCAGGCACCCTGGGGGAGAAAGACGAGGCTTTCAATCACCTTCCCATCAAGAAGAATCACACAGCCCTGGAAACTCACAGTGGCAGTTCTGCTCTGCCCGTAGGGTGGCTGTGAGTTGGGGGTGGTTTGGTTTGGGTTTGTCTCCCCAGCTGTTCGCATCCACGTCGAGAGTAGATCACGGGCTCTTTCTCCTTGGCTCATCTTAGTCCTGGAGCACTGCTGAAACTTGGCATATGAGACCCTCCCTGAACAGTCAGTTGGTGTCTCTGCGTAACGTGCGTTAGCCAGGAATGGCATCCAGCTCTAGTTTCTCCCTTGGAAGAGAGAATTTTACCACTGAATCACAGTCATCACCCGCCCCCAACTGCCCCCCGGACTTCGGTTTAGCAGTGTGATGCGTAGAGGATGACTTCCAAACCAGTGGTAGCATTTTCCAAGTAACCACGTGTGCCTTTTATTCCTACAACGTAGGATTTAGATAATTTGTGAACACTTCACAAATGCGTGATAGCTGCAGTCCTTTGAAATGGTTTCCTGTTATACCAAGATGTTAGTTCTTGCTGGTTCATTCAAAGAAAGATCTAAGTAACATCTTTCTCCCCATTCATTTACCTTGGCATTACGTATTCCCCCCAAAACAACAACAACAACAACAACAAGAAAACACACTGCCATCGACTGGGATAGGGGAGGACTGTTCTGTGGGTTTCTGCGACAGTAACTCTTTATGGAACTACAAAGCCCTGCCCTTCTCCCGCAGAGTGGCTGCTGGTTTCGAACTGCTGACCTTGCAGTTAGCAGCCTAATACGTGCAACTGCTTTACCACAGAGCACCCTGTGATCCTGGTTCTTTCAAAGAAAGATCTAAATGCCATCTTTCTTCCATTCATTTGCCTTAGCATTAGGTATGAAATGGCCATCGAACAAATTATAATGCTTTCTCTCTCTCTTAGAGTGTTGGAATCTCACTCTGACCCTAGCTTAGTGCAAAGAAGAATCACTGACCCAGCTGCCGGGCAGCCCGGCTGTTTCTTCACTTCCTGCGTTAGCTCGGCGGGTCCCTTTGTCCGCACCGTGTGGTCCCCTGTCTTCCTGCAGTATGGTTGCCACAATAAAAGGAGCACAAGCTCTATTTAGATACATGATAGTATGCATGCATGTTAGATTGGAAAGATAGTTTTACTTTTCAGGAGTGATGAGGTTAAAATTTTCCAAAATCGCTTGACTTGTGGTGGATATACATGCTGGGTATCGCAGAAAACGCCGAACCCACTTTAGTAGTTTTAAGGCAAGTTGTACCAGGGGCCTCCAGAAGGTTCGAGGAATAATTCCTCATCTTTTCATTCAACTTTCATTCTACAGACTTTTTGAAGCTCCCTCCAGATTCATTCCCTTTATAGGCTTTGAGAGTTGCATCTTTCTCTAGGTGCAGTTTTCCCGGCTTCTCCTTTCCTGCCATCCAACACCAATGCCTTTTATTTTCTCTTATTAGGGAGCTACCATCAAGAAGGATGAGCACACCGGTGGCATCGTCGTGGCCAGAATCATGAGAGGCGGCGCTGCAGACAGAAGCGGTAAGATGTTAGAGTCAAATGAGCATGAAGAAGCCACGAGGCGTTGTGTGTGCAGCAGTTCCAGCGGGCTGGCGCCTTGCAGCCTGGGTGAGGTGCCAACGGCAGGCTGGCCGTGTGGGAATCGGCACTGTAGAACAATGGAGGTAGTCACATCCGGTCACAAAGTTACGTAACTGCCAACACGCAACTGTTAGTGTAACCGTGGAGCACAAGTGGGCCATAACCATCACAGCCAGTGGTAGCCTTGCCCTTGGCATTCATTCTGGCCAGAGCTACAATGTTCATGTGCAGAATAGATAGCTTTTCAGGGCTGGAAATGTGAAGTGCTGGATAAAGAAACAGTTGATAAGGGAGGATTAGGTCGTTAGATCGAGAGGGTAACCGTTTTGTGATACAGCACCACAGGTAACAGGATGGCAGTGTGGGGCTTGATTTGAAGAAATGACAGGTAATTCATATTTCACAATCCTGGGTTACGTGGCCATGACGGTTGTTTCTGGTTTTTGTTGTGTTGTTGGTTTTTTGTGTGGGTTTTTTTTTGGTGAAAATAAGACTTAAGCCCTTTCTACCGTATTTGCATGAAATAGCATTGTCACATACTCCATAGTGTGGCATCATCATTGTCCCCCGCTCTCTTGCCCGTATTATTTCAGCCCCACTCACCTGGGTTTTTTCTGCAGTGTTTAAAGTTAGTATTGTCCCTTTGCTCTCGTGTCGGTATTTCTTACAAGAGCGCAGTGCCTAAGGTACACACCCCCCAGTAAACAGACTAAATTATTATTTTTCAAAACTTTACTGCATTGGTTTCCATTCAAGATTTAATTGTTGTTTCCAGCCAATAGTCTGAGTTCTCCTGGTCTCAGTAAATCCAGTATGTCTGATTTCCAATAAGGATCTGAAGTTCTGTTTTATGATTTTTCATCTTTTTGGTCAAGATATGTATTATATACACACACATTATATAATTAAGATATATATATCATATAATTTTTAATAATATCCATATATTAGGTTCAGTAATATATATATTGTAGCCAGGCACCATGCACCTCTTCTGGTCTCACGGCAAGGGACGGTGGGTAGTAAGTTCGTAAACGCTATTAGACCAATTACTGAATGGTGGGCAGCTGCTTGCTAGCTGAAGACATCAGGCACCACTCATCACACTAGAAGGTAGCAGAAAAGCCGTGTTCGGGCAGTGGATGTTAGAGGCCTGTGAGACCATGACCCTAACCAAGCCTTGGAACCAGGAAAGTTGCTCATGCACCCACAACTCTGCGCCTTGAACCACAGAAGCACTGTTCCTGTCAGGTGCCCATCTGTGCGCGTGAAACATCCACAGCCGCAGCCTGATTTTCCGGCTGCTGCCTGTGCTGTAAAATGACATGTAACGTTCTGTTTGCCGCTTTGTCCCCCTCAGACCTCTGGCATACAGCTTAGTGAGATCAGTTACAATAAGAATTTTTTGTTTCATGTACTGTGTTTGTTTGTTTCTGATTCTACTAAAAGAATGCAATCTTTTATAAAAATAAACCATTTTTCTAAGAAACCAGTGAGGTGGATTTCCCGGCAAAGATCAAGCTGCTGCTGCTGGTTCGGTTTTATTTTTCGGCAGCTCGGTTATGCTACCGCCTGTGATTCACCCTGTCTTTTAAAGACGCGGGATCTGAGCCTGAGACGTCGAGCAGTCTCCTCCCGGGTCTCTGAGTGCATCAATGGAGATTCCAGTGCTTCCCACCTTGGAGACCATGGCCAGTTGCAGTTCCTTCCCCACCCACTCGCTAACTGAACACACTCCTCACTTCTCAGGTCTTATTCACGTCGGTGATGAACTTCGCGAAGTGAATGGGATCCCGGTAGAGGATAAAAGGCCGGAGGAAATAATACAGATTTTGGTAAGATGCAATTTATTGTGCAGTTTCCATGAAATTAGTCGCCCCACTCCGTCTCAGACATGGTTACGAGCACTGGATTTGACTGCTGCAAGTCGGCTCTTCTGTGGGCCTGTGGGAGGGAACTCGCTTGGGCTTGTCCATCAGTGTTTTTGTGTACCAATTGGGACGGGCAAGGGTGAACCATCTCAATGAGGGCGTGTGAGCAGCCAGTGATGCTGTGAAGTACTTAGAGAGCTCAGTGCAGCACCATCCCAAAGTTGGTTGTTAGAACATGGAATTTAAACTGCATGAGATCCTTTTAGACCTTCACATAATGATAAGGATAAAATGGAGACGGGCCCTGTTAGATTCTATAATACGGCATTTTGTAACTCAGTGATTCCTCTCTGGGTGACACTGCCCCTGGAGGTGCTGGGACACCCCGGCCGGGCCTGGCAAGCAGATAGCTCCCTACACTTTATTCTAGGTTATGGGCTATTGTATCAAAAAGGGTTTCATTACCAGAGGGGTGATAAGTAATTTTTTTTTCCCTAAAAAGAGGTGGGGTACGCCAAATAAGTTTGGGAACCTGTGCTGGAGACTCGTAGGAATCAAAGGAGAGTTGAGGAGCTCAAAACAGTGCATATAAAAATTTAATATGTGTGTAAAAGATGGCATTTTAAGCCAGTGGGAAAATGATGAAACTGATCAACAAATGGCTAAATGGCTAATTGATAATTTAGTGGGGGAATCACCTTCTGTTTTGCACCATTAGCAAAAGTTAAATTTCTAACTATCTTGGTAGAACAACATCTAGCAAGACTAGCACAATGTAATATATAATTTTTATGAACATAGGGTAGGAAAAATCTTTGAAACCTTGATGTGAAAATCAAATAGAAAGTAACAGATGTGTGGCTGCTGAAATAAAAAACTTGCTGTAGAGGAAAACATGTGATCCTGTTGGAAACTTTTCAGCATATTTGATAGAAGGCTAATGTCTTAGAACATAAAAAGTTCATAAGCAAGGGAGAAGAGAAAAACATTTACAAAAGACTGGCAAAACGTGTGTGCAGACAAGTTAGCAAAAGAAACAGTGTCTGAAAACCCGTGGACTGGTGGTGATTTGAAAGCTGGATAATGCCTGGAGTTGGCCATATGATAGGGAAGAGATGTGTTTATCTGCTCTGGGCGGTGCTAGGATAAATTAATAGCCTTTTGAGATAGCATCTAAGACTGTCAAGATTTAAAATGTTATACCCTTTTGTCAAGGAATGCCGTTGTAGAACATGCTACACCTGTTGTACCTGTGAAGCATGTTGAAATGTTTCATTGTGCGTGTAGTTACCACCATTTAAAAAGTAAATTGTGAGAGAGAAAGCCAAGGAAAAAGCTTTGGCAAGTGGGGAAAAAAGTGCATATGTAATGATTTCTTTTTTAAAAAATTCTTGGAAGCGATCTAGAAGTTTGCATTTATGACTAGATGAGCATTCATCTTGACTGTGTGGTGGATCACCGCGAGTCAATTCCAGTGGCTGCGGCAGCTTGATCACGGCATGTTAGGAAGGCTAATAAGAACCAATGTGGATTGAGCCAAAGTACTATTTACTGATGCATTGAGCCCCGTAACATTTACATTCGTAAATCCTCTTAACCAGGGAAAGATGAGGCTGCCTGCTCCCGTGCAGATCTACAGTGCTGCGAACCTGAACCCTCGGCAGCTGCACTCTGTCCTGGTCAATCTGTCCAGTCAGGTTGCTGGGCGCCAGAATCAGCCCGAAGGCTGTCAGTTTAGTTTTAGAATTAAAAAAAAAAAAAAGCCAGAAGAATGGGAGAAGATAAGAAAAAACCATTGGCTTTCTCCATACCTACACAATAGAGTATTCTACACATTCTTTCTAAGAATCACAAATTACTTTTATGAGTACTCGTAATTACGATGCCGCCCCTCGTGGTTCTTGTTTTACACTATGAAATTGCTGTGTTGTGTGAGAGCTGCCTTCCTGTCGGTAGCGCTGACTGGCTGCATGTGGCTCCTCCAACTCTCCTCCAGGGACGCCATGCTGCTGAACTGAAAGTGGGGTTGGGTTGGAGAATTTACACCTCGGAGCAGCGAGCTGCTGGGTCTGAAACACAGACCTCTTGGCACCACTGTTCCCTGAATGCAGTGGCTTGATCCCTGCACACTGGTTTGGCAGAAATCAGGGTCACAAAGTTTGGCTGTTGAATTTGCTTCCTGTCTGCCCGAGTCATTTAGCATTGCCTTTACTGCAGACGCACGCCTTGCCTTCGCTCAGAAGGAATACGGAGGCAGTCGGTATTTTAAAAGCCCACAGGAAGTAAAACTGCATTCATTGATCTTTTGGGGGGGGAAGTATATTTAACACACTTTCATCTTTCTTGGGTTTCGGGAATTTCTACAAAACGGATTTCCTTATGTGGGACTTCCTCTGAGACGCAACCTCAAGTGTATATATTTTCAGATGAGTTTCATTTTCTACCTGCTTTACTCTTATTTCTTTAATATATATATATAAAATCTGATGACTCTCTCTTTAATTTGATATCAGGCTCAGTCTCAGGGAGCAATCACATTTAAGATTATACCCAGCATCAAAGAGGAGACCCCATCTAAAGAAGGCAAGGTAATTGCTACCTCTACAAATTCGGGAGGCCCGAGGGACGTCTTGATTTTCCAAATGGTTGCCGTCCACTTTGTCCCAGAAAGTTTGTTTTGATATTCAAGTTTTTAAAAAGTATTTCTGAAATAAAAGTTTGGCCAACAGAGGTCATCTTGCGTATTTCGTTTTAGCTTCTAATCTCTTAATCCCATGCTTCCCGGGTGGAATTCTTCTCCCAGGTGTTCATCAAAGCCCTTTTCGACTACGATCCGACTGAGGACAGAGCAATTCCATGCAGAGAGGCCGGGCTGTCTTTCAAGAAAGGAGATATCCTTCAGATTATGAGCCAGGAGGATGCAACCTGGTGGCAGGCAAAGCATGAAGGGGACGCCAACCCCAGGGCAGGCCTGATTCCCTCCAAGCATTTCCAGGAAAGGTGAGCACACCGGCCTTTCTTAAACCCGCCTTTTGTCTCTGCAAAATATCGTCTCAGCCGAGATGGCGATCCAACAAGCTCTCATACCATGCCTTGAAATCCTCTTGTCCCCAGCATTGAGGTTCCTGTTTTGTCTGCCCAAAGTATGAAAAGTGACCCCAGACATCACAGCCATTCTGCTTGTTGTGTTTGTGGGGAGTCAAATGGGAACTAGATCACACGTTAGTATCTGAAGTGGTGTTGATAGGAAAAGTGAGACTAGAAAAAGCAAGAGGTTTTCGAGGGAGAGGGGAGGGGACAGAGCGAATGGATAACCATGTAAAAGTAGCAGGTTGATTTACCCCCATGTCCCCCACCCTGTCCTTCCTTTCCCCACTTGCAGGGTTCTCATAAGCCTCCCAGTGTTTTGGTGTTTTGTTCATCTCTTGAGGTGAAATTGATCGGCATGTCCACCTTCTTTCCCCCCCAGGAGATTGGCCGTGAGACGACCAGCAATGTTAGTACAGCCCTTGAAAGCTTCCAACAGGAAATCACGTAAGTTTATTAACATGAGCATGCAGAATAATCAAATCCCGCTACTTTTGACTGGCAAAGCAGGTGTTTGTGCCAGAACAGGGGGTCGTGTTACCTCGCAATAGCTCTCAAATGATCTTTTCCCCGGGATCAAACAAATGAGAAACGCGTGGTAAGAATACTAATGTGAATCTTTTGCAGAATTCGGGGCAGTTTGTAAGAAACTATAACTTGTGGTTTCATAAAGTGACTAATACCCACTGCCACCCCCTCTGATTTCTAAATGTAAGTATTTGGTCAATGTAATCTCACATGCACCTCCAATTTCCCTGAAGCCAAGAAGTGCCAGTAAAGTATCTCTTGATTAAAAATTAGTGGGGAGTGGGGTGAGAAACTCCAGGTTTTGTTGGTCATGAAACTCCAGGTTTTGTTGGGTTGAGAAACTCCAGGTTTTGTGTGTTTCAGAGTAGCTCTGTTTTATCCTGTGATCCACCCGTTTGGAGGTTATCACAAAACAAGAACGAGAGAATGCTGGTGAAGGCTGACTGGAAAAATTCTCTGTGTGTATATATGTATGTATGTATATATGTATGTATGTATGTATGTATGTATGTATATATGTATGTATATATGTATATGGTTGGTGTAGGTGTGTTGCTCTTTCTTTCAGCCACCCTTTCTCTCAGATTTCCTTTGCGTCCCACCTCCCGCCCCCTCTCGGGTCCCTCTCTCATTAATACTCTACTACATCTTCCCCCTGTTTCATGCATCTAGGGATTCTAGAAGGGGCCTGGCGGTTAACGTCCTTTGTTTTCAACAGAGGAGTTGCACATTCAAAAGTAAAGCAAGCAAATACATGGCCTTGGAATTTTACACCAACATCTGTTTTTAGTATCGTTGCATTTTTCACATCTCCTGTTATTTCTGTCAGTTTGTCGACGCTTCTAACCCCAGAATCACATTATAAGAGAGCCAAGCTACAGTGGAATATAAATCTCAGAAGCAAGCAAATCCTCAGGCAGAACTCTGATTCAAAAGCCTGCTTGTTCCTGCTACGTTAAGTCTGGGCAGAATGGGAAAAAAACCTTGTCATTGAGTGCCACGTGTCGTGTGCCACCAGACAGTGTACAGGCGAAGCTGAATGTTACATTGTCTCAAACATCGTGACTGGGGATTCGTCCTGCTGAAGTAGTCTTTGAGGGATTTAAAATATATATATTGTTTGTAGTTTGAGGCTTAGAAACTTCACACATCTAATGTATATCTATGCTGCATGTCGAATAAAGGATGCAGAAGTGAAAATAAATGTGGTTGTATTAAAGTTTCAACCCATATTTCAAATTTGTTGGAGTCAGACAGAGGCCACTTAGAGTTTGATGAACATTTATACATTTTTATTTAACAATTTTGATTCATACACATTTCCATCAAGAAATCAACCAAGGAGATAGATGGTCTTCTCAGCCCCACCATCCTCGCATTGATTCCCACTTAGCAACCCCATGGGACCGGGGTGAAGCCGCCCCTGGGGTTTCCAAGGGTGCGACTCCTGACAGTAGTAGAAGGCCTCTTCTTTCTCCTGCGGAGCGGCCAGTGGAGTCAAACTGCTGACCTTGGGGTTAGCGGCCCAATGTGTGACATGACACGCTGTCCAGGCTTGTCTTTTCAATAGCTCTTCCCAGACAGGTACAGACCGGGATACAGTGAGTGAAGATGTGTATACAGAAATAGTGATCTTAGTGGAGTGTTTTTCAAATGTTTATTAGCATCATTTCCTTTTACGTGAATTACTGCATTATTCAAATCTGAGCAAGATCCAGTCTAGGATTTGTCTGCACTGAAATTGCCTCATTTGGGATATTTACTAATTTGTCTGCTTTTTGAATTTAGCATTCAGAAATGTTTACTGGTTTTTCCCTACATCTATTTTCTCATTCTCTCCCACGTTTTTGAATTAGAGGGTTAGACTTGATGCATGAGAGGCATAGTATTTCTTCTAATATGCAGATGTCACTTCCTTCAAACCAGGCTCTTAGTTTTCAAAGCTGTTCACCAGTATGGCTCTGTAAACGTGACATTGTTCAGACAGACCATGCCTGTGAACTAAAAGCCAGTATCTTTATCCTCAAAGAATTGCAATTCTGCTCGAGCTATGTCCGAATATTGTCTCCTAAACCCCTGAGCTTAAACACTGTGCAGGCATCATTCTTAGAGTGTTCACTGGCATTCGAGAGCACTTTGTTTTGTAGCCTATGTATTTAATAGTGAGCCCTGATATAACTGATTAATTTTGGCCATTTGACCCGCTGCTTTGGATGGGGACATTTGGAACTTAGATTTTTAGAATCAGAAGTCCATGTTACCGTGGCCTTTGGCAAATCGTGGGACAACACTAGGAAGAAAACCTCTATGTTCATGGCTTCAACTACTAATTCCCAAGGTTGGTATTAAGAAAATTTCAGATTTAATGTAAAATATCTCAGGGAAGAGTAAATTGGTCATGCTGATATTTATAATTAAAAAAATATTCACGGTGCTAAACTTTTTTCTCTGCTCTAAATTATACAAGTGCATTTCAAGCCTCAGAAGATATTACAAGCATTGGATTTGGAATAGTGAAACTGTATGACTCAAATCCGCCAGTAAACTGTTCCCCACAATGCGAACGCGTGTCTTACTATAACTTTACTTTTTATCTGAATCATAGCAGAATAGCATGGCCTAAGTTTGCCTTTCGGGAAATATGAAGTAGAAGATATACTGCATGATAGGGATTCCATTAATACCAGCATGGAAGGGCTGAACGAATGCCAAATCCCAATCTTGTTACCTCGGCTCGGCATTCCCCTCGATGATAGACTGCTGGTTCTTGACTCCAAGATAAATCAGAGCTGTGATAAGGACCAGCCTCTGAGGCTGTAGCGCTGGCCTCCTGATGCACCACTGGACGTGTAGGTGGTACCATCTTTGATGCTTGCTCTCCCCTCCCCTTAAGAATCATGGCGTGCCCAACACCTACTCAGAGAATAGGCTTTCTGAGCAGAGGAACCTACCTGTAAGAGAACTTTCCTAAGAACTAAGGCATGAACTCTTTTTTAAAAAATGCCTACATTTTAGAAGATGTATAGGAAATAATCTCCCTTCTCTCATTTTGGGGGCTGGGGGAATAAGAATTGCTTAGCCAGGAAACTTGTGCTAGAAATTGGTTTTCCCTCCCTCTCTCTACCATCTAATGATAGGCAGTCACATGCGTAGGAGGGATACAGCAAAAGTAGTAGCGATCGCCAAGTGGGACAGCTCTTCCTCGATATGACCAACTTTTAGATTGCTACCTAAAAGGCACAGCTTACCTAGTCTGGAAATGACCAGAAGAGCCTCTTATGTCTCAAGTAGGACGTGGGGATAGTTTTTCATGACAGACACTGGGTAGCTTCTCCTTCTTGCGTCGCTAGACTTTATAGTACTCTGATGGAGGCAGTTGCTAATAACCTTCAAGGAAGAAATAGTAACTTTATTTGAACATGTATTTGAACATTTCATCATGTGAAATATGATTCCCTCCCTTTCCATTGAAATCTAAGCCTACGAGTTGTTCTCCTGATAGCATAAATACCCATTTAACTTCAGCCGTTCGTTATTCATGTTTAAATTCTGTGTGCGAGGTGTTCAGAAAGGGAAAGTGCTAGTTTTCATAAGCTCCTCCCTCCTGCACTCTTTCGCTGCCTAAAGTTCAAGGGTGGGGTTTTGTTTTTTTTTACAGTGCTCAATACCTACATATAAATACCTGACCATTTATACATACTGCTGGTTAAACATTTTTGTTTAATAGTAAAAATGAACATTTGTTTACTGACATTTTACAGACTAGGAAATAAGACATAAAAAATAAAATCATTTTCAGGTTCACTTTAGCCCATTGTGAGGGTCGTCCCCTTGTGGGTCAGAAAGATAAGATTGACAGAATCCACAGCAGATGCTCATGCACACGAGGGGTCAGCGTACTTCACTCATAGGCAGACCTTCTGTGGATCGAAAAACCACAGTCTGTACTGAAAGGATTTAAACACTGAATTAAATGAATAAATTCACTGTTGGCAATACCTGTATTTTAGGAGGTTGGACATTTAGGAATAATGTATGTGCCAGGACGTGGCAGGGTGCTGTAATTAAGCTTGTTAAGTTGAGAAATCTCCTTCCTCTTGGCCTTGGCATCTTCCGAACGGTCGGTTGAGCGTGCTCAACCCTAGAGTCAATTCAGAAACAATGACTGCCTGTGCTGTTGCAGTAGGTTTGCATGTCTAAAACATTGTTAGATACGTTCTTACTATTTTGTGTAAATAGAAATCCCAGGGGAGGCTTGTAAAATAACCAAAAAGTTTGCATTTGTGGGAAAGAGATACTGGGCTTGTGAAGTTGTAAAGGTTGTGTGTGGTGGCTCGCATTGTTAGATCCTGTTGGAGATGTTGTTGTGTACTTTCCGTGTTAGTCAATGGGATTCTCCGCGTGTGTGCGCATGAATAGGTTTCAGCATAGTTCTTAGTATGCGACTCGGAAGAAAGACCTGTCAACCCCCATCTGAAAACATCGGCCACTGAAAACCCTGTGGCTCACAATGGTGATCCCATCTAGTCTGGGGCTGACTCAGTGACAACTAACCACACACACACACAACTTCTGAAATATATTCCAAATATGTACTATTTTTACTAGTAGTTGTGAAGGATTTCTCTAAGTCGAACACCATTTTCTTGTGTTTTGCCCTTGGAACTCAGTACCATACAGGTAAGAAATAATATGCACCATTAAGAGTGTGAGGTCTGTGTTTATGAATCATTGCGGTCTTTTGTGGGAAGGGGAAAGTTTGATGTGGGGGACAAAGCAGGGTATGGGAAAAAGATGGCTGGTATGGGAACTTCACCTTGCTCCTGTGAGTCAGAGTGCACCTATACAGACACCTATTATGCACTTGTCAGGAACGCCCGCAGGTCCCATCCAGTGGTGGGATGGGAAGCTTCCTTCTGCTCTGTCACGCACAAGTCCTCAAAGGCCCCTCAGGCAAATTGTTCCATCCTGTCCCCAGGGACCTTTTTGTCTTCATGGTCTTTGGCTGCGCCTCTGGTTTTTGCCATTTTCCTTTCCTGGTCTTCAGTGCTGGAAGACAGTTGCCAGCGAGGTCCCGGCGCCGCGGGAAGAGATGGCCTCCTGCTCCTTCCAGGCTCTCTGCCCAGGACAACAGACTTGAGCTATTGGGGCAGAAGGTGGACAGGAAGTCCGAAAGGGGCTACTCTTTCTCTCAAACCCTATCTGCCTTTCTCTAGCCTGGGGCTTGCATAAATAAGACGTGATTGTGCGGTGGGAGTACAGCATTGTGGTCCAGAAAGCAGTGTCTGGATCCAGACCGTGTGGGTCCAGAGCCCTCTTTGGCCACTTGTGAGCCCTGCATTTTTTTCTCTGCCCCCACTTCCCCATCTGTCAAATGGGGGTAATGATAGTCCTAACCTCATAGAGCTGTTGGGGAATTAAATAAACCTACCCGCTCGGTCAGCATTGAACGGTGCTGTGCACACAGGAGGAACTGTGATTACCCACGCTCTTTTCCGACCCAAGTCAGCCCTTTCCATGTTTCCCCTCATTATGAGAACTTGCAAGGTATAAAGAAATCGGTTCCTCTGCCTTCCCTAAGGGATCTATTTAAGCTTACCACTTGGTTTTGAAAATGTGTGATCGTGCCAGGGTGGGGGGAAAGATTCCAACGTAATTGAAAATTGTATTAAGGGAATCTTACGTATTTATGTAACAGACCCATAACCTATGAGAATGGAAGCACCAGGTGATTGTGTAGCGTATAGTTCATCTTTGCGGTTCTGTAAATTGGCGTTTTAAATTTTTGGTTTTGTGACATTTGTCCTCCGTTGTATGTAATACTCAATCTAAACCTCAATGAAGTCTGTTTTATTGTTTGTGTCAGAAAATGAGGCAATCTACTGTCTGGACAATCTGAGATTTCAGACAATCTACTGTCAATGACAATCTACTGGCCGGACACCTGAGATTTCAGAAGATGATCCACTGCAAGCCCTGCTGCAAATGTCCTGTCTCTCATGCAGAGATCCCTGGTTTGACACTATGGCCCCTTATCAGAAAGTAAATTATGTAACTTCTAGTAATTTGCTCTAATGTATATGACATTGCAGAGCTACTGAGAAACATGCATCAAAGAATGCATGAATTGGGGGCCTCCTAACTTCCGAGTCTGAGAAATAGTGATTTCAGTGTGACTGTCACCAGTGGAGACGCACCTGCCTGTCCGTGCACCTGTCCAGAATACCCGGTGTGTCCAGCTGAGAGTAACTAGCCAGGGGCCTGGAAAGCTTACTACTACCCTGTTGAATATAACCTGCTCGTGTTTACTACAATTGACCAAGAGAATTAAAACAGTTTGAGGAGCCATGATATTTGAAATACAAAAGTACAGTGGTAGATAGCTACTTTTTCTGGGTATTTCCTGTGGCTTTCATTCTCTGGTTTGGATGGGTAAGGAAGCAGACAGTTGTGGCTGCTTGCTGTTTGCTTTAAGGTGGTGTAGTGAAGTACCTTCATGACTGGTTCGGCTTCTCTGTGGTCAGCACACTTTCTACCTTTAACTAAAGGTCTTTCGTGTGAAACAAGTACTTTCAGTGGTCCAGGACGGTGAAAGCTTGCAGAGGAAACCGGCTGCCCATTCAGCGCCTCATACAGACCAGTGCATGACACTGGTTCGCTGCAGTTCCTACGACGTGTCAGCACTCTCCCCATCCACCTTGAGTTCCACGCGTCTGTCTGGTGAACGTTTTCATCCTTTTGGGCAATACTGCGCTTTTGTTCTCCTAGTTGATTATTCTGTGGGGCATGTCCCTCCTGGCCATTGGTGCTCGTTTTATCGGCCTGTCTTTCATGTGGCTGAACAGCTACCTCCGGGGATGGCTTCAGTTCTACTAGTTAGAAAGGGGTCTAAGAGTGTCTTCAGGGCCCCCCCCCCCCGTCTCTGTAAGACCAGTACGTCTGATCTCCTTTATGAATCCGGGTTCTGTTATGCCCCTCCCATTCTCCCTGGGATTTTCTCTTGTGACCCCAGTCAGAGCCGTTATCGGTTACAGTAGTTGGGCACCATGTAGTTTTCTGATCCTTTGAACTAATTGTTTCCTTGAACCTTTGTTTTACTTTACTCGCTTTTCCTCTGACTGGGTGAGACTAAGAGTTGCACCTTAAGAGTGGCCGCTTGCCAGCCATGAAGGCCCTAGACTCTTCAGCACAGAACAGCATGTAGAACATCGGCTTTGTGGACTGCGTGATGCCAACTGACCCAGAAGTCAACCAAGAAATCGGCTCACTTCCAGTTTGAGTTTCATGGGTCAGATTCTAAGCTGGAGCGATCTCCTGACTCACGTTGCTTCGGGGGCTGATGATCCCAGGATTGACAGGAGCACCATAAGTTACAGAGAGAGGTGGGAAGAATCCAAGGTCAGCTGTGGCTGCAGAAGCTAGTGAACCCCAGCATGGCAGGCTACATGGCAGGCCACCAATGGCTGGCTCCTGGGTTGACGGGCAACATGGCTGGAGGTTGGTGAGCCAGATGCAGCACTCAGACCCAGCAAGACCCCCGCATTTATTTGTAAAGAAAGTAGGCCGCACCACCAAGGGGTCTTCCTTTGAATTGATCGCACCGGCTATGACCAGAGTAAAAGGGTTGCCTCCACCCTGATCGGGACAGATTGAAGGGTTAAAAGGGAGATCAAATGATAAGATGTTACATTTTAACCTGACTCCATCTCCAATAGTCCACTTTCTAGTGGAGAGCAAGGCTACCCACATCTCAGATCGACGGTCGGAGGGGCTTCCACAGAGGCTTCGTCCACATGGGGACCATGCAAGTGGATCTGGGCCTTCACTGTCCTCCGTAGCCCTCTATGCACTGCGTCGTCAGAATTTAAGCTCTCATACAGCTCCCTCCTCTTGTTCTAGCTTTTAGTGTTTACTGCCCTTGAATCACACAGGCTGATGGGCTGCTTCTGATGGATTTTTTTTGTATGTTGATCTTGTACTACCTCACTTGGCTAAATCCTTCCTCTTCCAGTGGCATCAATGAAACATCTGTGCATAGGATCGTGTCATCTGTAAACGGGAATAGTTTTATCTTTGTATTTTACCCTTTATTTCTCTTTGCCTGTCTTATTGCTCTAGCTATTCAGGTACAACATTGAATGAAGTAGTGATGAAGGGCATCCTCTCCTGGCTACCTGTTCCAGGGTGTGCTTTTAGTCTCTCCATTAAGAATCATGCTGGCTGTTTTCTACAAATGCTCTTTAATGTGTTGAGGAATTTCTATTCCTATTTTGCTGAGGTTTTTTTTAAACAATTTATTGGGGCTCATACAATTCTTA
Organism: Tenrec ecaudatus; assembly: GCF_050624435.1. Taxonomy (NCBI): domain Eukaryota; kingdom Metazoa; phylum Chordata; class Mammalia; order Afrosoricida; family Tenrecidae; genus Tenrec; species Tenrec ecaudatus. Next base: position 180,927,487 of record NC_134534.1, read on the forward strand.
TCACAGTTCATACATATACATACATCAATTGTATAAAGCATATCTGTACAGTCTTTGCCCTAATCATTTTTTTCTCCTCTTTTCTTTTTTTACATTTTATTAGGGACTCATACAACTCTTACCACAATCCATACATATACATACATCAATTGTATAAAGCACATCCATACATTCCCTGCCCCAATCATTCTCAAGGCATTTGCTCTCCACTTAAGCCCCTTGCATCAGGTCCTCTTTTTTTTTCCCCTCCCTCCCCATTCCCCCCTCCCTCATGTGCCCTTGGTAATTTATACATCGTTATTTTGTCATATCTTGCCCTATCTGGAGTCTCCCTTCCCCCCTTCTCTGCTGTCCCTCTCCCAGGGAAGAGGTCACATGTGGATCCTTGTAATCAGTTCCCCCTTTCCAACCCACTCACCTTGCTGAGGGTTTTTATCAGGAATGGATGCTGGATTTTATCAAATGACTCTGTATCATTGGAGATGATTACCGTATACACTTGTGTATAAGTCGAGTTTTTCAACACATTTTTACTTGTAGTTCTGTGGTAACATTAGGTGCCTCGGCTGATATTTGAGTCAGCTTACGCTCAGGTATATACGGCATGTGATTCTCTTCCTTTATGTGGAGAATTGAGTTGTTTTTCTAATGTGAACTATCATTTTGTACTTGGCCATTATGTATTACCTTTGAACATGCTGTGTATTTTCCTTGCTGGGATTTTGTAGAAATTCTCTGCATCTGCATTCATGAGGATTGTGGGTGTGTCATGTTCTTTCGCAGTTCCATCTGCCTGGCTTTGGCGTCAGGGTGATACTGCGCTCATGGAGTGAATTTGGGCATCTTTCTTCCTTTCTGTGTTCTGGGACAGTTTGGGTGGGATTGGTTGTGTCAACGCTTCTCAGATGCTTGGTAGAACTCTCTAGTGAAGTCATTTGGGCCAGGACTCGTTTCTGTCGGGTGGTGACGTCAGATGTAAGTTTAACTGTTCTATTAGTTGTTTAATCAATGTTTAGAGTTACTTTTCAAAATACCTTTCCTAAGTAATAGAGACAGAATGACAATCAAGAATGTGGGCAAGCACATTGGATATGTGTAGTGAGCTGGTAATTGCTGGGGATTGTTAAAGTTATAAGGTGTAAAGCCCATTAAGAACAAAGTTCCTAAAAATCCTTACTTTTTACTATCTTTATTATGAAATTTCCTCAGCGTGTTGAACAGATGTAGATTGTTTATAAAAAAACTATTGTGTGAAAAGAATACGGGCCTTTATTATAGGTTCTTTTGTTTGTTTTTAATGCTGAAGATCTTTTCGTTCCGGTGGTTTTTCCCATTGGATTAGTTATTAAGCTCTCTAGATACCTGTCTGTGCTGCATACGCATGCTCTTTCTTTTTAGACCACAGGTTCGATGCCGTCTAAAATGTAGTTTCTCATGAATCCTATGTAATAGTTGCCTAGTAATTTTGAAACATTTAAAATACCTTTTTTCCCTCCTTGGCTTTCTAAGATGAGGAAGCAGTTGAGTGTGGTAGGTGAATTTTTTTTCCCCTCGAAACGTTTACTGCTTTAGTCATGCGCATTCCATCTGTACACTTAATCGCTCTCTTTCCCTTTTCCACCCGTGCTGCTCAGAGGGAGTGGAAGGCACACGTATGTATGAAAGCTCCCTGTGCCGTGTGTGCACTGAGGTGGAGCACGTTGCAACTGTTGCACCGCCCAGAGACTCCTGCTTGGTTACAGCGTGCACTGTATAAAAAATGACCTTATTGCACACTCAGAGTGTCTGTCGTGACCTGCCAGTGCCAAAAATCACGGTGGAACTTTGTTTTGGGAAGAAATTTACTTTTTTTTTGTTTTGCTTATCACGTAGTAAAAAGATAGAAAGTAATCTGAAACCATACATTATTATGTTTATGTCAGTCAACAGTCTCAGATATAAATGGATAAAGAATGTAATACTATTGAAATATATTAACATATTTTAACATAGGACTTATAGGAACTATTTCTGCTGGTTGACTTTTGTAAAACACGTGCTATTAGTTTCCACAAGTGTGTGTGTGCGTGTGTTTATATATGTGTCTACCTACCTACCTACCTGTCTGCCTATATCATCTTTAGGTAGATACCGTATATACTTAAATACAAGCCAGCCCGAATATCAGCCAAGGCACCTAATTTTCCCGCAAAAACTGCATTAAAATGTGCTGAAGAACTCGGCTTGTACACAAGTATATACGGTAGACAGAAGTGATTAGAGACCTAAAGTAATAAATAATCCACACTTTAGGCTTTTTAAAATATATATATTCCATTTTCATTTGAGTCTGAAATATTTAATAGCCCGGTATTTATTTTTAGAGTGTTCTCATTTGGGCTAGTCTTTTTTTTTTAATTGAAATATACTGCACCTTCCTGACACAGAACCCCTTCCAATCTAGAGATGGGAGGATATATATTAATCCTGGCCTTTCTGTCTAACGCAGTGAGCCCAAGTAAATGCTGAATTTCATACAGGATCAGAGAGCCTGACTTGTCAATAGAGATGTGGGGACCAGTCAAGCCATGAATTTCGTAACTGTGGAAAACAGATGTCCTTCAGACAAATCTTCCATCGTTTTGTTGGAATTGCATCGAGGAGCCTGTGGTTGGGGGGGGGGGGGACCTTGCATGCTGTTTCAAAATAACCACTGTAAACTTAAATATACAACGGCACGTTTTATGTTTAAGAGTGGCATCGTCAGGGCTGTGCCATGCTGTGCAGTAACCTAATTGTTTTAAGTAGTCTATTTTATTTTATTTTTGCACCTATGGCTGGGCTTCTAACGATTCTGCTTTTATTTCTTGGCTCTTGTTCTTTATGCTTTTACACTCCATCCAGAAGATGCTGACTGTGCTGGTAACAACAGTGGAACCTTTATAGGTGAGCAATGGGTTATGGAAGAGGACTGACTTCTTTCTGTTGCTGTCTTCAAAATGATGATGCTGTTTTCGATTAAATTAGCATATTTGCATTTGCATGCTCCGTGATCCGGCAGGGGTAGCATGAACCGGTGTAGTAACAGGCTCAGCGGGTTGGACACAAAGGGTTTCCTAAGATGCCTTGGTTAATATTCACGAAGCATCCCAGATGTCACATGTTTGTAAATCATTATGTTTCTTGAGAGTGGCGGGGGGAATCCTACTTGTGCCACTTATTTTTACTCAACTGTTTGGACATTGAGAAATTATCTGGTGAACTGTGAATTATCAAAAACCTCTAGATAACTTGTGATTCCCTAAAATATGATTTATTTCCTTTATGATTTGTTACACGTATATTAAACTCACTGCTACTGAGTCAGTGCCAGCTCCTGGTGCCTTTCAGGACGGAGAACTGCCCCTCTGAGTTTCCAAGACCGTGTCTCTTTGCAGAAGTAGCAGCCCAGCTTTCTCCTGCAGGTGGCTGGTGCTTTCATCGAGACCCACTGCACTAACCACGATGGGAACTGTGCCACATTGAACCTGTACACAGACCAAGACGCACTTATCTGACACAGCCAGGGGAGGCAGCATGACTTAAAGTCAGCACAGGTGTGTCAGGGTTGGATCCTCTCATCATGCCTAATTCAATCTGTGTGTGAGCAGATAATCCAAGAAGCTGGACTCTGAAGTAAAACGCTGCATCAGGATTAGGAGATGTCATTAACAGCCCATGGTACCCAGATGACACCATCCTGCTTCCTGAGCGGGAAGAGGCCTTGAGTGGAAGCATGTCTGGATGAAGCTCAATAGCTGCAGCCTTCTATCTGGATTATAAACGTAATCTTACAAAAAATAAGCAGAAATCCTCCCAGCTGAACCAGTGAGAACATGCGATAAATGGAGAGAAGATGGAGGTCATGCAGCATTCCATTTCACGTGGATCTACAATCAGTGCAGGTGGAAGCAGCAGCCAGGAAAGGACATGGCACATTACATTGGGCAAATCTGCTGCATGAGAGAGGCCACTTTGCAAGTCTTAAAGAGCAAAGACATGACTTTGAGGACAATAGGGCACCTGGCCCAAGACGTGATATCTTTTGACTGCTTCATGTGCACATGAAAGATGGATAATTAATTAGGGAAGCCAGAGAAGAGCTGATGTCTATAAATTATGGGGTCAGCAAGTAATGCTGAGTATACTGTGGGCTACTAGGAGATCAAGCAAATCTATTTTGGAAGAAATACAGCCTAGATACCCCTGAGAAGTGAGAATGGCAATGCATCATCTCATGCCATTCACACATGTATGTGATTAGGAGAGACCAGTATCTGGTGAAGGTCGACATGCTTGGTAACTTAGTGGGTCAGCAGAAGAGAGTCCCGGAATGCAGCAGTGGGCTCGACCCTCGTGCGGGGTGCACAGGACTGGGCAGTGTTTGGTTCTGCGTACACAGAACCGCTGTGGATTGGAGCCGACCGCAGGGTACCTAACCCCAAGAGCAGCGTGGTTACCTTGCTCATCCATCTGGACAGGAAAACCTCTCAGGGTGGAGATGGGTTCCTTCCGTCGTCTTCTGCCCTGGCCACGGGTAGGCGTATTGACAAGTTCCTTACCGTCAGTCTTGAGAGAAAATATTGTGGAAATAGAGTTTTAGAGAGTAACTATAGCCTCATTTTCTGATTAATATTTATGTAGATGAGATTAGTTATGGAAATACCGTCCCCAAATGTGATGTTTTCTACTTTATTAAATATTACCAAATATTAATTATAGGAGCCCTGGTGGTGTCGTGGTTATGAGTTGGGCCACGGTATGCACAGTTGGCAGTTCAAAGCCACTGACAGCTGCTGGAGAAAGACTGGGCTTTCTACTCGCATCAGCAGTTAGTCTTGGAAATCCACAGAGGGTCGCTGCGAATCAGGACCTACTCGATGGCCACGAGTGAGCAATTATACTAAGATTAGCAAATACGATCCATTAAAAAACAGGCCCAGACGGTGCAAAGGAATTATCTCAGCATTCGCAGAGAGTAAATAGCGTAGCCACGATTCAAATCCAGATCGTGTAGACACACTCCACATACATGCCATCTTTTGCAATCTGCTACTTTATAGTTTTATTATGAGACCAAAAAGAAAACAAGGCTCTAGGCAGGAATCAGGAGTCAGTATTTCACGTGTAGATTAGGGGCAGAGGGAGGTTCCGACATCATCAATTCCTTTTCAGTCGCTTCAGAGCGGTACAGCGTGCCAGACACTGTGTGTCACATGGTACCTCCCCTTTGGTCCCTGAGTGCAGTCAGCCGAGGGGCCCTGGTCTGCGTCAGATGGGTGGTCTTGGGAGCTGGGTGGTGGAGCGCACAGACCTTTGGCAGTGTGACGATGGGTCTGGGGTCTCAGCTGGAACAGCTTGTTCTCTGTCCCCTGGGTCTTTCACCTTCCAGGAGAGTAGCTTCTCTCGAGGTCTCAGGATCAGAGGGAGCCCCCCCCCCCCCACCAGTGTCCTAAGTGTGAAATGTCTGTTGCATCCCATTTGCTGGTCCCGGATTGACCGACATGGGAGCCATGGCTGAGCCAGAGGTGGTCCTGGTGGGAGGAAGCTTCCTTGAGAGCGTGGCTACAGAGAGAAGTGAATCAATGGGCTGACGGGGAGAGAGTGCACTACTGCACCCGTATCGCTGTCTCAAACATAGAGGCACCGACTCTGCCCGACTTCACAGACTCCTTTTCAAGCAGATTGGGGGGGGGGGATGTGCACATCTAAGACGGCAGGAGAGAAGGAGGCTTCTCAGCCCGCAGCTGCCTGCTCCTTCGTGACAGAGAGCCTAGAGCTGGGCTAGAGGGGTAGGTGGGATTAGAGCAGCAGCAGATGGAAATAGAAGCAATACCTTAGGAAGACCCGGTGTCACAGAGCACCGGGCATACTTATTTATGTTGGGCTTCTCCGTAGTTGATAGGGTTGGACATTCAGTGCGTGACTTCATGCTGTAACATCTCAGATGCCCGGTAACCCAGACACGTGCTAGCTTGCTTGCTTGAAGCTTGCTGGTGCTGCCAGGGCAGCTCTAACTCGGGCAACACCCTGTGTGCCAGGAGGAGGCTCGCCCATCCCTGTGCTGTCCCTCTCCACCATTGTTGTCTTCAAGTCCATTGCTGCAGCCGCAGAGGCAGTCCAGCTCATTCGGGGTCTTCCCCCTTTTTTGGGGACCTGCTAGTTTACCAAGTCTGATGTCCATTTCCAGGACTGGCCCCATCTGCGACCGCGTCCGAAGCCTGTGAGGTGGAGGCTCGCCATCCCCCCCTCTCTGGAGCCTCGTGCCTGTCCTCCCCCCAGACAGATGTGTCTGTTCTCCTGGCAGCCATGTGGCTCTCGCTGATCTGAAGTCATGAGAGATGCAGATCAACACTGCGAGATACCAGTAGACAACTACTAGTATGCGTGTGATCTAAAAGGCAGACAATATAAATGATTGGCTGGGACCTCAAGAAATTAAAAGCCTTCTACATTCCTGGTGGAATCGTGATACAGTGCGGCCACTTTGAGAAACAGTCTTGCAGTTCCTCAAACGGCATCTAGCAATTCACTTCTTAGGTAGAATCTTTTAGAGAAATAAAAACATATTCCCATACAAAACCTTTCAAACGAACGTTCCTAATTGCTTTTTTCACAACAGCAAAACAGGGGAAGCAACGTAAGTGTCCATCAATTGATACATGGAGAAATAAGCCCTGTGCATTCGTACAGTGGAGTATTGCATAGCTGCATAAAGGAGGGAGGGAGGGAGGCAATGATGCTTTCTAGAACACGGATGGGCCTTGAAAGCCTTGTGCTACATGAAGCCAGACACAAAACTCATTCATCATATGATTCTCCCTGCATGAGATGTCGTCATTGGCAAACCCAGAGAGACAGAGATTACTAACTGCAGGGCTGGCAGCACAGGTGATGTTGAGTCACTGCTAGCGCAGGGGGATTTCTGTGGAGCTGAGTATGTTCTAAAGGCACGTAGATAGGGGCTGTGGTTGTACAGCTCTGTGCCTCCACTCAGACCCACTGGCTAAATGCGATAACAGGTGAGGTTTATATAGGTGACTGGTCTATCAACAAAGAAATTGGGAAAAAAGTTTGTGAGGACATCACAAGAGGCAGATGTATCTCTGAAGCAGAAGCTCTTTTATTCTTAGCATGGACTCTGTTTTCAGGAGCCCCGGTGACAAGGTGGACTGCAGGGTTAGAAACCACTGTCTGCTCCTTGGGCATGAGATGAGGCTGTGTCCTGCTGTGCAAAGTTCGTCTCAGAAACCCACAGGGGCAGTTACACCCTTCCCGTAGTCAGATGCAGATTCAGCTTGATGGCAGCGAGTTTGGGGCTTTGATAAACAGCAAGTGTTTTGATCAACCTTTAGTATGGTTTGCAACTCAATGTGAAGAAAACCAAAATCCTCCAAGCAGCAGCAACCTCATGATCAGCTGTAGAAGTTAAATACATTGCTTGAAGAAAAGATGGAAAGTCGCCAGGACAGCCAGGAGGCTCTTACAAGGCAAGGATGGAGAGACCATCCTGGAGAAGGACATCGTGTTGGATAAAGTAGAGGGTTGGCAGAAGAGAAAGGCCCCCACAAGGTGGTTGACACGGTGGCTGTAACGTGGCTCAAGCAAGAGAACAAGTGTGCTCGTGGTGCAGGACTGGGCGGGCTGAGCAGACCTGGCTCGCCGGCAGCTAACGACAAAGAAAGGGATTACTAAAGTACTGCAGGTGGTGTTTACACTGGTTGTGGGTATGTTAGTTTATTCTGACATTTTAACATTCATCCCTAATTTTCTATTCTCCTGAAGTATATATAGGATCATATTAAGTGGAGGGGAAAGATCATGATGTGCAGGGCCCTCATACAGTATTCTACTACGCATCGACTCTGAGCAGGTGCAGTGAACGTCTTGGATGCGTGGAGTGCCACCTCCTTGGAGGAACGTCCCCATGCACAGCATGGGTCTCTGTCCAGCCTTGGCACGTGGCAGGTGTTTCTGGTTCCAAGACAGCTCTAGCATTTTTCAATAAGGGCGCTTCCAATAGTTATTTAGAATTTTCTGAAAACCTGACCTACTTAGAACTGTCCCCTTGCCTCTCACTCCACCTTCGTGTTCTGGGTTCCCTGAGTGCACAGCAGGAAAGGGGGGGGTGTGGCACAGGAGTGCTCCATCCTACTGGCAGGACGCTCTGGGCCCAAGCATGGGACTGCCCAGGGGCCACTCATAGACCACGGATGCTGCAGCTCTAAAGTGATCCAGCAGCTCAGTGAGGTCTTTAGATTCTTTCTACTTCCTTGAAGGGAAGGGTGGTCAGCACACACCAGCATGTATGTATAGCCCTTTTACTGATGACTGGTAGCATCTTTTTTTTTAAGAACAGTAAACACTCTTATATTAGCTATACTTTCTGTATTCACTCTCCCCAGTCCTGAACTGAATTTTTTCCCTAGCTTCCTTAACCTCAGTTAGTGGAAGCATGCACCAGACGCTCGTGTTTGGAACAGAGTTGTCGCTGGTCCCTTACTCTGACACTGCGGCCCACATGTAACTTCAGGCACTGACCCCAACAAAAACCCATTGCTGTGGCCTCAACTCGGCCTGTGGGACAGAGGAGAATGACCTCTCAGGGTATCTGAGGTCGTACATCTTTTCAGGTGGGTTTGAACCACCCACCTTCTTGTTAGCAGCTGGATAGCTGGATTGTAACCCCCAGTGCTCCTTCCTTAATCACTACTGAGATGAAATTTCCCCTGGGATAAGATAGGAATAGATCATTGAACCACCAAGTCCTGCTGATTTAATCTCATTCATTTTCTTTAGTTTTATTGGCATGTAATCTATATACCCTACAATTCAGCAGTTCAATCCTTTCAAGAAGAATTAATTGTGCCATCACTACCGCAGTCAGTTTTAGAACTCTTCCTTCTTTCATGGTTAAATCTCCTTTAGGATGAGTTGTGTGATCACAATCCCTTCTAGTCTTCCCGCTCTTGCATGAATTGTTTACTCCCGACATCCGCCCACCCTCTGTATCTTCCACCCACCACATTAGTACTTCACCTCGCCCCTTAGTCCCCTCCGTGACATTCTTTCTACTGAGCCCGTGTTCCTCCTTTCTGAATTTCTCTTACTGCTCATTAAAAACAAAACCAAAAAACTCAACTGCCATCAGATCGATTCTGACTAATGGTGAGCCCATGGGAGAGTGTGGGCCTGCCCTGTGATCCACCAGACAGGAGCCTCAGCTCTCCAAGCTTGAACTGCTGCTGACTATGAGGTCAGCAGCCCGGTGCCTAACCGACTATTCCACAGGGCTCCTTCCCTGCGTGTAGCAGGACCCACTGATGAAAAATACTTTGCATGCCATCTAAATTGATGCCTTAGAAAGACATTATGATACTCTAATAATGTCAATTTTATACAAATCACACTTGAAAACTATTTAATAGCATTTGAAGGGGCTTCATAAAGTTCATGGGAAAGTAGATTTGCAAGATAATGAAATTCCTCCCCGGACTATTTGAAGCCCCCTGGTATAACGAACATGCAGGCGAACTGTAGTGTGGGCATGGCTCTGAGTAATATGTGCATGGCGTCTCTCTTGGAGGGCAGAGTGCTTGTCAGTCATACAGATCTGTTGCTACTTGAGGAGCCCTGGTGGCTGTGGGTGACGGTTTGGACTGCTAACTGAAAGGTTGGTGGGTCAAACCTACCCAGCCTCTATGTGGGAGAAAGATTGGTGGGAGGGGGAGTATTCCACACCGACTCTGGCCTTGGGAACTGTATGGAGCATTTCTTTTCTGTCCCGTGGGTCCAATGAGTTAGAATTGACTTGACGGTAGTAGTTTGGGGTTGGGTTTTGGGCTGTTAGTTACTGAGAAGGAAAAGCACCCATTGGCTGAGCAATGTAAATTGTGTAGTATTTGCATACAATATTATTGTAATATGAAGGTAAATTGATCGTGTGCTGTTTATATGCATTACTGAAAAACATCTGTTAAAGTCAGATCCCTTTAAGTGAGGGTGTGTGTGTGTGTGTGAACAGTCTGCCCCCGTAAAGATTTTATCCTTGAGAATTTTTTGCACCAGTTCTACTCTGCCCCATAGGGTCACTTGAGTGACAATCAACTCATAAGCCACGGGCTCAGGTTTGGGTTTATAAATAAACATGTAATTTGCATGTACTACATTTACGTAAATGTTTCTACACACTATTATGGCCACACCTCTGACTCATAGTGACCCTGGATAGGGTTTCTGAAACTGAATCTTTATGGGGCCAGACAGCCGTATCTTCCTCCGTGAAAGCAGCTGGTGAATTTGAACAGCTGACCTTGAGGCTTGCAGCTCAGGGCTTGTATACCACAGTCACACCAGGGCCCCCTCTCTATACAAATGGAATGATGTAGCTCTTGATATTTCCACTTAGCTTTGGGATGGTGCATGAGTCCATTTTTAGTGTGCGTTACGTTTCAAAGTGCCATTGTGTCTCTACGGTACCGATTTAGAGAGCCTGCTTTTTCCTACTGCAGTGCAGAGTAGTTGATGGGAAGAAGATTCTTCTTTGCATCGCGGGATCAGCGCTGGGCTGCTAACCACAGAGCTGTCCATCCGCTTCTGCAAGGATTTAGAAACCCAAGAGAGCACTTCTGCTTGGCTGCTGTGAGTCAGAACCAGCTCCACAGTGGAGGGCCTGTACACATGGGTTCTGGTCAGCACACTAAGGAGATCCTGGTAGAACCAGCTCAGCAAGCACTGTTGACCATGTGTGTTTTTAAGATACTTTCTTGCCAATGGATCCTGGGAAACCACCATTTTCCCTCCATTTCTACCCTGGCTTGAGTCCTTCGTACATTGTTTCCCCTCAGGATCAGTCCTGGGACTTGTGTAAGTAAGACCGTTCCTCCTGTCTAAATGGAATATTTGCCATGAAGCTGAGCAAAGGGGAAGCAAATGCGCTCTCGTTTCTTTTCAATGTTTTAGTTTGCCTGAGTGCTCTTTCTGTAGATTTCCCAATTCTGTTTCTGAAGCGCTCTCCTTGTCCTGTGATCAAGCACTACTGAGACTCGAATTCTACCGCGTGTTTCAGAAGTCTACTGAGCATTTCTACTGGGGCCATTGGCTAATCATTTTGAAGACTGGCGCATCAGCAAGTTCAGCTATGACTAAATACACTGTCGTACTATTTCCCTCCCAAAAGAAAACTTATAAAAGGAACACAGTCAGAAGCATTCTTTCAGAACAGGCACAAGTTGGTTTCTTTCTTCAACAAGATAGGCCCTACCTGCCTCTATAATTTCAGCATGTCTGGAATGCTACTTGGGACATTTGCTTCTTTTTTCCCTGACAGAGAGAAACCATCCCAGCTTGGAGACTTTTAGGTTGCATAGACTCAAAGGATACTTACACCAGGAGGCTTCAAAAAGTTCATGGAAAAATGCCATTTTCTTTTAGTTCCATGTTTCCATGAGCTTGTTGGCGCTCCCCTCTGTATGTGCAAATTGAAAATCCATTTTCTTCTCTTCAGGACCACGTTTTTATATTCCACTTTTATGTGTACATACTGTTTCTCCCAGTTTTCTCAAGTAGAAAGAAAGAAGTCCTTTCTTTACTAGCTGGTTGGCAGAAAACGAAATTCCATTTCTCCTCTTTCTCTCTCGGCGCTGCCCCACTTTTTTATAGTGATACTGCGCTGTACGCTTTCAATGGCTCGTGGTATCAAGAAGGCTTTTGAAGAGAAGGCATTTTTTAAATTGAAAATTGATATTTTATGCCAGCTACCCAGGTTTGACTTGGGCATTCCAGACTGTTTTTATGTGCAGCTTGAAAAGTGCTGAAAAAGGCCAACGGTGGTTAAGGCATTTGAACAATTCCTTGCTTTTTCGGAGAGCGATTGTGGAACTTTGAATGAGAGGAACGATACAGGGGTGAATGCTCGAGTGTGTTCAGAAGCCGTGTTCCTCCTTGTGGACACAATTCCTGTATATGTGGTTGTTTACTCTAGTTTGTGACAGCTTTTTTGTTTTGCATGTTTTTTCTCACAAAACTATTAGAGGTCTTTCTTCTAATCTTGTTTTATGAGATGAATACTGCTAGAAGCTGGCTGGTCCTGCTCCTTCGCATCTTGGCGGCTCTTACACGCTTTGGTATTGGCATGCCTTCTGAGGTTAAGCCCCCTACCGACAGCGGTGCTTATCCGCACTGTCTGGGTGAATCTTCCGGTTACCATACTCTGGGAGCATTGTGTTAGCAGTCTTTGTCTCTTGGGACCATGTTACTACATAGTTTTTATCTGTCTGATGCAGTGCATGTCATTATAAGAACACTGATGCTCCATTTAACAAGTATATGTGTGTGTCTATTGATGTATGTTTTTTAATATTTTGCTAGAAACCTAACACTATAATAATTCCTGACTGCTAGATTTTATTAATGTCTACCTGACTTAAAAAAAGAATCTTAAAAGATTATAAGCCCCAGTTTTCTCTTATAATTAAGTGGACCTGTTGAACCAGTTTGAGGCGCCCTGGTGATGTACCAAGTTCCACACTGGGTTGCTAACCACAAGCTCAGCAGTTCAAAACCACCAGCTGCTCTATGGGAAAAAGATCAAACTTTCTATTCTCTTGAAGAATTACACTCAGAAAACTCACAGGGGCAGTTCTGCTCTTCCTGATAACGTCACTGTGAGTCAGCATCGACTTGATGGCGATGAGTTTGGCTTTTGGTTCATTGAACCAATTAAATATTTGCTAGTTCAAGCTTATCCAGTGTTTGATGATGCCTAAAATTATTTTCATACAATGTTTCTGACAGGTCTTTATTTTCGTTTAGGAAATTTGACTGTTTTCTTGCCTGTGTCAATTAAACTTTTTTAAAATCAAGAACTTGAGAATCTTCTATAACTCGCTCTCAGTCTTACGGTTACAAAGAAACCTAGGTGGCGCTGTCAGGTAGGAGTTGGACTGCTGAGTGCCAGGTTGGTGGTATTATAGTGCCAGATTGGTGGTTCAAATACACCACCTGCTCCACAGGAGAAAGAGTTCCTGTAGAGATCAGAGCCTCAGAACCCCTATTTGGGATCTCTGTGTGTCAGCATGATGCCATGACAGTGCGGGCTTGGTTTTGGAAGACCAGTATGGCTCTGATAGACTGTAAGCCGATTGTCCTGAGCCTCTTCTTTCCCTACCCTATAAAATGCAAACAGTCTAAAGTGTTTTAAACAACCACCGAAAAACCAAGCTCACGGCCATCGATCAAGTCAGTGGTGACTCATTGCAAGCCCTGTGGGTCTCCGAGACTGTAACTGTGGATGGCAGCAGAAAGCCCAGTCTTTCTCCGCAGGGGCGGCTGGTGGTTTTGACTGCCCACCATGCCGATTGCAGCCCAATGCATAACCACTATGCCACCAGGGCGCCCTGTTTAAAACAATAGCACAACATGTAATATTATTGACCAGCTTTGTCCTATGTAAGGAAATGAGGAAATGCAGGTGGGAATGTGGACGCACAGCCTGTGAGGGGGCAGCTTGACCAGCCTACAGTCTTTCTCCCGGTGTGGTGAGTTCTCTGCCTTTGACTAGGCACAGTCTTAGCACTTGTTCAGCTCTGGCTTCGGTGGAAAGCACATGTGTGTCCCTTCTCAGGCAGGTTCCCGAAAGCCTTGCACAGGTGTAGCAGGTTTTTGTATCTTCCTTGAGTTAACAAAAGCCCAACCTGCCCGCCCCTTTCTGCGTGCCATTTCGGAGTCCGCTATTCATGGTCTTGACTCCGTTGGAGGGTCTCTTTGTGTTCGCTGGCATGTTCCTCATAAAGTGACACACGCATTGTTTACAAGATGCCATCTGAAATGGCAACATCATTTGAAGAAGGGAGATAATTACAACGATAAGTATTTGCACTATAAACGGACATCACAGTTACTGATTTATGGGAGCCAAAGGACACGTGAACAGTGTGGTGACTTTATAAGAACGAGTTCACGTAAAATTCAAGCTTAGCTGGGAGTTTTCAAAACCCGGCGGCTTTCTCTCTCTTCATCTTCGCTTCTCGGGTGAGAGCGCCACTTTCCACCCGTCTCTCTTGGCACAGAGTCCCTCGTCCTGGCACTCTGTTCTCATCTGGGGGAGTATGACGTTGTTACTTTTGCTTTCGCTGCTGTTTTAATCCTGGCAGTAGGTGACTCTTCATCACGTCAGTAGATATGCAGATCTTGTCTCTCCCGTGCCCACTTCAGAACAAGAGAGTCAGGTCCACTCTGCCTTCTGTGTTGGCTTAACCACACGGAAACCTCCGCCCATGCACGGCTTCGTTTTGGGGTGTTCATGTATCTGGTTTTTGTTTCGTTTTATTTTGTGGTGGTGTTTTTTTTTTTCAAATAATATGACATTTTGGAAAGTGTTTCAAATAAAACAAAGGCATCATATACACCCCTCTCTCCCTACTGTAGCGACAGCTGGTTTTGTATATCTCCTTTGTATATCTCCTTCTGTATTTCTATCCCTATGAGAAATACAGTAAAATCCTATTTTATACAAATCATAAGTATGTTTATCTGATCCATGTGTATTTCCCCATTAATCTTTACATCAGATATGTTTCTGGTGCTACATAGTTACATATTTATCATTTTAATCGATTCATTTCTGAGTATAAGAGGCTATTTCATAATTTAAATAGTTCCATACTTCTGGATAATGTTGAGTCACTGAGCTTTTTAATTGTTAAAAAGTATTGCTAATGTTTGAAATTGCACAACAGATGTATTTGCATATAAATTGAAGCTTATTTAAAAATTATTCATAATAACCTACAGTAGACATAGGCAGGCATTAACTGTTGATAAATAATTGAAAAGCTGCAAAAACTGTCAAATCACAATTGCCAACTTTATTTAATTTTTTTTTTACTCATGGAAAGTCAAAACTAGATTTTAGAGAACTTGCTACAAAGTTTAGTAATTAGCAATAGTCTTAAGTTGTGAAAACATAATACGAATATTTGGGGATAATTTTTATGCCCCCTACCAGCGCTGGAGGTGTAGTGGCCACACACTGGGCTGTTAACTGCTAGGTCAACAGTTCAAAATCACCAGCTACTCCATGGGAGAAAGATGAGGCTTTCTACTGCTGTACAGAGTTACAGTCTGAGGAACCCACAGGGCAGTCCTGCCCGGCCCTGCCCTGCCCTGCAGGGTCTCCGTGAGTCGGAATGCACTCAGGATGGTGAGTTTGGTGTCAGTTGAGGAGATGGAGCTCCCTGAGAGCACCGTCTCAGGTACTTTACACACTACTGTGACTATAAAGCAAAGTACTACTGTCACGGAGTCAATTCCATCTCACATACAGACCCCTACAGAGTAAGGGAGAGCTGCTTCACCAGGGTCCGAGAAGGGTAAGTTTCCACCCGAGCAGGCAGCTCCTCTTCCCCTGCACAGTGACTGATGGGTCTGAGTGGCCAGCCCAACCCGGAACCCTGAGGCGCTCCAGGACGCCTTCATTTTGTAAAGTCGGCTAAATGAAAACCACATGCACCTGCTCTGCTTCCCGACCATTCCGACTGAATGACAGACTTAGGGGAGACTGCTGCTAATACTACGGCTTTCCTATGAGTCATAGGGAGGTGACCCAAACTGTGTCTTGATATAGAAATGTCTATCAGACACCACCTTCTACTCCAGGACGTCATACGTATCAACATAAAGTAATGAACTGATCGGGGAAGCAGTCGTCCCACGACCATTGGTGAATTATTTTTAAAAATATAAAGTTACAGCCTCTCATCACCTGCTTGGTTTCTTGATAACAACTGAGTCATTCCAGGCATGAAAAGGAATTCAAAGTCAAGGGATATGCTGCACTTTAAAAACACTATCAGGTTTTCAAAACGTTTGGGGTGGGAAATTCCATGATCTTTGGCTTCCGCTTTCCCGGGACTGTTTTGAAGCCCCGCATAGGCGCACAGCGGTTCCAGCAGGCGGCACACATGGTGGCTGGTGAACTGAGGGGTTGGCTGTGTGGCTTCCTCCCCAGGCGCTGGGGAGAAGGGCCGGGGTCCTGCTTCCTCTTGATCAGGTCCCTGGGAACACAGCCCCACGCTGACAGGCTGATAGCATGAGGCCGCCCTGAGTCGGATCCACCCTGGCAACAGCAGCTGGGTCGTTTGGTTTTAGTTGAAGGCTATGAACGTGTTGGGGAAAATCACAAAGGGAAGCCATTCAGAGTTTAATGCGAACATTTAACATGTCTTCGTGAGAACAGCACCTTGAAAAATGGTAGAAAGTCTTGGCAACAAGTAGAAAGGAGCTTCAAAAAGCTCACGGAAAAAACCTCATTATCTCTCCCTTCATTTTGCCACCAACTTTTGAAGCGCCTGATGACAAAGAACTCGTGACCTGAAACAATACAAGTGTGTAGTCCCAAAGGAGCTTCAGAAGTTTGTGGGAAAGTAGAATTAAAAGATAGTTGGTGGGGGGGGGTTTCCACAAATGTTTTGAAATCCCTTTGGATTGATGAGGTTAAGACGCTAAACAAAAAAAATGATCAATTGTACAAACCAATAATTTATAGAAGAAATCCAAATGAGTAATAAATAGGAATTGTTTCCACTAATAGCTAAAAAAAACAAAAAAGATACATTTTTATCTGTCATTGACAAAATATCAAATAATTAGATTTCTTTTGAGAAATGGAGACCTAGATGTGCAGACTAGATGACAAGATCTATCTGGCTTCTAACAATTTGCGCTAATTAAATCATTGCTGACATGAAATAAAAGGTATTATTTAGGGAGATTGACTCAAACAGTCCTGGTGTATGCTGAGAGTGAGAGAGAGGAATGAAATCTCAATTACTGCCCAGAGTAGTTCAAGGTCCATCCTGCAATACGACACTGTCATTGATAGGATAACTGATTTATGCCTAGAAGGAAGAGCGTTGATATAGGTATTATTCAGATTTACACACCAACCACTACTACCAAAGATAAAGAAATTAGAGATTTTTTCCATTGCCCACAGAATGAAATTGATCAAACATGCAATCAGGATGTGCTCATAATTATCGATGATTGAAATGTGGAAGTTGGAAGTGAGGAAGGACCAATAGCTGGAAAATATGGCCTTGAAGTGATAGAAATAGTGCTAGAGGGCGAAAGATAAATTTTCACAAGATCAATGACCTACAAGGGGGTTTTCCAAAAAGTTCATGAAATCATCCATTGTCTCTTAATTCTATTCTTCCCCAAACTGTTTGAATCTCTTTCACATTCATTGGAAATAACATCTTCAATAATAAATGGGCTGTACACATGGATCTCACCAGATGGAAGACACAAGGAGCAAACCGACTTCATCTGAGGAGACAATAGGACCCTGGTGGCAGAGTGCTTATGAGTTGGGCTGCTAACTGCAAGGTCAGCAGTTCAAATCCAATAGCCGTTCCTCAGGACCAAGACAGGGCTTTCAACTCTAGTAAAGAGTTAGTCTTAGAAACTCGCAGGGGCAGTTCTACCCTGTTGTTAAAGGGTTGTTCTGAGTCAGCTCCCTGGCATTGAGTTTGTTTTTTGGTTTGGGTGGAGACAGTGTCAGAAAAGGAGCTAACTGTGAAGTGGACCATCCGTTGCTAATAGGCAAGTTCAAAATGAAGTAGAAGAAAACTACAAGTCTACAAGAGCCAAAGTACATCCTCATGTTATCCCACCTGAAGTGAGAGACCCTTTTCAAGAGTAACTTGGATGCAACGAATACTAACAATCGAAAACCAGGTGGGTTATGGGATGATGTCAAAGACATCATACATGAAGAAATCAACAGGTCATCGAAAGACAGGAAAGAAAAGGCCAACATGGATGTCAGCAGAGTCTCTGAAACTTGCTCCTAAATGTAGAGTAACTAACCTGAGCAGAAGACGTGATGAAATAAAAGACCTGAAAAGATGCTTCTCAAAAGGGTGTCTTGAGAAGACACGGTATTTTAATGAACTGTGCAAAGACCTAAGGTGAGAATACCAGAAGAGATGTTTGAGCAAATGGGTACAGTGCTGGAAGCGTTCACTCATCTATGCTAAGGAATTTGGAAGGCAATTACCTGTCAAACGTGTGCCCATTGCAAACAAAGGTGAACCCACAGATTGCAGAAATTATCCTACAGCATAATATCACACGGGTATAAAATTTTGCTAAAGATAGTTTTTAAAATGGTTCCAAAGTGCACCAACAGGAAACTCCGAAAAGTTCATATCCAGTAAAGGACAAGGAATGAGGAATCTTATGGCTGATGTCAGATGGCTCTTGGTTGAAACAGAATTGCTTGTGTTTTGTTGACTGTACAAAGGTATTGGACGATGTGGATCATGATAAACCATGGTTAACATTGGAAACAATGGGAATCCCAGGATACTTAATGATGGCCATGAAGGGTCTGTCCAGAGACCAAGAGACAATAGTTTGAGGGGACCCCGGGGATACTGGGTAGTTTAAATCAGGATGCGTGTCGAAGGTTGTCGTCTTCATGATACTACTTGAGTCTGCATGCCGAGCAAGTAATTCGAGAGGCTGGACTACACGAGGTAGAAAGTGTATCAGGATGAAAGGAAGACTGAGGAACAACCTGTGATATGCAGATGACACAACTTGCCTCTCTGACAGTGAAGACCTCTTCCAGCACGTGCTGCTGGAGATGAAAGTATGGATCACACTTCAACATAAAGACAGCAAAAACCATCAGACCCAAGTAGGGAAGGAACATCATGACGGGATTGTCAGTTCAAGTGGACTCCATTTTACGTGGACCTATAGCCAACACCTGTGGTAGCAGCAAGTCAAGAAATAGGCTGATTGGTGTGTTGCGTACATCTGCATCACAGCTGTCATTTTGAAGACTCAGGGGCACCTGGCCCACACCGTGGGATCTTCATTGGTGTCATGTCCACACGAAAGATGGACAGTGTGTAAGGGAGACCAAAGATAGAATCGATGCGTTTGAATGAAAGAATTATGTACAGAAAGAAATGCAGCCTTCAGAAGCCCCTGAAGAGCCAGGTGGTGTGGCTTGATCTCCCGGACTTTGAACATGTTATCAGCAAGGGCTAACTTCTCCTGAAAGACCTCATGCTTGGTACAGCAGCGTGTCAGGTGGCAAGACCTTCGACTGGCTGGGTGACCGAACGCACAGCAGAGACTGGGTGGTGCTTCGATCTCTTGTGCGTCGAGTCGCTATGAGTCGGGACCAGGTCGGTGGTGCATCATTGTACAGTGATGTTTATAGCTGTCTCAGTGCTGGACTAAAGAAGTCACAAACAATTACAGTGTCTCCTTTCATAGCAAAAAGAAAAATCGACTCAGACAAAAGTTCATATTGAAGTATTAAATTATAAAGTCGCTGTAGATTATTTCTACTGGCAACTATGAGATAGGAGCATTTTCTGTGGTCTGTCCCTTGTGACGGTTACGAGGTTGCTCTCCAGCTCCACCGCTGTAGTGCCACTTCCTTAGCGTTTCAGAGCAGACGTGTCGTTCCTCTAAAAATACAAATCTCTAGCAGCTGTGGGTAAGCTCTCTGGAAAATGCTTGTCCATAAAAATATTGAGCCAATTATAAATTACAAGAATGTGAAATATAAGTAAAATATATTTTGTGTAAAATGGTTCCTTACTCCAAATTCCTCGTTAATGTTCCCTTTTTTACAAAAGCCAGCTCCTGCTAAGACGTTTGCTCTGTAAATGAACTGGAATTAAGTAGGCGCTAGGTTATTTGTTCACATTTGCCTTGAAAAACCTTGTTCTGACTTTCAATTTAAGCTCATGCCCTCCCTCCGCCCCCTTTAAAATGAGAACCAAGCAAGACCTGAACGTAGGAAAAGATCGACTCTTTTGCTGACATTCAGCTTGCTCTCCTTCAAGACGAGGCCTCACGAGCGTGTCCTGACACCCGTGTGTTTATGGAAGTCTGAAAGTCACAGTGTCGCAACTGCAGGCTCGCCTCTGACTACGCAGGATGGCGGCATCTAGGGAAGCAGTGGGGCTTTGTTTTGTTTTGTTCTAAGAAAATAAGTTTTTAAATCAGTACTTGAGTTTTATACTAGGCTGCCTCAAGTGCCCATTCTAGATCTGGCTATGTTGTTGGGTCTGTGCTGGAAAATGTTCTTGTATTAGATGGCTGGCTGGCTGTATTTCTATGTATATTCTTCCTGTGTACATGATGTGTATGAAAAAGAGTGTGTGTAGCAGGAGGAGCAGAGGGCTTACATCATCATCTTAAGTGAGGGACAGGGTTTAAATTTTGATAAACGTGATAATACTAGACTTCCTTCGAGAACCGTTGAAAACAGATTAATATATTCTAGACATATCTGCTGTATCTCATTGGAATACCTTGATCCTCTACTGAGAAGTTATTTCAGACATTTTTAAGATGTAATACTTTAAAACCTAGATTTTATTTTAACATTTAGTCTCATTGATAGCATTAACCAATAAAAGCTTACGTCTGTGACTTAATTCCCCACACCCCCTTTCCTCTCCCCCTCCCCTTTCACTGGACTTGCTGTTAAGAGACTCCAGGCCAGGGTTGTGTCAGATCCTGTTGCCACCTTCAAGGCCCTTTCTTGTCATTGGAGACCTACTCAAGCATGGAGATATAGCTCACCTGGATTAGTCACCTGCCTAGGGGTAAGCCCCATGCCAAATGATGTGCTTGAGTTACTCAGTCCTTAGCAGTCCAGTGAGGTGTTGCTTGGTGATGCTGGGTGCCCTCTAGTTAGTTCACAGCTGAACAGAGCTCTCCGGTCCCTGCTCCACCCTCACATGCATGGCTGTGCTGAAGCCTAGTTGTCTAGCACTAGTCCATCTCATTGAGGGTCTTGATCTTGTTCAGTCTTGTTGAATCTCTAGTTTTCCAAGCGTGATGTCCTCCTTCAGGGACTGGCCGCAGCCTGTGAAGAAGTAGATACCATTGTTGTCTGCACTTCAGAGAACGTGAGCGATAGAGAAGTTGGAAATCACTTCCCACGGTCACCCAGCTCTCACCAAGCAGCAGAACCCAGCTACCGACTCATCTGTCCAACTCTTGTGTACGTCTTAACACTAAATGATACGTCTGCTCCAGTTGAAGTAGTATGGCTGCCTAGAGCCATTTCCCTCTTCGTCTGATTAAAACAAGCTCCTTGGGTCTAGCTATTGGAAGCCCCATTACTAGCCCCTCCCCCTCTTTAGAGGAGGTGGAAGCCTGGGCCACTGAGTCCTGAGGCATCTCTGCTGCAGAGGGGTGTGTGGAGGTCGGCAGTGGTGCCGTACCAGGCGGAGAGCCGGACGGAGCAGCCCGGATGACGGTCGCAAGTTTGTTCTGTCGCGGAGACTTCCATGGCCACCGCGCTTTATCCCTGCATCTGCCTCCTAGGATTTTAATCCTTGCTATGGAAATACCATTGGTAAATGCTCCTTTCTAGAAATTGCCATTGAGATGCTGAAACAGCAGTGAGAGTACGGGTTTGGTTGACTGCTGTTCTTAATCAGTTCAGCCCGCCTGTGTCCTGCACGCGACAGGCCCGGCACGGTACAGCTGCCACCGTCCAGCCAGCTCTGGGGCATGGGCCCCACCTCTAAGGTCCGCAGAAACTTGCTTTAAACATCTGATTGCCGTCTCCATTTCTTCGCTGTCGCCATGTTGTTTAGGATGGAAGGGACAGCGTCAGTGGGCTGTAGAGACCCAGTTGGTTGGACACGTTTGATCCATCCAGGGAACTAACTCCCTGTGGTTTGCGGATTAGAACGTTTTCAGCGGTTTGTTTCAG
The DNA here is from genome assembly GCF_050624435.1 of Tenrec ecaudatus. Classification (NCBI taxonomy): domain Eukaryota; kingdom Metazoa; phylum Chordata; class Mammalia; order Afrosoricida; family Tenrecidae; genus Tenrec; species Tenrec ecaudatus. The sequence continues at coordinate 180,949,271 of NC_134534.1, forward strand.
ACTTCTGTTGCTCTGGATGAAGCGTTTATGCCCGAGTGATAGCCGTTCCGGGTTGAGAAAACCTTGCTTTGGTACAAGAAATAATTATGAAGAATTTAGAGTTCTACCCGCTTCTCCTCTGATCACTTCCCGCGAGGCAGGAACCATGGGAGCCTGAAATCGGAACACTATGAAATCCTTGCCTCAGAAAGTTATAATAGTGCACGGGTGATTTCTGTCACTCCATGGGAACGTCTCTCCTGCTGGATCCTCCTCCACCCCAGCAGGCACAGGTGACCGCCGTTGGAGGCCCGGATGTGGTGAGGGGACAACCGTGGTCTGGGGACGGCTGCTGCGAGTACCACGTGTGCTGGTCACAACCACTGCTCCTCCTGGTGTGTCCCTGCAGGGAGTGCAGCCTTCTCACGAGTCTCCTGGGGTCCTCAGGACAGGGGGAGCAGAGTGTCCCACTGACCCCTGCTAGAAAGTGGACTCTGTCTACGTGTTGGGGGACAGGAGTGAAAGATTTTGTGATGTGTACTTAAAACGTTCTCACTTTTTCCTACCCAATGTGGTCACCTGTTTATCGTTTCTGACTTACTTGTTTTCCTTACGTAGATTATTTTAGTTCCTGATATCCGGGAAGAGCGCCTTCTGGCTTAGAACCAGATATGATTTTCGTTATTATAAACTACACAAATGGTAGTTGACGCGCTTACAAAATACTGTTGTAATGAAAGTCTGTGGTATCTCTCTCTCTCTCTCTCTCTCTCTCTCTTACTAAATATACTTGTTAACAGTGCCATGGTAAAGAAAATCCTGTCCAGCTTCAAGGAGTTCATTGTTATTGTTTGCTGATGTTAGGATATTTCTTGGTAGTGAAAATGCCCATGTCGTGGTTTTGTATTTGCAGCTGGTTTCAGAAGAAGCTTCCGTCTTAGCAGGAAAGATAAGAAGACCAATAAGTCCATGTATGAATGCAAGAAGAGTGACCAGTATGATGCCGCTGATGTGCCCACCTACGAGGAAGTGACCCCGTACCGGCGGCAGACCAATGAGAAATACAGACTGGTGGTTTTGGTTGGTAAGTGTTTGGGGTGCGGTGCTGGAAAAACAGTAAAACAGTAACAAATGTACCCCAAGGTGCATTATCTGTAAAATTTTATAGTTGAAAGATTCCTTTATCTTGAACACAATTTCGGTCCCTAAAATGAACCCCAGACTTTATTTAAAAATTTTTAAACTTATAGGACATTTAACAAGTCTTGAAAGAGCGATCCCAGCATGCAAGTGGAACCTCTGAAGGAGAGGCGGCCACAGCCACCATGTCCTCTAGGAAGCCCGTCGGCAGTTAAGCAATCTAATTGCAGAGTGGGGCTTTTCTTTCAGCTTGGAACGTTGAAGCTGAATCCGTGGCGTGAGCATCCCTGGGGCGCGTAGACCTTCAGGGACACGCACCGCTGTCTGCTAGTTTAGGGACGTGGGCCTGTTTACAGCTGGGGAGTCAGCTAACAATGACTCTTACAAAGTTAGTAAAGACCGGTGGGTATTTCCACAAACACCGCTGACTCCATCCCATCCCTGCACCCATCGAGCCCAGACGTCACCCCAGGAGCAGCCACCACCTCAGTGTTCATCCTCTCAGCCCTCCTCCGTGTGGCTTTTGAAATGCGCGAACAGGCGTCTGCGCTCGCAGGAATACAGCCGACGACTTTCTGACAGGCTGTTAGGAGAGGGGCAGGGTGCGCCTTGGAACTTGTGCTTTATAAGCTGGAGCTGGCTCTTGAGGAGATGCGAGCACACGGGGAGCCAGCGACTCGCCCTGCTGTGAGGCGGACTTCTCAGAGCTTGGAACGCTTGCTGTTCGTTCACCCAGATGCTGGAAAGCCAGGTTGCCTCTCACCTGGGAAGTTACTGTTGACGGGCGGCATGAGATAGTAAACTTTTTTCATTCTTTAAGAATTGCTATTCACATACTTTAAAATGTGTATGAGCTATGCATTTCTCCCAATCCACATATCAGCCATACATGGAAGAATATTCCCGTAGTTTTTTGCTTGTCTGTTTATGTTTGCTAGAGAATTTAGTTGAACCAAGTTACTATCAAGGCTTCTCACTCTCATAAACGGTTACCCATGTTAGGAAGGAAGGATCCCGGGGGGTGTGGTGGTTACACCCTGGGCTGTGATCCACATGGTCAGCAGTTCAAAACCACCAGCAGCTCTGCGGGAGAAAGGCTGGGCTTTCTACTCCACTAAAGCTACAGTCTTGGAAACCACAGTGGGTCACTACGAGTCAGCCTTGAGTCGATGGCAGCGCGTCTGGTTTTGGCTAAATGCTAATCCATCAAACCTGAGAATGCTGGAGACTGTGAGGTAGACACCTCACAGAAGGAAGACTCTCATGTTGTCCCTAAAATGAGTGTTAGAGAAGCGTTCCACCTGGACCCAGTCGAAGCAGGACACTTGGGGCCATCACGTGGCTCCACCTGGATGTCCCAATGCTGAGTGACTCATCAATTACATGGGCATGTCGTGTGTGAGAAATCTCTTACCAAAAGTCAAGAAAAGGTACACACACACACCCCACCTCCCACCCCCAAAGATTCCCAGGTGTGGGATCAGAAGGAAGGAGCGGGTGAATCGCTAACTAGAGCCGGGTCGGCAAACTGCGCCTCTCGAGCCAGGTGTGGCTCCCTTGGTATGGATGTGTGGCTTCGAAGTAAAATGGAAAAAGTTTAAAGGATCTTATTCAGTAAATGGTGATTTCATTTGTTTGTAAAAATGTGTGTATGGCTTTCAAATAATAAAATGATCTTTTAATAATAATTTTTAAAAAGATCAAGAAAGCTGCTTGGAGGAGGAGGAGGAGTTAAAGGCAGCCAAGGCAGGTACTGCACACATGATCGTGCCGTAGCATTAATGATGTTAACTCAGGAGTCACCTGGACAGGTGGAGAGGGTGACTGGGTCTAAGGCAGGCATGTATACATACAGGTGCATAGGTGTGTGTACTGCAAGTACATCCATGAACGTAGTAGACAGAGCCGATAGGATGCAAAGTTATAAAACCTGCTCAGCCATAACCAAGCACCTTGAGGAGGGATGAATCCCCAAGCCCAGAGGCTTCAATACCGAGGTCGTGGGAGACACGAGGGTCAAGGGGCACAGCCTAGTGCACAAGGACAATTTCTACCTCCTGCTCTGGCGAGCATTGACTGCGTCCTCTGAAGTTTGCCTTTAGGTAAATGCTCGCCTTTTGATCCCAAGTCATTGATCCTTCCAATACTGGAGCGAGTTCAGATTCAGACCTGAAAGGTGACCAAGGACCATAGGCTTGAGGGTCCCAGCAATCTCTACCCGACCAAAAATTCTAATCTCTTTAAAGATTTGGAGTTTTGTTCCGTATTTTGCTCCCACTCTACCCAGAACCTTCCACGGTGATCCTTTTCAGTTGACAGTGGCTGTGCTTGACGGTGGCCCCATCTAGCTCGTCTAGTGTCTGGGCAGAGGAAGCTGATTTTTTTGCATGGCCCATCGGACTGAACATTCATATGTCTTTGGTTTCCATCATTCCCCTTTCTGCTGGAGGGGGAGACGCTGATAGACCTTCAAGGGTTACCCTTGAGCGGTTAAGACCCCAGTTACTGCTCACCAACGTCGGATGTAGAGTATGGTCTTTGTGTGGTCAAAGTTGGATGTAGAATGTGGTCTTTGTGAACTATGTTATGCCAATTGGCCTTAGTGTCCCCAAGACCCCAGCCTCAGCCATTCATCCCCTCAAGGTGTTATGTCTCAGAAGTATTCATCACTTTGCCCCCTGATGGTCCAGTGCCTTGCGGGATATATTTGCAGCAAGGGCCATTCCACATATACAATTATCCTCTGTCACATCTGTATATAGTCAGGGCCTCCTCCCAGTCCCTCCAAAGGTTCATCCCACCTGTCCCTACAACACCCTACTCATAGATCCACAACTGTTGCAGAGTGGTGCGCCTGCCCATGCTCGCTTCCATTCGTTGCCCTGCACCTATTCCGTATCTCCAGTGCCTTTCCCCACCCCCATCATTTTTTGCCAGCCTCCCTCCTCTTGTGTATGGCTTTTCCCTTCTCCCAACATAAGGTACTTGTCTGCCTTCAAGTCCTTGACTCTTCCCCACTCCCAACCATAAACTCATTCTTTTGACCTACTTACATCTGCCATCGTTCACCTGACAGTGCTCTCTGATACCATGGCCGTTTTACTCTGTGCTATGGCGGGGTGGTTACGCGTTGGGAGGCTCCCTGCAGGGCCAACTGTTCGAAGCCACCAGCTGCTCCTCAGGGTAAACACAGGGCATTCTACCCTGCCCTACAGCGCCGCTATGATTCAGCATCAGCTCAATGACCGCGAGTTTGCTTTTCTGTTTTGTAGAGTTCAGTGGGAATCGACTCAACTTTAATGAGAGCCTAGATTTATTTTGAGGATGAAATGAAAGAATATTTTCAAAGACTTTAGAACAATCCATGGTACCTAGAGCGGTTTTTAAGGAGCCCTGGTGGTGGGTGTACAGCACTGGAACCCTGGTATCAGTGAGCATTGGGCTGCTACCAGCTCAGCAGTTCAAACCCACCAGCCGCTCCAGGGGAAAAAGGTGAGGCCCTGTGCTCCTGAAGATCTACAGCTTAGGAAACCTAACCCTCTACAGCAGAGGTCCTCAACCTTCCTCATGCCACGGCCCTTTCATACAGTTCCTCAGGTGGTGGTGACCCTCCCCCCCAATCACATTATTTCTGTTGCTACTTCATCACTGTCATTTTGCTACTGTTAGGAATCTGGTGACCCCTGGGAAAGGGTCGTTCACTCCTCCCACCCCCAAAGGAGTCGCGACCCACAGGTTGAGAATTGCTGCTCTATGGGCCGCATGAGTCGGGATCGACTTGATGGCAGTAGGTCTGAGTTTTTTTCGTAGATTGTAGTTAGGTTTAGGGCAGGTTGCAGTAGTGAGGTGTTTAGCTCCTGACCAAAGGTTGGCAGCATGAATCCACCCAAAGACTGTAGGGCCGCCCTGTGCTGCGCTGCAGGGTCACTGTGCGTCAAAGTCACAACGAAGGCACCAAACAACAATAACGGTAAGGGTGTTTTTATTCTTCATTAGCTTTCATCAATGTAATCTAAAAAGACTACTAAGATAAATATGAAAGACTCAGATCCAAGTAAGTTTCTGCTGACTCGCCCCCAGTGTCCAAAACTCCTCCAAGTAAAATGAGATTGTGGAGTAAGTCCTCATCCAGAAGAGAGGAGCAAGCAATATGGACTCACATTTTGGAGCCCTGGTAGCATATGGCCTGTGGCCTACAATGTCACCAGTTCAAAACTATCAGCTGCTCCTTGGGAGAAAGATGAGGCTTTCCACTCCTTCCCATGAAGAGCTACAGTCTCAGAGACTCAAAGGGGCATTTCTGGCCACTAGGAATCAGAATTGCTGCAGTGGCAGTGAATTTGGCTTGCCTTGGTTCAATGTGGTTCCTGCATGGATGATGTAACGATTGTAAGAGTAAAAGCATGGAGCACTTAGCAAAATGCCTTCTCAGTTTCTGCACCCTGTGTATGTGGCATTGTGTGAGGGAGCTGAAAGCCCACGCGCACCATGTTCCTCCGCAGCCATGTTTTCAAAGCCACAGGGAAGCATGGCGTTTGCCCAGAAACAGCTAGATAAATATTATCGAGGCAGTGGAAAAAGGATTTCTCTCGGTACTTAAAATATGATTTGATTTGATTCCTTAAAAACGAACAGCTTTATCAGCATGGGGAGTGTGACAGTCGAGGGCACGGGCTTCTCAGAATCACCCCTCATCTCATCCTTTTATCAAGGGGTCATCCCAAAGCGCATTTGCCACCCCCGAACATCGCCGTGCCCGACTCCGTCACATTCCCTTCAGTATTTGCACTGCTTCCACAAAAGGGACGGTAAGACCGAATGTCGGCAGGTAGCACACCTTTCCTCCTGGATAAATTTTATCTTTAAGTGAAACCTTGCTTTTTAGAAATCAAAGTAAAAATTAAACACGTGGGGCGGTGGACGCACATGATGCGGGCAAAGAGAAAGATTTGGGTGTTTAAAAAGCTACTAGGACACTTTGATAGATGAAGCCAATCAAAGAGCGCAAAAAGTCATCATGCGCTGGTCAGGTGACTCTGACTTGTTCTGTCTGGTGGTGAGACCCGAAAGGACACAAACGGCCCATCTTTCTGTGTACATCATGCTTTTAGCTTGATCGCTGACTCCGTGCTGCTCTGCTCTCCCTTACAGCGACTCTTGCTGCTGGCTGAAGCCAGTAGACACAAGACACCCTTTGTCTCTCTGTTTATTTTCAAAATAAGACTCACAGAACAAAAAGAAAGGGCACTCTAGTAGCGTCCCAGTTACATAGTCTGCTGTTAACTGCAAGGTCAGCCGTTCAAACCGCTAGCCGATTGGAGAAGGGCAGGCGTGGCAGGCTCTTGCCGCAAGCTTGCAGAGCCTGGGAAACCTGGCGAGGCAGCCCTACTCTGTGCAGAGGGTTGCTATGAGTCGGAACTGGCAGGACACAACAGTGGCCCCCCAGAACGCAAAAAGGAAATATTTACAGTCTTGGGACCTGATACAGGGTCGCTGTGAGTCAGAATTGACTCCGTGGTAGTGGGTGTGCTTCGGTTCATTTTAATGTTGTCCAGAAGCAGATTGCCAGGACGTGGCTCCACGCGCACAGCACCAGATAGTGGGTCTGAACCACTGGTCTAGTCTTTAGGTTAATGCAAACTCTGCCGCCCACAGACCGTGGGCCTGAATCACCATATTTTCATTCGTCAGCCAGCTGATGTTTAGGGAGACCCAGCTCTGTGCCTGGCTCTGCTCTGAGCACGTGGGGATAGCAATAAAAACACCAACATTGCTTCTCTCCCGGGGCTGACGATCTCCTGATAGGAGACGGACAAAATACATGAAGCTACGTAGATGGACACAATCGAATAAGTCAGTGATAAGTAATAAAGTTAGCTGTTTAGTTGTGAAAAGGCGGTAAGTGCCAAAGAAGAAGGGAAAGGTAGCACAAAGTGTAGGAAGTAGGAGTTTGGGACAAGGCCGTCATGGCGTTTCAGTAGGGCAGAGACTTAGAAATAAGGCATTCCCCAGGCCCCCTCTGCTTAGCTAGTGGAGACTCAGGAATAGTTTTACTTTGACATTTTATTTATTTATTTTTTTTGTTGCGTGCTTGTTCTTAAGTCAATATCTATGAGGCTCTGAAGTGTTGGTGGAAAATGGCACTAAAAGACAGGGAGCGCGTTCCACATCCTTTTGAAGCCCCCTTGTAAGCATCGAAGGGAAGCAGCCGATTTGGAAAAGATGATGCTCTTTCCACAGAGCCTCGTCCTCATTGTCAGCGTCTGTCTTCCTTTGTGAGAGGAACAGAAGGAATGATCATCTGAGCCGTGGTCAGGCTGGTTAGGAACTGTTCAGTTGCTCTATTTAACACACACACGCGCACGCACACACACACACACACACACACCATGGACCCATTCCAAATCCAAGGGAACTTTAAATTTAGCTTTAGCGGTTTCTCACTTTGCAGCACAGAACTCACCTGCCCACTAATGTGATTGTCACAAGGTCACGGGTCCCATATAATAGCACGGCTGTTTGTATTTTATGTCCAGAGCAGCCGAAAGTGGTAGCGCTACAGTGTGATGTGTAGACGTTTATAACATCTGTCTGCTCCAAAGGATACCTAGAGATTTTTTTTTATTTGTCTTGCAATAAATCACATGAGCCGTGTGTGTGTGTGTTTTTTCAAGTAAGGGCAGTTTGGATATTTATTGCAGACTTCAGTAATTCTGATCTTTTTTTCTCTGGATACTAAGAGTAAAAGTCTGGCCAATATCATAAAAATGTCTGGGGGAAATGTGGGGGGATTTTCGTGTTAAACAATGCAGGTTTGCTGGAGGCAACAGAGTACCTAATAAACGCTGTGTCTGTCAGTAGCTTTCACTATCTTACGCCCTATTCTACGCCTGCCAAGGTGTGCAGAGACTGATAGCACAAGATGAACGCATGCTTGATCACAGCAAAACATGCCCCTTGATGTAGTGTAAATGCAAGGATCATTTCTTACTAGATGAAATTTTTAAAAATTTCTTTCAAAGTATGGATTTTTATCATCCGTGGGTAATGACTTGCTGTGTGAATGTATAGCGGTTGCCCACCTTCCCGTCTCTCAGATTTCTTTCCAGAGAGACTATTGGCACTGTAACTTTCAGCATGGTAGACCTTTCATGTGTAAAGTGCCAGTCCATCTTTGTTTAAATGATTGAATTTAATGTGAGGCCCATTAACCTTCAGAACTGCTACTTCGGTCCTGCGCAGGACCCTTACAAAAAAAAAAAAAAAGACTGCATCAGCAACCTTGTTATAATGCACGCATTTCATTTCTGAAAATGTGCCGGTCTAATTCCTAAACAATGCTTTTGTCATGATTCCTGTCTTTGTTAGTTGCCATCTGGTCGAGTCTCCTTCATGGCAGCCCCTTGGGTGCGGGAGTAGAAGGATGCTCTATAGGGTGTTTAAAGCTGGGACCTTCTGAAGCAGTTCACCAGGCCTGTCTCTGAGCTACCCCCGGTGGGTTTGAACAACCAACCTTATGGCCGGTAGTAGAGCACTTCACTGTTGGTGCTACCCAGGGACGATTTCTTGTGGCCATGTTCAATGGTATCGTACTTGGAGGAGCTTCCGTCCTCTACTTGGAGGTGGGTTTGTGTTGACCTTGAATGAATACTTCCCAGAAGAATACATGACTTCATGATGATAATTCATTGAAGACATGCACTAATGCCCAAGGGGAAGATCGAACTAAAAATACAAAGCCATGGCATAGGATCACCCACTCACGGAGGTTCTAAGCATACGAGCATCACACCAACGCTCTCCGGCAGCTCCTCAGGGTATTTACAGTTCTGAGGCTCCCACGCCGGGCCTTGGTTGTCTTTCCTTGGTACATCTCCCACCCGTGCATCCTTTTTAACTTCTCAGCTTGGATCTATTCGTTTCCAATTCAGAACATCGATCTTTGTTTCCTTTCTGCTGACCTGCATATACGTACCCCTGGGAAGACCCCTGTTGGATGGTGTTCTTTCCACAGAATATCAGGTGCCTGATCTGTAACATAAAACAACTTTTGCTCTTAAAACATATATAGACCTTTTTTTGTTGTTGAACCCATGTTTTCAGAAGGAAAAGACTCACGTGAGTCAACTATAAGTTCATTTGGAAAGTGTCCTGTACTAACATTTTGATACAAATGTTTGGTTCTGTTCTCTTAAACTTTGATCTCCATCGCAAACACATTTCTGTAGAGTAAAAATGGGAAAATCTGCAAGGGGATCCATGGAAACCCATAACGTCTCCGAATGGCATGGATCCAGCTCAGTGCCATATAGTTGTCCATTCTAGCTCACGGGTCTTCGAGGACAGAGGCCACTGGCCCCATTGGGTTTCCCAGGCCGTCTGTCATCTCTTCACTTGCTTCACGTGCCTGGAAAACCTGGGCCAGGACTATGGAAGAAGATGACGAACTGAGGCATTTGGCATTGGTGTTCGTGAGGACATCCAAGGCGCCGCAGACTGCCGGAGGAATGGACACATCTGTCTTGGAAGAACAGCCATGGATGCTCCTTAGAAGAGAGGAGGGCGAGGCAGCATCTCGTACCCACTTTGGATTTAATCCTAGGAAAGACCAGGCCCTGAGGAAGGGCATCATGTTTGGTCAAGTGGAAGGACAGCAACAGAGAGGAAGGCCTTGAGCGAGAAAGACTGGCACAGAGGCTGCGACCATGGACTCCGACACAGAAACGATGGTGAGGATGGTGCGGGCTGGGCAGGAGTCCGTCCTCTCGTCCAAGGGTGACTGAGACAGGTGGCTCAGTGGTACCAACAATGTGCACAGAAGAAGACTGCCACATGTGTTTCCCACAGAGGGTCTGCCGGGGTGAGCCATCCAAATTTCACTTCGCCTTTGAGGCTTCAATGCAAGCAAGGGCATTTGAAGAGCCAAGCAGGGACCCAGGCAGACATGCCCAGCGCACGTTATGTGAGGTCCGTCTTGGACACCTTCGGCTCTTCCCAGGATGAATGCAGAGACCACAAAGTCTGACGGCCATCCCTTCATGTGACCCGAGCCTCTGCCTGTTTCACAGACAGACAGACATCACTGTCCAAAGTCTGGGGTGAAAGATCCCTAGAAGTTAACCAATCACAGGGTAACCTGGCTCAGCTGTCCCGGCTTTCTTTCAGTTCTGTGTTAGGTAGACTGGAAACAGTGCCGGTTCTTGAGGCAGCCGGACGCCTTTGAATGCCAAGTGTGTGACCTTAGGACATGGAGCTAGCCTCTCCTGTCTCCGTTCTCTTATCTGTATAACATGGGGATAGAAATACGCGCTGGCAGGGTGACGATGCATGCGAACATGAAACACGTACGTGCTCGCCACACAAGACCTCATTAGGTCGCCATGGTTACGCCTATTCCAGAGCCTTGTGCTACCTTCTCCATAGACCACGTGCTGCCACCTCTGCTTGACTTCATAAAAAACAAGCTACCCAGTAACCTGTTTGCTAAACACAAGGTCAGCAGTTCAAAACCACCAGCTGCTCTGCAGGAGAAAGATGAGGCTCTAAATTGTGGCCTTAAGGTCAAGTTCAAAAGCAGGGAAACACTAGTTTCTCAAGTGTGGATGGCAGAATTGATGCAAGGGCCCATCAGAAGATGCCGTGTGTTGGTTTGCTGGGCAGTTTTGCTGTGAGGGTAACAGGGAGATGATGCCCCTGTGTTTACCTTGCCAGGCTTAAAGACAATGGTCTAAAGTCACCTAACCTCAGATTCTTCAATAAAGCCATTTGCCTCTATTAAAACTTCTATTGGATTAAGAAGTTGTCACTGAGGGGAAAATTGAGTCAAGTCAAATGCATTTGAATGGTGGCGCTGGAGAAGAGATTGGAAGCACCATGGGCTGCTGAAAGAACACACCAGTGTGTTGGACAAATAGGACCAGAGAGCTCCTTAGGGGCAAGGATGGCAAGACGGTGTCTTATCTACTTAGGATGTGCTGCAGGAGAGAGTAGTCCCTGGAGAAGGACATCGTGCTTGGTGAAGTGGAGGGGCAGCAGAAAGAGGATGGCCCCCAATGAGATGGGTGGACACCGTGGCTGCAGCGACGGGCTCGACAGAGGGACGGTGGTGAGGCTGGCGCAGGACCGTGCAGCGTTTGGTTCTGTTGGGCATTGGGTCTCCGGGGGCCGGGCTCCATTCGATGACACTGAACACCAATTTAGTTTGCATCCAAAATAAAATTAACTTCAGTGAATTAAAACTTTTAAAATTTGTTGAAATTAAACTTTGATTACAGAATCAAAAACATTCAGCATTCACCTTAACCACTATCTGAACCGCACAATCCAGTTTTTTTTTAATGGCACATAACTTTTAAGCTCTGATGGGCACCAGTAGGGCAGCAGCCCTGGTGGTTAAGTGTTGGGCTCCTAATCACAAGGTTGCCAGTTCAAACTCAGAAGCCAGTCTACAAGAGACCGATGAGGCTGTCTGGTGCTGTCAAGATTTACAGTCTTCTAGGCTCTGCAGACAAGTTCTGCTTTGTCCTATGAAATCGCTATGCATCTGAACTGACTCAGCTGTGGGGTAAACAGCGCATGCATGTGTGTGTATTTTAGTGAGTACAATTACTTGGTCATGTATTGCTGTACTTTTAACTGTGTGTCATTTAAAAAACAAATATTTCTAACTTTTTTTTGGAAGGAAAAGTAGGGATTAAAACTTACAGAAGTCAAAAAGCAGCATAAAGAATCCCAGCATTTTCTCCTTTCCAGCTCAAGTAGAACGCATCTCTTGGGAGACGCCATTGGAACCACGTTCTCTCCCTCTTTCTGTGGGTTAATGTCGATTGTGGAATTGCCCTGTGGAGTGCAGTCGTGAACTTAATGTATCCTGCTCTGTCTTCCAGGCCCTGTCGGAGTAGGGTTGAATGAACTGAAACGAAAGCTGCTGATCAGCGACACGCAACACTACGGCGTGACCGTGCCACGTAAGTGCTGCCACTGGTGCTTAGAATGTCACCACACCCTTACATAGCTTGACTGCGGCCAAGCAGTGTCCCTCGCCTTCTCCTGGGTAGGCCACCCCATGAGCCTGTGCTGTGTGTTTCATAGAGGCCACCGAGACACAAGAGGTTCTGGTGGCACAGATGGCGGAGAGGTGATTTGCTCATCAGAGCTTTTCCCGTTCTCTCAGATTTCCGTGGTGTGTTTTCGTGCGCCCTGCGGCAGAGTGCTTAGGCATTGGGTTGCCAACGGTGAGTTCCCCAGTTTGAAACCACCCGCCACTCCACAGGAGAGAGATGGAGCTTTCTACTCCATAAAGAACCCAGAACTGGTGCCGTCAGTTCTCTCCTCCCCTGCAGGGTCACTATAAGTAGTCCTGGACTCGGTGGCAGTGAGGTAGAGGGGGGGGGGAGGGTGTGTGTGTGTGTGTGTTGTGTGTGACATCCAAGCACCATTTAGCGAATTTCTCTTTAATAAAAAAGTTCTTTATGATTTTGTTTTCTAAACTAAGTGCTAATATGTTCCAGAGTTTTTCCCCAAATCGCAGATGGATGAGGGGGCTTTCTTACAATATAAGCCTCTCTCCATTATTTTTTATATGTAGCCATTGGCAGATAGTGCGAAACGGGGCGTTTGCTGGCATAAACTCCAAATGTGGCCGGCTTCTTCTAGGACACAGAGTTGGATCTAGTCTTAAAAAATTTGTTTTCACGGGCATTCTCACCGATGAAATGTGATATTAAACACATTCTGGTCTCCAGAGTCAGTGCTATTTGACTGCTTAATGTGCTGATGCCAGGAAGGCCCGTCTCAAAGGCTCAATTGCAAGGCTGACTTTTCAAGTGGTTTTAGCCTCACCCCTCCCCCCTTTTAACTCGTTTGTATGTTGCCATAAGCAGCACGCCTTCGTTTTGGAAGAGCTCAACTTTATTATGAAATCATACTTTCCTAGTATTTCAAGTTATTTCTTGATGCTGCCACCATGTTCCACCATCAGTTACAGGATGGCTGGTTCCCACAGACAGGTGAAAACAAAGAAAAATGTGGCGTCCTATTTGTTTTCTGCTTTAAGTTCGATCATTCACTCTCAGAAAAGCGGCATCGTGACCCGCTGCACTCAGAAAACTTTGCCGAGCACTTGCCATGGACAGCCAGCCTACAGGATGGAGGAGAGCTGCCCTTGGGGTTTCTGAGGCTGTAAGTCAGTGTGGAAGCAGAAAGCCTCCTCTTTCTCCCATGGAGCTGCTGGTGGGTTCGAACCGCTGCCCTTGTGGTTAACAGCCTGAGTCATAACTGACGACACCACCAGGGCTCCTCTTAAGCTTACAGGTGAAAAATTAGGAAAGAATCCTAGACAACGGGAAGCAGATTGAATGGGAAAATGATGTCTTTAAAACTATCGTATTTTAGGGCTCTCAGCTCTTATAACAATCTATACATCCATTGTGTCAAGCAGATCTGTACATATGTTGCCAACCTCCTTTTTGAAACATTTTCTTTCTACTTGAGCCTTAGGTATCAGCTTCTCATTTTTTTCCTCCCTCCCCCATCCTCCCACCCTCATGAACCCTTGATAAATTATTATTATTTTCATATCTTAGACTGTCCGCAGTCTCCCTTTACCCAAGTTTATGTTGTTTGTCACCCTGGGGGGTGGCGGGGGGTGGTGTTTATATGTCAGTCATTGCAATCGGTTCCCCCTTTCTCCCCCCACCTTCCCCCAACCCTGATGGTATCTGTGTGAGACAGGGTTCTCTAAAGAAACAAACCCAGGACACTAATAGTTTTGCATATATTTTTATAGATAGATGGATAACATAAGAAATAAACAGTTAACTAATCTATAAAGCAGTACAAATGGCTCAGTGTAACTCACTCCTGTGAGACAGCTAGGACACCAGTAGTCCTTTAAGTTTTGAGGGCTGAGGGGTAGTCCTCTGTGGAGCAGTTCAGACAATCCGGGCACAGGCAGCAAACAGCAGCAGGTCACCAACAGTCAGCCAGATGACATGGTCCCACAGTCCTCAGCTCAAGAGATGTGCCTTCCAGTAGTGTGGCGGAGCAGGTCTTGAAGGAACCTCAAGTTACAGCGACACAGTCCACGGGTAGGCAACCACACTAGTCTGATGATCAAAGAGCAAGAGAGAGAGAGGGGCAAGGCTCACCGAGCTATTTATCTCTCCACCATACAATCAATCTCACATGTGTTCATTGGCCCTGTTGACACAACAAACCTACCCATCACAGTATTGCTACCATTATTGTTCCTGGGGCGTTTATCTGCCCTGGATTCCATGTGTCAAGAACTCTTATTGGTACCATTGTCAGTACTCTGGTCTAGCTGGATTTGTAAAGTAGAACTGGGGTGTGTGGGAGGGACCATTAAAGAATTAGAGAAATGCATGTTTCATCAATGCTATACTGCACCTTGGCTGGCTCATCCTTTCCTTGTGACCCTTGGTGAGGGGATGTCCAATTTTCTACAGATGGGCTTTGGGTCTCCACTCTGCCCCCCTTGTTCACGTTGATATGATTGCTTGTTTGGGATTCATTATTGGTCCCAATGTACTGAGTCCTCGTCAGATGGATGTGATTAGCTCTGCTTCCGCAAAGAAGGAAGGGGCTACCCAGGTTACTGTAAGGAAGGAGCTACCCAGGTTACTGTAAGGAAGGGGCAACCCAGGTTACTGTAAGGAAGGAGCTACCCAGGTTACTGTAAGGAAGGAGCTACCCAGGTTACTGTAAGGAAGGAGCTACCCAGGTTACTGTAAGGAAGGGGCTACCCAGGTTACTGTAAGGAAGGGGCTACCCAGGTTACTGTAAGGAAGGAGCTACCCAGGTTACTGTAAGGAAGGAGCTACCCAGGTTACTGTAAGGAAGGGGCTACCCAGGTTACTGTAAGGAAGGGGCTACCCAGGTTACTGTAAGGAAGGGGCTACCCAGGTTACTGTAAGGAAGGGGCTACCCAGGTTACTGTAAGGAAGGAGCTACCCAGGTTACTGTAAGGAAGGGGCTACCCAGGTTACTGTAAGGAAGGAGCTACCCAGGTTACTGTAAGGAAGGGGCTACCCAGGTTACTGTAAGGAAGGAGCTACCCAGGTTACTGTAAGGAAGGGGCTACCCAGGTTACTGTAAGGAAGGGGCTACCCAGGTTACTTTGAGTTATTCAGCGTTTCCTAGGTTGCAGCGGGCTTTTGAGGCAAGGTTGATGCAGGCCTTCCAGCAAGTCGCAGTTCTACCTCAGCTTTCCCAAATCATAAGGTCCGAAAGCATCACTGAGCACCTTGCTAATGCAGAGGTCCTGATTCAGTAGCATCTACATAACCATGCTTTCAAATCGGGCAACTGACAGCATCTTAAAAACACAGTCTGTGAAACAGTTGAGAAAGCCGATGAACAGGTTGTGTAAACACTCTCCCAGAAACTCTCCCCCAGCAGCTGCTTCCTGTGGCTCTGCTCACGTTCCCATCTTTTGATGGGTCATTGGCCCATCCTGAGTTTGCAGTCGTTGCCCCTCACAGCGTGCCTTCCGCCCCTACTCTGTCTTCCTGGGGTGCCGACGGGTCGTGCATGCTGACGTCCACTTGGAGCTCTATGGGCCACACAATTGAATCTGCCTTCGCACAGCTGATAAGCACACAGGATCCACAGATCGGACCTGGCGTCTTGTTAACATGAAGGTTCTAATTCAGGGTACAGGGGGACGTTCCCCAGGGGTGTATTCAACTGAGGATCAAAAGTACTGAGGGAGGGGAGTAATGAAGTCGTCAGAGCAATCCGTCAAATGCCGGATGGGCAAATACAGTGAGACTCACCCCGACTGTGTCACTATTTTGTATCAGGGATGGAGCATCCGCGGCGGTGGGTATCCATGGAGGGCCCATGGGGGAAGTCCTGAAGCCAGCCCCTTCGTCGGCATGGAGAGGCATCCGTCTGGAGTCAAAATACACAACCAAACATACAGCAAAGTCAACAAATGTTGCATGTGTGCATTTCAGTATCATTGACCAGTCTGATTGATTCTCACAGGGCTCTAATGTCAGAGGCCCCTGTGGATTAGTCTTCCAGACTTCTCTGGTAATAGGAAGATCTTGAGGCTGGTATAAAAAAGATCCCAAGAGATGTTCTTTCTGGAGATCTCACAGAAGCCCTAGGAATTTGTATTTATAGTCAGCATCCTGGATAATTCATAACATCAGGTGGGGTTGGAAAATATAGACATGGCATCAATTGAGAATTGATTTACCTATTTAAAGAAGAATATATTTTCAGTAGCAACTTTGAAAATTTAGAATCGTTTTGCCTTGCAAATATTGATTGCTTCGAGTCAAATTGACCGGTTGGCTGACACCACCAGAATTCTGTTTGCTGATGTTTAAATCTATAATTCTCCTTTCCAAACAGACAATTTAAATGCAAAAAAATAAAATAGGATGCAGTTAAACTCTTGCAACATGCTGGTGGGCGTGCTTGTTAACCCACTCCCTTTAGAGCACTGCATGTTACTGTCACTGCAGCCAGCATGGTGGTCCAGTGACTCCTCACCCAGCATGCACCCACCGAAATACGCTAATCAAAAGGCACATACTGAATATTTCCACAGACACATTTCGTAGCAGGTTAAACCTGGAAACAGCCAAATGCCCATTGGCATGGACGGCTAAGCCCACTGCAGTTGTTTTACACAGTGGCGTGCTACAGTGCGGTGAGTGAGAATGGACACCCTGCCAATACGTTGTCCAGCAGTGGGAGTGAATCCCACACACAGGATGCGTGTAAGGACACGCGCCTACACACTCACACACCTCCATGCACGATGCTACTGTGTGCCGTGAGAACCGTGAGGGGGGGTTGGGAAGCCAGGTGATTCCAAGGTGCAGGCGATTATCCACTGCTTGTTAGAGCGCTGATTATACGGGTACCTTTGTTCTGTAAAACTCATCCAGCTCTATATGTGTAGATGTGGAATCTTCTCTACATTTTGTTTCACTATTTTCCCACTTTCCAACTATTACAAGTGTGTAAATATTTAGTAAGGGACCCAGGCAACGTGACATTATCGTGCTTAGCTACTGACTAAAAGGTTCCAGTTCAAATCCCCAGCACAGCTCTGCAGGAGGAGGACCGGGCACGATCGGCTTCCATAAAGGAAAGGGTTGGTAGCATTTGTTTTGTCACACGGGGTCGCTGAGAGGTGGGATCAACTTGACAGCCTCTAACCACAGCCTAGGCACTCTGGTGGTCACCATAGTTACCGAACATGTTCCTATCAGAGTACACTGAGCAATAGTAACATGTGACCAAGCTGTCCTAGTGGGACCACTTGTACAGCTATAACTATTTTGATTTAAAATACGTGTTTAAGGGATGTTAAATCCAGAGATTACCATTATTCTTGGCTTTCAGATGTCTGAAAGAGCTGTCCGAACATCCTCTCATAGTCCTCCTGAACATGAGAAGTTGCTCGTAAAGAAGGTGGTGGCAGGAGCCTTGGCTTTCTGTCTGCATCTGCTTGTGAAGGTTCTCATCCTGCAGAAAGGAGGATTACCATGGTTATAAGGCTACAGATTATCAGCCACACTCTAAATGGTGACTAAAGTAACCAGTCTTCCCAAGGATCTTTCTTTCCACTCAAACCCACTGCCATCGAGTCAGCTCCGACTCAGACACCCTATAGGACAGGGTGTTACCGCCGCTGTCGGTTTCCCAGACTGTAACTCTGGACAGGAGCAGAAAGCCTCCTCTTTCCATTGTGGAGCAGCTGCCGGTTTCAAACTGCTGACTTTGTGTGTAACCCATTATGCCACCAGGGCTTAGTAAAGTAAAATAAACCCATTAACAAAAGATATTGCGATGTATTTGAAATACCTGATACGTTCCAAAAACTTTTGTCACCCGAAATCTGGATCCTGCCAGGCAGCCTTTCATGCCTCAGGAGAGCATCAGGCTCTGGGGTGGTCGAGGCGAGGACTTGTGGTAGTTCCATGTACATATCAGACTTTTGACTGTACGCATGTTCTAGAACACATCGTTGTCCATAAGGTAACACAGTTTGGATTTCTTTAAACATGGTGTTATAAATCATAGCTCCTGTTTAAAAAAAAACCCTTTATTATTATATATTTTCGTTTTCTTCCCAAGGCAATTATTTGGGGCTTTTGTTGCTGGGAAGGAGGGGTGGACAGAGTCTGTTCCCTATCTGTTGACGATCTTGAACTGTAAGCATAGTGGGTGTTTAAATAGTGAGCGGTGGTGAGTTAGTAGCCTGGATTGTGTTGGTCCCATGTTGGGCTGCTAACTGCAAGGTCGGCAGTTCAAAACCACCAGTTGCTCCGCAGGAGAAAGATGAGGCTTTCTACTCCTGTAAAGAGTTACAACTTCGAAAACCCACAGCCAAAGGCCTACTCTGCCCTCTAGAGGTTGCTCTGGGTCAGAATCGACCCAACAGTAGGGCATGTTTATGATTGGTGTGGCCACTTTTCCCTTTTCCATCAGAACCTGGGCCAAAGCCTTCACTCAGACTTCCGAGGTGGAAACAGGTACATTTGTGGCATTCCCGTGAGCCTTCACTGCAATGAGACACTGCAGCTCTTTGTCAGTGAGGTCGCCTCTGACATGGATAATTCAGATTGGTCCGGTGTGAGGACCCCTTCAGTTTGGACCTGTGTGTCTGGCAAGTTCATACATGTATTGTGCAGTTATCCCTTGATACGGCTCTAAATACTGTTTCTCATCCTCCAAGCCATGATGCTTAAACTGTATATCCTCCGTTTCCCAAAGGTCCTGCGGGGGGACTGCGAGCAGACCATCCTTTCCGTTCTGGGATTGTGAAAAACAAGTTCCTTCATGGAAAACCCTCAATTTTAGTTTCAGCAGGAGCGTTTTTCCAAAAGCCAGTACTTGCTTAAAAACCAAATAGCAACAACATAATTGCTAAAGTAACAAAAGGAAATTAATCTCAAATTCCAAAACGGCATCGGACGAGATGGAATCTCATATTGTGGGCTGTGTATCTGGTTATAGATACTTTAATCGGATTTTTCCTGCTATGGAACTCATTCTTGGTTTTTAGGATAAAGTTATTGGGATGTCATGCTGTTCCTGCCAAGGACGTGGCCGTCCCAGAGAATAGCACTGCCCCTTCATACTTAAAGTACTGAATTCATTAAGTCTTAATTACTAAGTAGTTGAGCTGGGTGGCATTTCTAAAAAAAGGGGCTGCGAATAATTTGTCGCATAAGGAGTGAAGAGCACGCACAGATACAGATCACTGACTTCCGCCCTTTATACGGAGCATGCAGACCCACTGTGTGCCTGTGTTAAGGAGACTCACTTGACCTCACAACCTGGCGGGGAAGCGGTAATAAATAAGGCT
Source organism: Tenrec ecaudatus (assembly GCF_050624435.1). Lineage (NCBI taxonomy): Eukaryota > Metazoa > Chordata > Mammalia > Afrosoricida > Tenrecidae > Tenrec > Tenrec ecaudatus. The sequence continues at coordinate 180,968,748 of NC_134534.1, forward strand.
AGTAAGCATAGTGCTCGCTAAGACAGTGGGTTTTTTCGTTTGCTTGTTTCTCAAGGGGTCACATCTAGTGTTGTAGTGGGCGAGGCATTGGGCTGCTGGCCCAGAGGTTGGTGTGGTGGCTCACACCCACCCGCCTCCGGAGAAGGACAACGACGCGGGCATGTTCTGCAGAGGAACCCGATACGGCAGTTGTACTCTGTCCACTCCATTCTGCAGTCAGTCAGTCTGTCGGGCGGGCGGGCGGTTGGGTTTTATTTTTCCATTTAATTAGCATTTTGGAGAACCTTGAAAACATAGTGGATAATAGCCTAGACACAGTGCAATTTAATATTTACTGCCTTAAAATTGATCAGAATTCTAATGTCTGAAAAGATGAATGCACGAAACTGTACTATAGATGCTTTATTAGCTGCCTTTCTTTTTAGCCGCTTTAAAAAGCAAACTTTTAAAGAAATAGCCCTGTAATCAAATACGTTTGGTGACTTCTTTGCAAATCTCTCTTTAAGGTAACTGATACGGGTGTTCCTAAGCTCTTTGTCATTAAATCCCAGACACGACCAGGGCCCGAAGAAGCCAGGAGAGTGACGGCGTGGAATATATTTTCATTTCCAAGCACTTGTTTGAGACAGACGTGCAAAATAACAAGTATGTGGGGATGGGCCCGTGATTTCCGTGTGCCCCGTTTTCAGGCATGTGCCCCGTTTTCAGTCATTCACGTGCCTGCATGTATCGCGCCCCAGACGACTAGGAGTCCCCCTCCCTGTGTTGGGTGGACTTGGAAAGTAATGCTGACCGCGCACGAACGCCATGATGCTTTGGCTAGTGATCACTCTCTTCACCTTCAGCTTCTAAGAACTGAGGCCGTCTACACTGAAGTTAAACAGAAAGGAGTCGTGTGGAATGTCGGAAGAAGGCCAGTGTGCTGTGACCTCCTTCGACCCACTGGTTCACCTCAAATTGAGAACACCAATTGATTTTTATTTTTAAAAACCAATTTAACGACCGCCTAATACATCTCTCTGGTGCACAGTTCTGCCCAGCACACCTGGCGGCCCCGGGAGGTGGGGTCCGTGCTAACAAGTCCCCGAGGATGGCCGTGTGTCTGCGCACGTTCTCCGCTCTTGCTTCTTCAAGAAATTGAGCTGAGGCTGGTGGTCCCGCTGCTTGTCCCAGGTCCTCCAGCTCGCTCCGTGCTGCTGCCCCTCCCCATGCCGACCCCCGGCCAGGTCATCCATTTACTGAACTGCTGATATTTTAGGGCATCAGAGAATAATGTGTGTTTTAATGGAGCGTTGTGGGCTTTTATTGAAACATCAAAATGCTTTTTCTCTCGTTTGGCCCAGGGTTGGTGTTTTAAGAGCACATAATCGGCTGCCCTGGCCCCATTAACTACCACCCAACCCCCTTTCCTTCTGAGCCGAGCTTGGTTATTCTGGGGTGTGCCTGAAATGTCAGTAGTTTCTATTGTCTGGTTTATTCGCCCTTTTATTGCATTGCATTAGATCTGGGGAAAAGGTGATGGAAAACATTGGAGCACTGCTGGAGCACAGTGCTGTTTCTCTCCTTTTTTTCAGCTTAAGTGTAATACAAGCCAGTGTTACTGATTTGAACATATAAAATAGATGATTTTGGTAAATTGACTTCTGAAGCACTTGGCCCTCTTTATTTTATTGGACGGAGTTTATTAAACATGTTCCACCAAGGGGGGAAAACCCTAAAAACCTTCTATATGAATTGCATATCTTCTTAACTGTCGTTTGTTTAAGTTCAAAAACGATCCGATGCATCTCTGATTTTCTACAGGTTCATTGAATATGGTGAATATAAAAATAACTACTACGGGACCAGCATAGACTCCGTTCGGTCTGTGCTCGCTCGAAACAAAGTCTGTCTGCTGGATGTTCAGCCTCACGTGAGTAATCAGTGGACTTCTTGGCCCCCGGGCACCCCTGTGATCAATGAACTTCTCAGCCCCCGGGCACCCCTGTGATCAGGCTTCATGTGGGCATTTCAGTGGGCGGTAAATTTGGAGTCTGTTCATTCTTAGTTTCCATTATAACCTCTGTCCAGCCTCTATTGTAAGATCACAAGAGCATTTATCTGTAAATGTGATTAGAGAAAACGTTTGTGATGAAATAGCCCTTAGTATTAAAAAACTGGGGCAGAGGGGCCCAAGATCTGTTGTCTATATTTAGTTTTTGCTAAATGCAATGGCTATAGCATATTTCTTCTAGGTATTTTGTGTTTATTTTTAAGCCCACGCACCATTGCATGTATCTAAAGTTTTTTGTGTGTTCTAAATGACTGTAAGTGCATATCACTCTTCATAGTGGACGCTGCGTTGTCCCCTGGTGTCTTGCTTTAATGCTGGCTCCTCCCGGTGTCCCAGCCAACAGAGCCGAGTGCCATTTCACAGCCCTTGTGAGGGACGCGGTCCCTGCTGTAGCCAAGGGTCCCTGTTCGCCTTCCCTCTGGGAACGCTGAGGAACACTCTAGAATGCGGCTGTGTCTTCCTCTCATACTGCATGTCCTCCAGCCGATACCCACCCTCAACCTTTCTCACATCACCCAGAAACCCCGCCCTCTCCCCTCCAGCACGGCTGCAGCCTGGGAGGTGCCTTCTGTACACCCTGCCAAGGTCAACAGGACCCGGAGGAGCTCTTCACAGAAGATAAAGATGGAGGCCCGGGTTCCCTCGGCTCCATGGGGAGGCTGACTTCTGCATTAGGCAATAGCAATGAATGGAATTGTTCTGCTTGTGAGGAAATTCTCTGCCGGGACACTGGGTGTAGTCGCCCCAAAACTCCCGCCAGTGCTTACCTCCCCCTCCTTCCCCACCAACACGTCACCATACATATTGCCACACGGACTGGACTTACTCATTCCACTCTCACCCCACTGCCAGCCCCATTTGGTTGTAGAGTTCAGTATCCAGAAGCAGAGCCCAAAGATCATGAAGGATTGGATGAGGACCTCTTGGTCACCTTCATGGGGAGTTGGGAGCCTGCACCTGGAGGGGCCTCTGAAGGGGCAGGATTGGGAACAGATGCTTGGACTCATTCAAATGCAATCACTTAATACAGGAATAGAAGTCTTCCTATTTAGTTCACAGCAACTTTTTGAGCAGTTGATCTAAGAAACCAATTTCCTGGTATGATTAGCCACGTGTGTTCCATTTCGATGAGTGCGTACTTCAAAACATTAATAAATGCCAACCACATGCTCTTGACATCTTTTCAGAGGTATCTGTACATTTAATTGTCAGCAACGCATTGCGCAAATAGCGTACAGAAAACCCACTGACCTGCGTTAGATGAAGATTTGAGTGAATTTTCTCTTTAGAAAAAGAATGGTTTGTTCTAAAACTCACTTAAGGCGTTCTAAGAAAAACAAAAAACAAACCCACCATTTTTCCCTTGCAGACAGTAAAGCATTTACGAACACTAGAATTTAAGCCATTTGTGATATTTATAAAGCCTCCGTCAATAGAACGTCTGAGAGAGACAAGAAAAAATGCCAAGATTATTTCAAGCAAAGACGACCAAGGAGCGGCCAAACCCTTCACAGTAAGTGCACGGGCGATGAGCAGAGTGAGTGTGAAGCAGCCCGGCAGTAGCAGCCTCTGAGGAGACTGCGGCACTTGGCGCCGTGACCACACACTCATCTAGGTAGAATTGTGCGTCCGGGCTGCATCCCCTTTGACTGATCGCTCGGTAACTGGCTTTTGGCTTCTATGGACGGATCCTCACATGAAGCGGACATTTGGGTTGTTATCAGGCACACAGATAGGATTTTGGTGGACTCGCGTCGATATAACGCCTACCGATTATTTTTCAGACTGGCCTTATTAAAGTTGGGTAAGCAAAAAGCCAGAGTCGATTACTGTTAGGAAAAGCAGCAGTCTTAAAATGAACATTTTAATATTTTTCTTTTTTGGTCTCCGTGCACATGAATCAGAGTGAGCACAGACAAGTAAAAGCACCTTTCTGAACATAGGGAAAGTAGGCTCCTCGTGTTATTTTTCAATCATACTTGTATTTCCTGGAATTGGAGCCCGGGGTATGCTGGTGACTACTGGCTTCTGGCAAGATCTTTCATTGTTTTGGTTTTTGCCCTCTGAATCGTGTTTTTTTTCCTTTGGATCAAAAACTAAAAGCAAAGCAATTACATGTGAAAAGCTTTACTTTTGTTTTTTTCTCTTAATTAGCTCATCTTTAGCCTTAGTTTACATTACCTTACAAGCTGTTAATTGTGCTAACCAAATGCAGATTGGATTTCTGACTCCGTGTTGGGCTACTAACTTTAAGGTCACCAGTTCGAACCCACCAGTCGCGCCAAGAAAAAGATACGAGGCCTTTTACTCTTGTAAAGCTTCTGGGAAAACCCACCAGGGCAGTCCTGCTGTGTGGTATGGGGTGCTGTGCGTCTGATGGCAGGGAGTTGGCATTTGCAGATCTGATAAGTATCACTGGGTCTGAAGCGCACATCCCGCTGACTGGGAGCAGTCAGGATGTCAGTGACCTTGCTCTTGATGGAGACTGAAGTGAAAAGTTGTGCGGTGGAACTGTGTGTGACATCGAAACGGGGCTCTGAAATCATTTCAGTATGTTGCAATATAAGGAGTTTTATTGTGTACTATTTATAAGTTTAAAGGCTTCTCAAGATAATAAATGGTAACATATTCTTACGGTTTGGCACATTTAGCTGTAATGATATAGTCGAGCTATGTAGCCAACTAAAATACTTTGGGGTTTCACAAATGTGAGCACGAGGGGCTCCCGAACCCCTTCTAACGAGAAACCGGCCGGGCTTAGTAACGACCTCTTAATAAATGCATGCAGCTCTGAAAAAGGTGTTTGTGTTTTAAGTTCCCCGAGATGAGGAAGCGCAAGGAAGACAACCAGGTTGAATATTGAGTAAACGGTTCTTCGCTTTCGTTCCCGTCCCATAACGACGTCCATATACAAGTATCCCGGTTGTGCTAAACCTCGTGACCAATTATGCAGAAGTACAGGGAAGGTGGGAGATGCGGGTTTTGTCAGACACGAGTCAGAGATAATAGGGAAGAGTAAGACGGCTGAGGAGCTCATGGTCAAGGAGGATCCTTTTCAATCCTGGATGGAGAGAAGAGCCCAGACACGTCCTGGGTGAGTCAATGGTAGAATGTTTGCATTAATAGGAAGTGATGTCATTGCCTGGTTAACCGATTTTTAAAATATAACTTCCCTTTCAGGAAGAAGACTTTCAAGAAATGATCCAGTCTGCACAGATCATGGAAAACCAGTATGGCCACCTGTTTGACAAGACCATAGTCAACGATGATCTCACCGTGGCCTTCCATGAGCTGAAGACAACATTTGATAGACTGGAAACTGATACCCATTGGGTCCCAGTGAGCTGGCTGCATTCGTAACTCGGGAAGAATCGCACAACCCTCTTTTTTATAGACTGCATGATTAGAACAAATTCTGTTACCATTTTGGTGGTAGGGTTTTTCAATCTACATCACTGTCATAAATGCACAATATTGTGAACATGGGTTGCCGGTTTTGTTTGTACCCTTTTACAACCTTATTTCAAACACAGTGTGTGAGTAACAAGACACACACAGTACTGTATGCTGAGCAAAGCCGGGAGCCATCTGCTCGTCTCTCGTGCAGCTCCGTCTCTGAGCTGAGTGCTCTGAAGAGACACCGCTAGAGACAACAGGGAGTGGAGTTCGGTGCTTCACTTGTCTCAGGGTGAGGGGTGGGGGGTGGGGGTGTCACCGCCAGCCCGTTTACGTGTTATCACTTAAGGGCATTACTAGCCCCAGACACAACAGCGTCTCGGTGTTTTCTGGAAGACCATCACAGACGTAACTGGACCGGCAGTAAACAAAGGTCCTCTTGCTGAAAGTGCCAGCCTATTCTTACATATGCACATGTTCACAGTATGTGCATGTAAAGGTCGTTCTTGAACTACTGAAATGTTGCTGGGATTTTAAGTAGCCTTTATGTTATGTATAGTCCGAGGAATCTTTATGAGCACATTTTGGCGGTTCAACGCATCTTTAATAAGGGAAGACAGACACTACAAAGCTGTCACGTATGTAACGTTACAAGGCTCTCGCCGTGGTATCAGTCACATTCAGCGTGGCGGGATCTTAGAGCTAGGTAAAGATCACAACAGTCAGTTCCATCTGTAAGTCCGCACAAGACCCTCAGAGACACCACAAAGGTTCCTTTTGTTTCGTTTCTAGCCTCCTGTGGACTTTCCCAGTAAATTATAAAAAACGCGATTCGTATCCTAAGAGTAGGCACTAGACACAACACTGATGTTACAGTAAATGAAAACACGGCCGTTTGAAAAATAGCAGTTACTGGGCACCAGGCACACCACTAAGGTGGGACTTTGAAAACTTTTCATGTAATCTTAACTTATTTATCTATAAAGTGATTCCTAAATAAATAATAAAGTGCTTCTTAACACTGGCCCAGATACCATCCCAACCTCGCCATTTGTAAAGAAGTCTAAGAAAGAAGACTCTATTGTAAATATGTCAGTGGGGGCTCTCATTCTTCTTGACACTGCTGGTCTCCAGCAGTGAAATGGCTAGAGTTCTCGGAATACTAGAAACGTCCACAAGACGTGTAGGAGAACATGCCCTGCAGTGCTTGCAGGCCTGACACTGCCCATCAAAGATCAGTGCATCTGTGACTGTAAGAGAGCGGGGGAAAAGATACTATTTTTTGTTGATTTGTAAAGAGAGTTATAGATGTCAGATGTCATGCTTACTTAAAGAAAAATAGGATTTAGTGAAATTTTATATATTTATGAACTATTTGAAAGGCATATTTTTAAATTATCAAGTGGGGCTATTCCTGAGATAAATTGATGATATGTAAAGGTGTCATAATTTAAAATAGTGGTTTTATAAATCAGGGTCAACATTCCATGTAAATATTTGGCCTTGGTGGGTTCTCAGACAGATGTGCATCTGTGTCATGTCTGTCCTGCACAGTTGAGGGCATCATTCACTGGGTCTTCTTCAGTTGAGTCCAATCCTACATTAGAAACAAAATCTCTCCAGTGACCCTCCCACACAGTCTGACTATCAGCGTTAGATAATTAGGCCAACATTGCTTGCCGTTATAATCCAAACAGTGAGTTTTAAGTTTATTAATTAGCAAGCAATTTAGCTTTAAGAGAGAGATTAGGGTTGCCAAATCTGACCGAGTAATACTTAAAATTTGTATGGCTGGTCCGAGAATTACGAATCCTAAGTAGAGGGTGTGTGTACCATAGTCTCCTCTCAACACTGGCCTAGATTCCCTGTAGATTAAGACATCCTGTACTAAGGATAATGGGAAATGTGTAACAACTTAGGCAATAATGTAGGCAATCCTAATTCTTTGTTGAGAAGTAATGACGTCTATATTTTTTTTCATTTTGCCGGCAAATCGTCCCAGTTCTCTACTGCGGAGGTAAATGCAGCTCAGGGAAGTCAGGGGGTGAATTGTTTGGGTTGTTAGTGGTGGCGGGGCATTATAAAAGGCAGCTCTTCAGATCTGTCTCCTGAGGTATTAGACAAAGCTGACCAAGATTTTTAAAATAATGAGAAGAAGGGGGGCACCGTGGCAATTTGAGGAAACTGTGCCAGGTAGTACTTACAGTCTTGCAAGTGACAGGCACCTGGCCGCCATGATGCTGAACAGAGTTGGTTAAAATTTGGTAAGACTGGGCCAGTTTCAAGGCCTTGTTAATAACTATCGCCAGAGACCCCGGATTCCACACTCCTCTCACCCCGCTCCTTCTGCTGTCAACAAGAGAGCAGCCACCCACTCAGCTCCTTCTTTCAGTGGCCGGCACCCCCAAATGTTAGCCAATATATGAGAAGAGGATGATTTACTTTAAACCCATATTCTTAAACTCGTAAGACCAACAAGGAAATTCTGTACGCCCATAACTGATGAGTTGGTTAAAACTGAAAAGGTGAAATTAGGGGAGGGAGGAGGAAAAATGAGCTGACATCAAGGGCTCAAGTAGAAAGCAGGTGTTTTGAGAACGATGAGGGCAACATATATACAAATGTACTTGACACAATTGATGTATGTATAGATTGTGTTAAGAGTTGTATGAGCCCCTAATAAAATAATTTTTTAAAAAAAGAACAGGTGAAATTAAAGTTTAGGGTTTTTTTTTGAGTTTTGTTTTTTTTCAAACTCTGGGTTTACTTACCAATATGGGGCTTGCTGGTATCTTGAGCTGTGGGCATTCATGGTATTATTTAATAACTGGATGTATCTAAATACAATAAATTTTCCGTTGACAACCATGGAAACTTCTTAGATATATAAACCTATGTTGTTAAATGCCTCTGGAAGATACACATTTTTATTATTATCCTTTGTGACTCTAGGAAGGATTTATAAGTTAATGGAAAAATCGTTGCTCTTAATAAAGTATCTTTAAAGTATGTATACATGTACTTGAAAATTGTTTTTGCATTTGGATGTCGTGTTCCGCTGTTGCCGTGGGAGAATGCATTCGATTTTGCACTGCGATGGCAGGTCATCTCACTGCGCTTTCCATTCCTAAAGTTTCCTATTTTTTTTAAACATCTGGTGGTGGTGGTTGTGGTGGTGGTGTTTGTTGGATGGATGAGATTCCCTAGTCTTGTGCTTACCCACGTAGACCAAGAGTTGAGAGATGTAGAGACATGCGGTGGGATGGGTGACGGAGGACCAGCCACTTTCCATCCCCTCCCCCACCCCAACCCCTTTAGGAATTAGTGTTACACCTGGCTTGTGAGATCTGCTAGGCAAAGCTGAACTGATTAAGCTGTGCGGAAGGACAAACTGCTATCTGCTTACGCAGGCAGTCTTAGGGTCCAAACAGGATCCACGCCCAGAAAGTGTGTGTGCCAGTCCCATTTGTAGGTAAGTCTGAACTGTGCCTCTGGTTCTTATTTAACCTTCCTTTCATGCAAGAAAGGAGACCTGGTGGTGTCATCACGGGTTATGGGTTGCACTGCTCACCGTGGGAGCAGAGGGCTAGCCAGAGTTTAGTTCCCACTAGTCCCAGACCATGAAAAAGGCACTTTGGCGCGCTGCAGCTCCCAGCCTGGCTGAAACCTGCCCTGCCCCTGGGTTTTTAATAGAAGCCATGATGTTCTCTGTACTGATTAAGCCAGTTTTGAGTCTGTATTTTCTTTCTTTTTTTTGCAAGCATCCCAAATCATACAGAACTTGTTATCAGAAAACCGGGTCGCTATAAAGAACAGATCTGAAAATGTGGAATTGTTTGAGCGAAGAATATTGGGCAGAAGGTAAACAGAGTGAGTCTACCCCAGACAGGGGAGTGGGCGACCTGGTTTGTTGAACTGGTACAGGCCTTGGTTAAAATATTTCCTATAGTATTTTGGGAATCTGAGGAGATTTCTACCAGAATAGGCTTTTGGGGAGTGGGGGGTGAGAACAGACGACACACTCGGGACTTTAAATATTTTGAATGAATACATCTTGTGGTCTTGAGTTAGGTCTTACAAGAGAGAAGCAAGCGTAGGCTGCGTGTGTTCTGCTCGAAGTAACAGGGAATCAATGTCATCGGTGCACTCTTCACGGGACTGATTTGCTTGAGCATTTGACATGTGCCGTCCTCTGTAAAGCATCCTTATTGAAGCCGGCAGCACACACATGCCTGTGGGTCTGCCTTCTAGTGCCCCAAGCACACCTGTTCCCACCGCCTGAGCTTTATGACTACCAAAGGGATTTATCATTGTCCCCAAATGTTGTTACGCCAGTTGTCCTTATTGTGGTTACATAGTGTAGTTAAATACTACAAGATCACCTCAATGAGGTACAAGTAAGAAAAGAGAAGCTTCTTGTGCCATGAAGTGTTTATCCAATGACTGCTTGTCCTGCGTGTTAAGTGCTTTAAATACAATGACTCTCTGATTTACAGAGGATTTAAAAGGATTTTTTTTTACCATTTTAGAACATTTTCTTCGTGCATTCCTCATTATTAGCTTCCCATTCCCCCCAATTGCCCCTGCCACGCCCCACCTGAACCACTAATCCAGTACTGTCTATGCACGTGCCTATTCTGGATTTCACATACAGCACCACATTTAAAAAGCAAAACAAAACAAAGCAAAAAAAAAAACAGAGTAAAACAGATGAAAAGCCCCAATTGAAAGGAAAGCCCCAACTGAAATGTGCGTGGATCATACGGGAAATCAAGTGACAGGGTGATAACTTTTTTTTTTTTTTTTTAGAAAGTTTCTTGTAGCACCTTGGCAGCTTTTTTTTTTTTTAATTATTTTTTATTTTAACAATTTATTGGGGCTCATACAATTCTTTTCACAGTTCATACATATACATACATCAATTGTATAAAGCACATCTGTACAGTCTTTGCCCTAATCATTTTTTTCTCTTTTCTTCTTTTACATTTTATTAGGGACTCATACAACTCTTATCACAATCCATACATAAACATACATCAATTGTATAAAGCACATCCATACATTCCCTGCCCCAATCATTCTCAAGGCATTTGCTCTCCACTTAAGCCCCTTGCATCAGGTCCTCTTTTTTTTTCCCCCTCTCTCCCCATTCCCCCCTCCCTCATATGCCCTTGGTAATTTATACATCGTTGTTTTGTCATATCTTGCCCTATCCGAAGTCTCCCTTCCCCCCTTCTCTGCTGTCCCTCTCCCAGGGAAGAGGTCACATGTGGATCCTTGTAATCAGTTCCCCCTTTCCAACCCACTCACCCTCCACTCTCCCAGCATCGTCCCTCACACCCTTGGTCCTGAAGGTATCATCCACCCTGGATTCCCTGTACCTCCAACCCTCATATGCACCAGTGTACAGCCTCTGTCCTATCCAGCCCTGCAAGGTAGAATTCGGATCATGGTAGTTGGGGGGAGGAAGCATCCAGGATCCGGGGGAAAGCTGTGTTCTTCATCGACACTACCTCGCACCCTAATTAACCCATCTCCTCTCCTAAACCCCTCTATGAGGGGATCTCCATTGGTCGACACTTGGGCCTTGGGTCTCCACTCTGCACTTCCCCCTTCATTTAATATGATATCTATATATACATATATACATACATATATACATATACACATATATACACATACATACACACACTTATATCTTTTTTTTTTTTGCGTGATGCCTTATACCTGGTCCCTTGGGCACCTCATGATCGCACTGGCCGGTGTGCTTCTTCCATGTGGGCTTATTTGCTTCTGAGCTAGATGGCCGCTTGTTCACCTTCAAGCCTTTAAGACCCCAGACACTATCTCTTTTGATAGCTGGGCACCATCAGCTTTCTAGGGTGATAACTTTTAACCAGACTGAATCCACAACAATCCACTTTCCAATGCACTCCGCACGGAGGCGCGCCATTCACATCTGCAAGGATTTTCAGTGCCACACGCCAAAATGTGCATGAGTCATTGAATAGAAAACCAATCTGTTCCATCAGCTTTCACCCAAATCACACACACAACAAGAAAGGTGACCAAAAAAGGATTTTCTTCTCAGATGTTTCACAAGAGTGCTCAATTTTCACTTTACATTAAAACAAAACTCTAAAACTGGGAATCACAGAGAGGTGATGCGGTGCACTGTTGTGAACTTCACCCTCAGAGGAAAAGGCCTTGACCTTGCATGAACATGTTGGGAATAAATGAGTTAAAATGTTTATTATGTATTTTATACATCCATATAATTTTTCATTTTATTTTGAATTTTAACTTGTCACCAAATAGACCAACTTCATTGTATAAAGGGTAGCTGCCACCTTTGCTAGGAGATTCTCTTCTATAGGATTCGTTTAGTTGCAGTCATCGGAAGCTTGTCAGTGTTGAAAGAACTTAATGCTCAGCTGGCTAAAGTTAGTGCCAGAGGAAGCAGGGTGGTGAGAATCACCAATAATAGCGCAGTGGCTTCGGCCTGAACCCCCACACCCCAGCACATGCACACCCATTCCAAGCACCTTAAAAAAACAAGACGAACCTCAGGCTCCTTGTCATCAAGTTGAGTCTGACTCAGAACCCTCTGCCACCCAATCTTGCGATCCTGACTGACAGCGGCCCTGGGAACGGAGTAGGGCTGCGTCTGAGAGCGTCCGAGGCTGTGCATCTGTATGGAAGCAGATTTCCTCCTCTTTCTCTGGCAGGTCAGCCAAGTGCTTAACCCCTACGCCATCAGGGCTCCTTTGCCAAGCGCCTTCGGTACCATCAGCTTGCAAAGGAATCTTAGCTCTAATAGCACAGTGGGTTACATGTTGGGCCCTTGACCCCCAAGGTCAGCAGCTCAAAACTACCAGCTGTTTCTCAGGAGCGAGAGAAGACTTTCTAATGCCGCAGAGTTAGGGTCTCAGACCCACAAGGGCGGTGCTACTCGGTCCTGTAGGGTCGCTATGAGTCAGAATGGACTTGATGGCCGTGCCTGAGATTTCCAGAGTAACTCCAAGCGTGACCAGTGAAGGTTGGTGCTCCTCCGGGTCTGCATTCTTCCTCTCCTGGTGAGGCTGCAGTTCATGGTCCTGCGACTGAGAATCAAGACACGTCTCGAGTTTCACCTGTCCTTTTATTTCCGTGTGTGTGCTAAGAGATCGCCTGTGCTGCGTGGATTCATTTCCTGTTTCCAAACAGAGGCTTGGGAAGATGGACACTGTCTACACTGATTTTCACAGTCCAACCAGATAGAGTATACGTCGTCCTTAGAAGAGCTTCAGGGAATGGAAGCGCGTTTCCACTCAGCTGGCGATCCATCCAGAGATGCCCTAATGCCCAAGTGATCATCGAGTGTCCCCACAGGCCAGTCCCCTGGAGAGCTGCCCAGGTGGACCTTTCACTTCATCCACTGGTGTTATAAAGTGTGCTCTGCCCGAAGGCCAGTGAGTAAAGGGTAGCAAAACACCCAGACTCTCAGCCCAACGGGCCTTTAACGATACCCGTCTGGACAGACGGAAACAAGTACTGGGCCTGAGGGACGTTGCCAAGTTGGGGAGGAGCAGGCTCAGCCTTCTGCCTTTGAGCAACGGCACTGTGCGGCCAGGAGTGAGCCCCGTCTTCATGCCTGGGGGATGGGGGTCTTCCTGTGGGAAAGCACCGCTGCCACCTAGCATAGAGAGGTGGTGCAGGTGCTGAATGGGTCCTGCCTGGTTTCCCTCAGGTCTCTTCCTCACGCTTGCCCTGGGCCACTTTGTATTGCAGGGGGATGATCTCTTTGCAGCCCCTGGATGGCGCTAGGCTGGCAACAGAGTTTGGGGGGGGGAGGGGGTGTCCCAGTGTCCCAGGAAAGTCTCAGAAAAAAGCCCTAGAGACCTACTGATAAATCAGCCTCTGAAAATTCTGTGCAGTGCATTTTGACTCCTACCCACCTCGGGCCACCGTGAGTCTGGTCGACTCAGTCACAACTGGTTATGGTCAGCGGTGGGATTCAAACAACGTAACCCGTCTGCTGCCCTGTGGTAGTTACATCATCTGTTGTCATTTTGAGATTAGTAAGAGTGAAGGGGTGGAGTTTAACCTGTCAATCAGGTCGCAGCTTGACCTCATTTGGAGGCGCTAGGGAGATCAATAGCTCGCTGGAGGTGGGACACAGGCTCACTCCCCGTGAGACATTCCTGTTGACAAGACACTTGGAGCTAGACTATAGCCCTAGAGCTGGAGGAGCCACGTGGAGACCCCTGCCAGCGCCGAGATGCTTCTACTGCCACTGGATCCACAAGACTTTCCACCCACTGGCCTGTGATCTTTCTTCCTGCATTCAGAATCATTGCATGTGTTTCGTGAGTTTGAAGAGGACTTTATAGATTGGTATCGGACATATGGGCTAATATCGGGATTATGGACTTGATCTGGATTGGGCTGGGATGTTTTCTCAATATACAATTGCTCTTTTATATAAAGCTCTTTCTTATACGCATATGGGTGTCTATAAATTTGTTTCTCTAGTCACTCGGGCTAACATATGCCCTAAGGGCTGTTTTAAGTATTCAAAAGGATATACTGAAAGGTGGTTTATTATTTCATACAGTTAATATTTAAATAAGATACTGATTTTAAAAAGAGCACATAATGTCAATTTGTGATTTCCGCTTTGGGTGGCTGGGCAGCCACCCACCTCAGAACCGTGTTCACAAGTGTCATTTTAACCACTGGTCCACCAAACTCAACACAAAAATTAGGTATTGATTCTGCCTGGCTGGTGAGAACTGGCTGAATCCCACCTCCGACTATGACCCTAGAAGACTGTTCCCCAGGCTGGGTGTGGCCACGGTGGGAACTGGTGAGCACAGGGGGAAGAAGCCTGGAGAAGCTAGGGGGTTATCTCACTTCTTTGCTGGTTTGGGCTGCATTTGATAGCAATCGTTGCCCCCCCCCCCCCCCGCCCCAGCTGCCCCTGGCTACTTCAGCCCTGTGGCTCCTCACTGCAGCCCACGATGCAGGATGCCTGGCGGCATTCACCGCACTCTCTGCTGCGGAGCATCTCAGCAATCTTGCACCCTGGGCAACCAGCTTCCTGAGTGAAAGCCACTTCTTTAAATACTCAAGTGGCTTCTCCATAGACAGCGGCTATGCCTCTCTCCTCCAAAGCCCTGCAAGGATAGATCCGATGTGCACCATCTTGCTGATCATCCGTGTCTGAACTTTTCTTCAGTCTCCAATTTGTCTCCCGTTTAATAAGCACTCATGTTCTTTTTCCCCCTCTTGCACTCTCCGGATTTCTTCTGTTTATGACTCGAAGTTACACTTCAGCTTATTCGTGGACTTTCCTGCTTTCTAGTTATTACGTCTCGGCATAATACTTTCCAAGCAACATTTTATTGTGTTCCACACTTAAAAAGCCACCTGGATAGTCTCCCTTTCTAGTCTTTTTGTTACACTATCTTTAAGCCCCCTCGTGTGTTTTTGTAATGTGTAACACAGACTGTTACGACAGAAGCGTTTCAGAAGGCTTGTGCAGCTGGTGGGTTCTTGATGATTTCACTTTATAAGTCCTCAGGAAGGGCTGTGGGCAGGAAGAGGCACGATGAATACAATATCAGTTTAACAAAACGTGAGCCGCCTCAGTTTTACAAAGGAGAGAAAGTTTCGAGACACCGCGATTTCGCCAGTGGTTTGCTCTGTAACGTTTTAAAAATGAGCTTTAGCAGACATATAAAATAGGCAAGTTGTCGTAAATCTTTTACACCAGCGTGTTTTGCGATTGCCTCAGATGGAAGCAGCATGAGAACATCCAGGTGCTGTTTGTTACAGCGCAGGGCTGATGTCTCAACACCGCAAAGGCGAGAAACCAAAGAACACGGCCATGGGTGTGACGGCAGCTCTAGAGCAACCAGGCCCATCTGGTCGCCCGGCAAGACAGGCTTATCAGAGGCACACCAGAACCATGAAAAACGGAACGCGTGGCAGGAATCACCGGCCTTCCTCCGTGTGCCCTCTCCTGGCCACACACTGCCCGGGGTGACTCACAGCAGGGCAAGCAGAGCTGCAGGCTGCAGGGTGGGATCTGCTGGCTTTGATCACCAGCCACTCACTGGCCCTCAGTGCCCCCTAGGTGGACGCCGCTGGTGTGGTTTGGCACCGCTGAGAAAGGTTAAGAAGACCTCCCAAATGTTTCTCTCTTCTTACTCTATACGCTGGTGAATGTAGAGACCTCATTGTGCCTTGGCGGGGAGGGGCATATACCTTCATTTACATATCTTCTTTGGACCTACTAGATAACTTGCACCACGCAAAGAAATACTAAAGGTTAATATTTTTATTCTAATATATATTATATATATATGAGAGCTTTCTATACAGTTCCATAGGATCTTTAACTCAGTAGTTATGCAATAGTCTGTTGTACGGGTGCCCTGTAATGGTCTAAATTAGTGCCTTATTGGTGGGCACTTTGTATATTTGCAGGTCACATACATCATTCTATAGTTCAAGCACGTCAAGCAGAATTGCACAATTGCTACCACCACCAGTCTCCAAACATTCTTACTGGACTCCTTGACAGCGTCTCCCTTCTACCCCACCCTCACTCCACCACTCTAACCCCTCCCCTCAAAACCCTTCTGCTATTTGCTGTCCCTATAGGTCCATCAGTCCTGGGCTTCCTAAACGGACACACAGAAAGACACATAACACAACTTCAACAACCCCAGTTGTTTCCCTATCCATGGCGCAGCCAGCTCACCGCCCCCTTCCCCCACCGTCCTCTCTTCCCAGGTCTGCCCAGAACTGTTGGTCCTGCTACTCTCTTGTCCAGCATGCCTCTGTGCCTGTCCTATATAGGTAGGTACACTGACTATGACATAGCCCAAACTGATGAAAAAATCATCATCATCATCATCAATAAATAAGAAAAAAATTTAAAAAGAGAGAAAAGAAATACACAAAACTCCCGGGTCTGTTTGCTGGCCTTCGTGACTGTCCAGGCGCTGCCCCTCCCAGCCTGGAGCACCCCTTGGGGATCCTCAGGGGCTTCGTAGCTCTGCCTTGCTCCAGCTGCTGCTCTGGTATACTCCCTTCTTGGTTCGCTCCGATTTGGGGGGTTCAGACCGCACTGCTTCCCCACCATGTGACCGCAGAAATGTCCTCTGTCCCAGTCTGCTCCAGTAAGGGGACAGCTTGGCACATGCTGTTGTCGGCTGCCGAGTCCCCTCTGTGTCTCATTAGCTCTGCTGAGTCCCCTCTGTGTCTCATTAGCTCTCTGCAGGGACGACATCATCTGGGCCTGGTGTGCCAGCGTGGGGTCCAGTCCTGCTCTCTCTTTCTCTTCCTCCAGCCTGCATCCTTGTGGGTGTAGCATGCCGCTCCCCTCCCCAACCTGTGGATTCAGTGCCCTCTCTACCATACCCACTTCCAGGGAAGAGGTCTAGCTGTATGTTTTTGGGGGTTTTTTTTTCTAGCTGTATGTTTTTTAAAGAATAAAGTTACATTGTGCTTTCAGTGAAAGTTAATTCAGCAGATTAGTTTTCATTGAACAATTTCTATACAGCTTGTTCAGTGATATTGGCTACAATCTTTTCAATTCAAAAGAAAGGGGAGAATAATAAAAATAGAACAAATGAAAAATGGGGTAAAAAGTGAAACAAATGAGATGTTAAGCTTTAACAATATCTATAGACATTTACTTTTGGGGGGATTTTTTTGGCTTAAAATTTTTTTTAATTTTCAATTAAAATTACATGAACAAATCCATTCTTTCAGTTAAAATAGCTCATGTTATACCATATTTTCTTCCTTTTTGACGTGCTGAGTATAAGATCATATTCGTATAAAGACAAAAATCCAAAATAATGTGTAAGAGGGAGAAGACCTTCGTCAACATTCAAAAAACCAAGGAATAATTTCTGTCATGGAACAACCAAGAGCTGCTCGACCCCAGGACACACTCGGGTCGTGTCTAAGAGGGTCAGCTGGCCAACTGTCGATTCCCTTTCTGATGTGTCTGCCTGTGGGCGGAGCTCATGCAATGGAGTCTCAGTCCCTGGGGGCGGGGGTCTCTGCAAATGGCCTCTCACTGTCCTCCCGGCCTTCTGCAGACCACCCATCGGCCGGGTTTGTGGTTTGGGGTTTTGCTGTTATACATGCTGGTGTAGTAAACACCCATGCACCTTTTTCTCCGGGAAGGTTTCCTCCTTAATTCCTTGGGGATTTCTAGCCGTGCGATTTCATCGTCAAAATGTTGACAGGCATTTCCTTATTGTCCTCTACTCTAGTGAGTTTATGTAAATTATTTTTACTTTTACTGTAAAAAGTTGCTGTGCTCAGTTATTTTAAGTGAGCACAAGAGAAAAGTCGCCCTGGTATTGAAGAAACCATTTGTTTTCTGAGTGCCTTGAGGGGTCGAATTTATTAAGCACGCTTAGAAGCAGAAGCATAGTTAAATCGTTTCGATAGTTTCAAGAGAAAGATATGGAAAGGGGAGAGGCGTCAAGGTCTGGGAACCAAAGACTGAGCAGTGAGACTGAGGGTGGGGCGGGGGATGAAAGGCTAGCAAAGTTTTGCTGAGCTCACACAAAGAAGGGGTTCTGGGAGAGGTGATGTCCGAGGAGCTTCAGACTCTTCTTGTCGACGAACATTGTGCATCTCCTCTGCACCTCTGTGGGTCACGCCCTACCTTGCAGGGCATTCCCAGCAAACACGTCCAGGGAGAGTCAGACAGCTGTAGGACAGGGGCACCAACAAACACTTTCCATAGGATTTGGAAAATGAAGACAAAAGACAGGTCAAGTGCCCGATGTTTCACCTCACGTAAAGTACTGTTAGAATTTTGATGGATTTCTGGTCTTTTGGTGTGTGCTTTATACATAGTGTTAATGATCATGTGTATACACTTTATCCCATATGTATAGGACAACCCTTACTAACACACTGCTGGGTGCCTCATGTTAGGCACCGGTTTCTGGGGATACTGACTGGCTGATTCCAAAAATGTCACTAGCTCTGCCCTATCAGCTCCAGCTTTAGAGATAGAGAACGTATGGCACATCGACTCCTTATTCTGTTTGTCCATACAAAGTCAGGGTATTGTTATGTAATGTTAGCTAGTCCAAGATTGAGGAACCACATGCGTAATTTCAAGTAGTTTATGTTGTACTAAATATTTAGGTCAAGTTATACTTCACATGGTATCCTGAGACGCCAAGACATATTTCAACAGGACAAATGACATGAACTTTGAATTTTCCCCAAGAATCGCTTTACCTTTATGAAGAACTGCAAAGTAGGCAGTTCTAAATTGTTATATTAAAGAGGGGCCAGAAATAAGAGTTACCATATCACCGTTCGGGAGCCTTGATGACATAGTAGGTAATGTGGTGGACTGCTACCCAGAGGGCTATTCAGCCCACCAGGCTCTCTTCAAGCGAAAGATGAGACTTCTGCTTGCATAAAGATTTACAGCCTCGGAAGGCCACAGGAGAATTTCCACTCTGTCCAATAGGGTCACTGTGAGTCGTAACCAACTGACTGGTAGTGAGTTTGGCACCATATATAGAGATTCCAGAGTTCTGAAACTGCAATGGGTCTATCAGAGTTCCACCTCCTTAATTCAAATAAAAATATTCCAGTCTTGTCATAATGTGGCACAGCTTCCCCACCTGTGCCGGAAACTCTTAAAAAGAAAGAAGAAAAAAAAATATATATATATATATAATATAAATATATATATAAGCTTGGGGTCAACCTCCCCTCCGAAACATTTAACAAATGATATACTGACTTTTACACATATATTAAAATGTGTTCGGAAATGTTGACTATATAATTTGAAGGAGAAAAATTTAGATCTTTACGCTATTTATGAGAAATGGCACGACGTCTCAGCTCTCAGTACTCTAAATTGCACCCACATGTTCCATGTCTGGGCCTTTTCAATTTTCTGGTTCATTTTCCACTCCTCTCACACGCCCTGGGTTCTGCCTTTGCCGTTTCCCGCGTGCATGCTCTGTATGCACTATGCGGCCTCCCGGACCAAAAAGAAGAACTCCTGGCACCTAGCGCATTCAAACCCACAGCGACCCTGTCAGACAGAGAGAACTGCCCCTTTCCAAACTGAAATCTTCTAAAGGCTGTGGAGTGACTTGTGGGTTCAAACCACCGACCTTACAACAGAGAGCTCCGTGTGTAAAAAACATGGGCCCATAGACCGCTTCCCTTGGAAGTCCCTCGAGAGCTAATTCCTTTTCCAAAATTTCTTACCTTTTTGTCTTATCCTAGAACCTGTGAGTCTAACTTCTTCTCATACTAAAAACTAGGATGATAAATTTGTGGAGCTTAGGAGCTGAAAATGTAGTGGAATACACTGTCTAAGAGACCCGAGCTGCTGCGGCTTATCCGATGCAACTTTCCGAGGCCGCGCCCCAGTCTCTCCAGGGACAGCCGTACAAACCAAGACACTGGGGGAATGTGCTGTGTATGATATATATGTATTTATCGTATGCATAGTACACGTATGTATGACACACACATACATATACAATATACCTGTGTCGTGAAGCAGGGTGACTACTAGACGCACACGCAAACATATCCCGGGGCACTGGCGGTTAGGCTGGGGATTGCTAACCTCAACGCTGATGTTTCAAACTCACCAGCTGCTCCGTGGGAGAAAGATGAGGCTGTCTACTCCAATAAAGATTTACAATCTGGGAAATCCTAGAGCGCGTCACTGTGAATCGGAATCAGCTCAATGGCAGTGTCTTGTTTATATTTATATGCATATATACACACACATACATGTGTGCACATACATATGGGTACACAAATAGGAAAGGTTTTTTGAAGCCCCCATATGTTTATTAATGTTTGTACTATAAACGAGTTCTATGTATTTATTAGCAAAATTGCAAGATAAAGGAGCCAACCTTTTGCATTCCTATTTTTCACCTCCAAATTTAATTATGCAGAGAAGTGATAATTATAGACATATGCATGTTGTGAATGCCTGAGATTCTAGTCCGGGACTGAAAGTTCAGTGCACGTGATGCGTGAATGTGTTGGGAGACCAGAAACGCGACGCTAAGGTGTTAGGGATTGTTAACATCACTTTTCAGCTTTAACTAGGAAAAGTGGCTTGGAGTGAAGCATGCACTCCCTCGATTTTTACGGATATAAGCATTTTGCTAATTAGTGTCTTTGTTCTTGAGCACATTGAATTTAGTTTTAATAGATAATTGAAAGCTAAAAATCCAATCTGGTTGCACCTGTCATTTTCTTTCCCCAAGTGTAGTTTTACTTATTGAATGCCATGGCTGATTGATGCTTTCCTGTACTGACTTTAGCAAAAGGCTGAGTTCATGAGTTTTTGCAACAAAGGACATTGTATCGTGGACCAGATACTCTGCCTCCACACTGTCAAGTACTACACTAACTTGTTACGTATTCCGATTGTAGCTATTCACACAGGCTGCCTCTCAACTTATATTTGGCATTAGTGATAGATCTTTAAAAAGTGGATCATTCTTTTCATGACTATAAATGACTATAAATAGTTTTACCCCACACACAATATTTAAAATGGTTTACAAATTTATTGTTACAAAATTTGGGGTCAGTTGTCGAACTTGACTTATCAGTCTCACCAAGATGACTAAGGGCACAATTTCCAGAGTCCTCCAGAAAGCTGCCAGTTGAGTTTGTCACAGACGACAAAGAAAAGGCTCTTTGGCACTCTTCTCGTATGCCAGGCTATGTCTCTAGTGCTTTATGTCTGGGCTCAAGACCATAGACCCTCTGCGCTCTCCCAGCCCCATTTCCTTTTAATATGAGTTTTCAGGTGCAGCATCGGGATCCCGCGTTTCTACCTTTGGGTTGACCTGGTTTCGTCCAAGTATTCACAAGTCTTCTGTTTGCTGAGCTTCCTTCCCTTTGAGCTACATCTCTCCTGACCCTGGCTGGTGTGTGAACCTCACATTAAGAGAGTTCTCGAGATTGCTTGATAGGGTGGCTTGGTGAACGTTTCCTTTGTGCTGGACCAGATCCAGAGTAACCTGATGATACCAACTGAGTAGGAAGCTCCTCACGTGACATATGCGTTAACGATACGGTTAGTTGGTTAGTTATTAGTCATGGTTTATATGTCTCCGCGGTCGGTAGCTAGTCTTGGAAAATATAATTGTGTGTGGGCACTTATTCTTTCAAGTCATTTCTATAGTGATAGGTGAACCAAGATCGGCTGGATTGAATTGTTTTCCTCAAAAACAGATTGAAGAACTAATTGTCCGTGTCTACAAATGAGTGTGTCTTCAGAAATAGGATCTTTGTAGGTACAGTTAGTTAAGTAAACATTTAGAGAAGAAATATATAAATTGCTTTAAAATGAAATCTTGATTTCATTGAAGTCAGACTGGAGTAGAGTGGGCCCTGATTTATCTTATGTGCTTATAAAAAAAGACACAGACCAATTCCCTCACATTCTCCCCAACAAAAACCCTAACAAAAAGTCTTGGCTTTAATGGACTGGTTGAGACTGGTGGGACTCCACGAGACTATGGCCTTGAGAGAGTCTTCAAACTGTGACCAGAAACCAACCTCTACGGGCATCTTGTGGCTAAATTACAAATGGGCTCAAAAAAGGGGGAAGTGGGGGAAGGGGGAGGTATCATCTATACTATTCTCCTTTAAAACAAATCAGATTATACGTGTAAGATCAAAGAGTCATCAGTTATATTGAAACAAAGACTAGAATGTAAGGAGGCAGGAAAACTAGATTAGTGGAGATAGATCATCCCGAATGGAACGCATGAGCGCGTCCATGCACAGTGACGAATGTGCCAGTGGAAATGTGTGCGTACATCATTGTGTAAATGCTCACCCCAAACACCATCAAGCAGTATTGGAGCACCAGCACAGACACAGAGAGACACACAGGGAAAGGGCCACGTGAGGGCAGAGGCGGAGCGGGGGGTCGTGCGGCCACAAACCCACAAGTGTTGGGCGAGACAGGAAAGAGATTGACCCAGAGCCTTAGAAAGCACAACTCTGCTCACACCCTGAATGTAGCTGTCAGAACTGGGATTCAGAACAGTTAGGTTGTTGTAAGGCACCGTAAGCAAACCAAGGCCACCCACGGCAGGCGCCCCCCGCCCCCATACAAACCCAACTCCTAGTTTAGGATCATTTCTTATGGCAGCCTTAGGAAAGGATGCACCTGTTTTATTTATTTTGAATGGTCAAATATACAACTTAAGCCTTTGTAATGACATGTTTGTAATATAACAGAAAAGAATACTTGATAGTTTTAAGTGCCAAGGAATATTTTTAATGTTTTAATTGAATATTCTGTGAAACATAGAACGTATAAGACCTTTTAAAAATCTTTTCTTTTGCCATTCCTTTAATTTGAACTTCAATCCTGAATAAGATAAATATATAGGCTTCTTAGTATGCTTATTTGTAAATCACTTGGGAAACATCTAAGAAATTTCTATATCCTTATTTGAAATCAAACCCATTTTATGTCTTAAAATCAATATTTCATTTTCAAGGCAATTTATATATTTTTCTCTAAATGCTAATTTAACTAGAGTTTGTAAGGTTTGATATGTTCTAGGTTTAAATGCAGTAATACAAAGGGTATATAATCTAGAGCTGTTTATAAAAAATCTATTTTATGTAACTATCTATCTATGTAACTGTCACTGAGGAAAATATCTTGATGTGAGAATAGAAATTTTTTCTTATTTTTCATTTTATTTCAAAATGCAC